>NC_142593.1:60241189-60549025 GCF_965207765.1 Zootoca vivipara
GGCTGCAAGGAAAGCATTGCTTGCCAGCCACATATGCTGCCTTCTTGGGAGCGCCCCCACCAGGGCCAGATTGAGGTTGGATGAGGCCCTAAGCTCCTGAAGGTAATGGGGCCCTTTATATGTCCAGCTGTCCTTTGTCAACAACAAATTGTCACTTTTTTGTGTTGAATATATGCCAAATGGTAATTGAAGGAAGCTAATAAGTATCTCTGAATTATGGTGAATTATATCTTTGAATTATGGTGCTGGAAGAGACTCTTGAGAGTCCCATGGACTGCTAGAAGATCAAACCTATCCATTCTGAAGGAAATCAGCCCTGAGTGCTCACTGGAAGGACAGATCGTGAAGCTGAGGCTCCAAGACTTTGGCCACCTCATGAGAAGAGAAGACTCCCTGGAAAAGACCCTGATGTTGGGAAAGATGGAGGGCACTAGGAGAAGAGGACGACAGAGGACGAGATGGTTGGACAGTGTTCTTGAAGCTACCAACATGAGTTTGACCAAACTGCGGGAGGCAGTGGAAGACAGGAGTGCCTGGCGTGCTCTGGTCCATGGGGTCACGGAGAGTCGGACACGACTAAACGACTAAACAACAACAATAAGTATCTAAAGCCATTTGCACATGTTGCCATGCCACCAGTCCATGCAGAATGTAGGCACCCTATATATAGAAAGGAGCAAACCAGTGATATTTTAGGGAGCAGGCTAGCAGGCGGGGACCATGACTTCCATCATAGGAGCCTACACAACACAAAACACGGTTGCTGTATGTAGGTTTTATTTTATTTGCTTTTAATCTTATATTTTGGAAATGTACATCCAGGTTTAAAGTTTTTTGGGGGCCCCAAGAGAGTGGGGCCCTAAGCTAGAGCTTGTTTAGCTTCTGCGTAAATCTGGCACCGGCCCTCACCCCAATGCTGCCTCTGCAGCGGCTTTTCAGCAAATGGGAGGGGCTGCTGCTCTCCTCTGGCCCCAAGGGACGAAATGGTGGGGTTGTTCTCTGGGGTCTCCTGGGCTTTGCACCGCCCAGCGTGATTCAGAGCAGGCCTTCCCCCCCCCTCCCCCAGCAGCTTTTGATTTGACTTTTGGGTGAGCTTGATTTGAGTCCCCCCTCCGCATTCCTCATGTAGATCTTCACCCACTTCTTTCCTGGCTCGGGGGGCACCGTTTTGTGGGTCACCTCCGGTGCCCAAATGGCCCTGGCAAAACCCCACATGGGGCCACTCAGCTGCTCCGATTGGCAGAACTGACACCGTTATAGGCACCACACCATATCATACCTGCGTTTTAAGAACTCAGTATTTTAGGGTGGCACCAGCTACACTTTGGAACTCCCTGCTGATTGACTTAGGCAGCCACCTTCTCTGTACTCTTCTCGGTGCCTGCGAAAATCATTTTTTGCTTAGACGAAGCCTACCAAGGTGTTCAGAAAGTTGATGTGGATTTTAATCTGCTTTTAGTTTGTTCTTATGCTAACTTTTCGAAAGTATTCAGTTATTGCTGTCGATTCCCCTTATTGATAAATTTATTGTATTATCTTTGCCGTAAACCACTTGGAGGGTGTTTTTTTTGCTTACAATCAAGCATTGGATAGATTTCTTGAAAGCATCTCACAGAATCATAGAGTTGGAAGGGAGCCTGGGGATCATCTAGTCCAGCCATCCCCAAACTTCGGCCCTCCAGATGTTTTGGACTACAATGCCCATCTTCCCCAACCACTGGTCCTGTTAGCTAGGGTTCATGGGAGTTGTAGGCCAAAACATCTGGAGGGCCGCAGTTTGGGGGTGCCTGATCTAGTCCAACCCCTGGAATGCAGGAATATGCAGCTGTTCCTTACGGGGACTGAACCTGCAATCTTGGTGTTATCAGTACTATGTGCTAACCATCGGAGCTATCCAGCTATGGGAGAGTAATGATGATGATGATAGTAATAAAAAGGTCACTGCCCCAAGGAGCCTCCATTCTGACCCCGCTTTCCCTAACATGGTGCCCTCCAGATGTTTTGGACTGTATAACCCCTGTGAGCGTTTGGCTGCAACAGCTGTTGTCTGTGGATGATGGGAGTTTTAGGCCAAACGATCTGGAGGGTGCCAGGTTGGGAGAGGCTGCTGTGAATCAAACTGCAGGGCAGGGCGAATGGACTGAAGGGAGGATTGGGAGAGGACAACAGGACTAGCATGGGACAAATAGGCGCTCAGACGCCTTTTGGTAGTGCCATGTACTGCAAGGTTACAGCATTTACCATGGATTAATCCAAACTGCTGCAATGAGTGTTTCACCTAAAGTCTTGTGCCGCCACCTTTGCAAGGCTGGTCCCTCGTCTGCTGAGATTTGGCAAGGCTCAGGCCTGGACTAGGCTCTGAAGCAAGTGCAAAGTACCTTTCTCTCTGGCTAGAGCCTTTAGCTCTGGATCTGGATGAGGGCTTCCACGGCGCAAGATGGGATGGAGCTGTGCGACCTCATGAGGTCTAGCAACATGCCCAGCCAAAGGAGTTTTGAAATAGCAGCGTCCATGTTTGCAGAATTAAATACAGCATTGTTACTTGCGGTGTTGGCTGCGTCCTGGGTGCTGAGAGGTAAGCGCCATAGAATTGTACAGTGGTACCTTGGTTCCTGAATGGCTTAGTTGTCGAACAAATTGGCTCCCGAACGCCGCAAACCCGGAAGTGAGTTTTCCGGTTTGCAAATGTTACTTTGAAGCCGAACATCCCACGCAACTTCCGCTTGAGTGCAGGAAGCTCCTGCAGCCAATTGGAAGCCATGCCTTGGTTTTTGAATGGTTCCGGGAGTCGAAGGGACTCCTGGAACGGATTACGTTTGAAAACCGAGGTACCACTGTACAATCATAGAATCATAGAGTTGGAAGGGAACCCAACCCTCTGCAATGCAAGAATCCCAGCTAAAGCATGACAGATGGCCACCCATCCTTTAAAACAGTGGTGTCCAAACTTTTTACAAAGAGTGCCGGATTTGATGATGTGAAGGGGTGTAAGGGCCGGCTAAAGTTGTTAATCTTTTTTTTAGGATTGACGTTGTAGAGCTTTTTTTATGATTTTACCCCAAAATCCAAAGTTGTTGAGCTTTTTTAGGGTTGAAGTTGTTGAGGGTTTTGGGGGCGATTTTACCCCAAGGAAATTAACTGCCACAGGGGCCAGATTAAACCAACCAGCGGGCCAAATTAGGCCCCCAAAACGGAATTTGGACATGCCTGCTTTAAAACCTGCAAGGAAAGAGGAACTTGGTTGTGGGGTAGTTGACAACTTTTGCAGGAAATGGAAAAAAGCGGTTTTTTATGTGGGCTAGCAGTGGTCCAGTTTGGCTTGATAGTGCGGACAGGGTGCTGCTTCCCGTGAAGTGCGCGGCAGAGCCTTGCAGGGCAGGAGCTGTGATGGGAAGGGGCTCGACCCATTTGCTTTTCTAGCCCATCAAGTGAGCCAGAGTCAATATTATTTTTCTCTAAGAAGTAATTGGAAGAGAGAAAGCTGCCAAGCGAGTCTTCATACCGGGCCTTTAACAAACACCGCCAACGGGGTGACCTTTGCCCCCCTCCCCCAGGCTAAGCCCCAGTTAGCCACAGACCTGACCGAATAACATCTCCATGACAATAAGTGGGGTGGGGTGTTTGTTGGGCTACAAAAAGCACACACACACCCCTCGCAAGAGGGGCAAGTTAGGAGAGAAAAGCACAAGAAGCCCCCAGCGAGACAGAGGAGGACTCTGCCACGGGAAGCAAGGTTTTAGATAACACAGAACTCCTCTTCACATGCTGCCTAATAATAATAATAATAATAATAATAATAATAATGGTGCAGTGCCAATTAGATGGTAGCTTCTCCACGTTTGGTGCATTTTAGAACAATGAATCGGGAATTAATAGGATCAGGCGCTGAATTTAAAATATTTTGGAGACTTAGGACACTTTATAATTTGCTTATTCCTGTCTCAGAGGTCATAGGAGGGTGGTCTTCAAATATCTGAAGGGCTATCTCATGGATGATGGTCCAGGCTTGTTTTCTGCAGCTCCAGGGGGCAGGATCCGAACCAATGGGTTCAAATGGCAAGAAAGGAGATTTTGACTAAACTTTAGGAAGAGCTTTCTGAAACTTCGGCAGTGGGACGGAAGCCTCCCTCAGAAGGTGGAGGGCTCTCCTTCCTCAGAGATTTTGAAGCGGACGTTGAGTGGCCACCTGCCAGGGATGCTTTCGCTGTGCTTCCTGCATTGCAGGGGGTTGGACTAGAGGACCCTTGGGGTCCCCTTCCGACTCGGTAGTTCTACGATTCCATGGCCTTCCTGTCAAACCATTTATTTTGAAGTTGGTATTGTGGAGGGGAGAATAACATGTGCTTCTGAGGTCAAAGTCAAGGAGACAGTGGAAAACCTGTGGCCTTTTTCTGGTTTAGTTCCAAGCATCTCTTTGGGTGTGTGTGTGTGGGGGGGGTGTAAATCAGATCAGGGGGCTGGCGAGGAGCTGCATAATCCTTTTTCTTGGGTGTTTCTCCTGTAATAATAATAATAATAATAATAATAATAATAATAATAATAATAATAATAATTTATTATTTGTACCCCGCCCATCTGGCTGGGTTTCCCCAGCCACTCTGGGCGGCTTCCAACCGAATATTAAAACAGTACAGCATTAAACATTAAAAACTTCCCTAAACAGGGCCGCCTTCAGTTGTCTTCTAAAAGTAAAATAGTTACTTATTGCCTTGACATCTGCTGGGAGGGCATTCCACAGGGTGGGCGCCACTACCGAAAAGGCCCTCTGTCTGGTTCCCTGTAACCTCACTTCTCGCAATGAGGGAACCGCCAGAAGGCCCTCGGTGCTGGATCTCAGTGTCCGGGCTGAATGGTGGGGGTGGAGACGCTCCTTCAGGTATACAGGACCGAGGCCGTTTAAGGCTTTAAAGGTCAGAATTGTGCTCGGAAACGTACTGGGAACCAGTGTAGATCTCTCAGGACCGGTGTTATGTGGTCCCGGCGGCCACTCCCAGTCACTAGTCTAGCTGCCGCATTCTGGATTAATTGCAGTTTCCGGGTCACCTTCAAAGGTAGCCCCACGTAGAGCGCATTGCAGTAGTCCAAGCGGGAGATAACCAGAGCATGCACCACTCTGGCGAGACAGTCCGCGGGCAGGTAGGGTCTCAGCCTGTGTACCAGATGGAGCTGATAGACAGCCGCCCTGGACACAGAATTGACCTGCGCCTCCATGGACAGCTGTGAGTCCAAAATGACTCCCAGGCTGCGCACCTGGTCCTTCAGGGGCACAGTTACCCCGTTCAGGACCAGGGAGTCCTCCACACCTGCCCGCCTCCTGTCCCCCCAAAATAGTACTTCTGTCTTGTCAGGATTCAACTTCAATCCGTTAGCCGCCATCCATCCTCCAACCGCCTCCAGGCACTCACACAGGACCTTCACCGCCTTCACTGGTTCTGATTTAAAAGAGAGGTAGAGCTGGGTATCATCCGCATATATAAATGTTGCCCCCTCCCCCAGCTGCTATTTGTTTGTGGAGATGCAGGAAAGAGTGGTGTGTTGGTGCACAACCCCCCTCCATCCCCCCCCCCCGCCCATGCCCTCTGGTTTGCGGAGGGAGGGCAGCCAAGACCTCTTCTCAGCCGGTGTATTGATTCCAAGGCTTGACAGTTTAATTCTTCTGTTTATAGAGGAATATAGCTCTATCGATGGTGTTAAATGAGTTACTAATTATATCAATACAAACATGATTAAAAAAGGGGGCTTTTTTGCTCGGAGGTTGCTATCAAGGAAAGCTAACGGTGGGGTTGCGCAATTGCTCTGTATGTGTGACTGGGGGGGAGGGGGCACATTCCATCTGAGCAAAGTGCAAAGTTCTGGATATTTATTGCGGAGGAAGGGGGACCAAAATCGAAGGCGCGGGATCCTCAGACAGCAAATGCAACTGCTTTTGAGCCCCCAATTTGCAAAATCCCAATTTGCACCTGAGTTGCTCACAGCTGTTTGGGTGATTGTCCCACCCCACCCCCACACTCCACAATTGCTAATTCATTGATTACTTTTGACTTGTGAGCTATTAAAGGTGGAAGGAATGGGAGTTAATAAAACATGGCTTCCTCATAGCTGCGAAAGTCTCCCCTGGGTAGATTCCTTCTATGCAGGAGTGAAGGGCTTTGCTCCCTGAGGTTGGTTGGCCATCTGTCAAGGAGTCTTGAGCTGAAATTCCTGCCTTGCAGGGGGATGGTCTAGATGATCCCTGGGGGTCCCTTCCAACTCTACAATGCTGTGATTCTATGATTCCCCCCAAAGTTATGGCTATTGCACGGGCCTCCGATGGTTAAGGATCCAGTTAATGCTCAAGTTAGCCGGAACATTAACATATCCAGTGGAGCACAAACAACATACTCAGGGTCTCTTTATGACACAGACAGTAAGTGTTTTATGCAAATAATTAATCTGGGGTAAGAGCAGTGCTTTTTTTTTCTGGGAGGGCGCAGGGGTACACATACCACTAAACATTTTGTGAATCTAAGTTTGGCCTCATCGAGGGACAGTATTTCAATATGAGCAGGAAAATGAGAGTACCCTTAAACATTTTTTTTTTAAAGAAAGAGGCACTGAGTAAGAGCCCCAGAATTAATTCTAGACCTGTATTTGTCTTCATGTTCATGGATCAGAGGCTGGGGGGGGGACCTCTTGTGAGATCACATTCTCTCTTTGCTTTTAAGCGTGGCTGGGAAGAGAAGAGGTGGGGTTTTATCCCTTTGACATGTCCACGCTATGGATCCTAGCTTGACCGTTCCCTCTTCCCAGTGGATTCTGGGAATTCTCTTCCTGGGAGAAGAGCGAAGGTTGAAGATTCTGCACATCACATCATTTCTTTGGTGGGGAATATCAGTTAAAGCGGCCTCTTTGAGAGACTTTGAAATATCCCAGAAGAGCCTTCTAGATGTTTTTGTACAAATCGCAACAGGAGAGAGTTGCTGTTGGGCTCATGTCCTGCTTAGCGGGCTTCCCTTGGAGGTACCTGGTTGGCCACTGTGAGATCAGGATTCTGGGCTTAGGTGGGCCTTGGCTTGATCCACCTGCAGGGCTCTTGTTATGTGTCCAACATGCTTGTGGTGGGGAGTCCCACAGGCCACTTGTGCCCCGATTAGAACAGTTGACCCATCCGCAAGCCGAGACCTTTGATTCTCATTGGCAGCATGCCTGGGGGAGGTTAGGAGGTCTGCAATCTGCTATTTCTCATTATTTTATAGACCCGGTCACATCCCGCCTTATCAGTCTCCTCTCCACAGCAAACAGTCCCCGTCTAATCTTGCCTGTCTGTCCAAGGACCTTGGCCTTCATGCCTTGAACCTTCCGCAACCAAAATCTGTGTCAGCTTTTGTGCTGCTGCCTCCTGGACAATTTCCAGCTCTGCTGGCTCCCGCTTCCCTTTGGCGCTATTCCTCTGGTAATCCTGGGGCATTCCTCTCTCCGTTGCATCACAAGGAGCTGCTGTGTGGTCTTGGCAGGCGCTCTGACGTGTCTTCATTCATCCCTGACAACTCCCGAAAAGCCCAGAGCGAGAAAGGCAGGCCTCAGGTCTAGGGACACTTATACGGGAGTAAGCTGAATTGAAATCAAAGGGGCCGATTTCCGAGTACATTGGTTTGTGTCAGGGCTGCTAGCTGCAAATCCCTGGTTGAATAATTATATGTCACAGGGTTTCTGAGGTTAGTTTTGGATTTTCCATCATTTCCTCTTTTTTTGATTGGCGGAAGATTCCTGCATTGCAGGGGGTTGGACTGGATGACCCTCGTGGTCCCTTCCAACTCTGCGATTCTGTGAAATGAATAAAGATTGGCAATGTAACTCGGATCTAGGGTCTTGCAAGAGCTAACTGCAGAACTGTGGAAACCAAGCCTGATGAGGAACGGTTGAGGAAGAAGCTGGGAATGTTTAGCCTGGGAAAGAGGAGACTTGAAGTGGATATGAGAGCCATCTTCAAATATCTCAAGGGCTGTCACATGCTGCTCCAGAGAAGCGGACACGGAGCAATGGATTCAAACTTCAAGAAAGAAGATTCCACCTAAACATTAGGAAGAACTTCCTGACAGTAAGAGCTGTTCGGCAGTGGAATTTGCTACCAAGGAGTGTGGTGGAGTCTCCTTCTTTGGAGGTCTTTAAGCAGAGGCTTGACAGCCATCTGTCAAGAATGCTTTGATGGTGTTTGGACTGGATGGCCCTTGTGGTCTCTTCCAACTCTATGATTCTATGATTAAAACCAAGGGGGAAAATACAGTTAAAAACATCCCACCCACTCTAAAAGACCAAAGGCCTATTCTTTTCACTCTGATAGGTTGATGGAATCCTCTCCTCCCTCCTGCCCTCCAGCCTCCCAACTCTATGATTCTATGAAGATGGAGCAGGCTTGTTTGGTCTCCCAAGCAAGGCAGAAGGGTTTTCCACAAGTGGACCTGGCATGTAAAGAGTTTTAAGCTCCCTACCTTGCTTGGGAGGCAAGGCTCTCTCTTCTGGGATGCTGTTGTGAGATTTTGCGGGGCTCTCTGTGAGTTCCTGCAAGATTTTGCACGGACACCCCGAGGCTTTCAGAGCCAGTCTTGCCTCCGCGGGCAAGGCAGGGAGCTTAAAAATGCTTTCCACGCTGCGCTCGCATTGAACTTGCAAGATTTCAACCAGCTGGCCCTCAAGCCCATACGATTGAAATTGCACAAGTTAAAGGAGCATCATGAGATGAGATTGTGTTTTATAATATTTCCCCCGACTGCCAAGCCTAGGAAATGGCTTTAAAAGAGAAAAAAGCAATCAGGTTTTCAGATTCTTTGTGGCATCACATGCAGTGGGTGAGGGGTTAGGTAAAGGTAAAGGGGCCCCTGACCATCAGGTCCAGTCGTGTCTGACTCTGGGGTTGCGATGCTCATCTCGCTCTATAGGCCGATGGAGCCGGCGTTTGTCCGCAGGCAGCTTCCGGGTCATGTGGCCAGCATGACAAAGCTGCTTCTGGTGAACCAGAGCAGCGCACGGAAACGCCGTTTACCTTCCCGCTGGAGCGGTCCCTATTTATCTACTTGCACTTTGACATGCTTTCGAACTGCTAGGTTGGCAGGAGCTGGGACCGAGCAACGGGAGCTCACCCCGTTGCAGGGATTTGAACCGCCGACCTTCTGATCAGCAAGCCCTAGACTCTGTGGTTTAACCCACAGCGCCACCTGGGTTAGTATACAGTAAACCTTACTGTATGCTTGTGAAACATGGACCACTTATAAACGCCATCTCCGACTCCTCGAAAGATTTCATCAACGGTGTCTCTGAAAATTTTTACACATCACTTGGGAAGACAGGTGAACTAATCCCAGTGTACTGGAAGAAGCAAAGATTACCAGTGTTGAAGCAATGATTCTTCATCATCAACTTCGTTGGACTGGTCATGTTGTGCGGATGCCTGATGATCGTCTTCCAAAGCAACTACTCTATTCCAAACTTAAAATGGGAAGCGTGATGCTGGTGGTCAACAAAAGAGGTTTAAAGACTTTCTCAAGGCAAAAATGTAGTATAAACACCAACAATTGGGAAACACTGGCCTGCGAGCGCTCCAGTTGGAGAACAGCCTTTACCAAAGGTGTCGTGGGCTTTGAAGATGCTTGAACTCAGGACGCAAGGGAGAATTATGCTAAGAGGAAGGCACGCTTGGCAAATCCACACCGTGATCAACTCCCACCCGGAAACCCCACTGTGGAAGGACGTGTGGATCCAGAATTGGCCTCCACAGTCACTTATGGACTCACTGTTAAAACCGTGTTTAAAACAGATACTTCTGATGGGATTTAAAAACTGGTCCTTGAAACGGCACCCAAATTTGGTGCTGCAGTTCTGCTCTTGCGCCCTCCCGCCTGTTCCTTTTGGAAGCAGAAGGAGTGGAATGGTTAATCCAGCCCACCCCGGCCCATCTGCTTGTGGCAACATGCGAGAAATCCTGCCTCTCCCCCCCGCCCCCCAGGGAGGCCACCCCCTAACTTTCCCCCATTAAAGGCCGGGATGACATTATCAAAGGGTTTCGGGAGCCTGCTGATCAATGCATTTAATGAAGGCCTGAAACCCTCCACGCCCCGAACCCTCTGCCATTCCGCTCTGCAATTGTCTCTGCTTAAAAGGTGACCTTTGGCCCCGGGTTTGATGAAACATGTTTATGCATCTCCAGGCGCCCCCCAGATAAAAGGTTAGAGGTTAATAAATGGTGGAAAAATAGATACCAAAGCTTTGAGGTCACACCTGTTTTCGCTTCTTCAAGTTCCACGGCGGCAGGCAGGAGAGGAGGGTAATTGCGCCCGGTTGGGGTGGAGGATCATTCCTGCCTTTATGCGCCGTAATTGGGGTGGTGTTGCCCCCCGAGGGTGTGGAGAGACGAGAGAGGCCAGATGCCTGAGAGAGAGAGAGAGAAAAGGAGAGAGAGAGAGAGAGGTGCATCTCCAGCTCACATTTGTCCAGAATGCAGAGCAGCATATTATTATTATTATTATTATTATTATTATTATTATTATTATTATTATTTTCATTTCTACACAGCTTTATATTTTTAAGAAAAACCTCAAAGCAGTTTACAGAATATAAAAACATCAAGAAAACAATCTGAAGAAAGTCAAATGTAGAGTATACAGTCAGAGCAACATAATTAACAGAAAACAAAACAAAAATAAAAAAAATTCCTTCAGTAGCACCTTAAAGACCAACTAAGTTTTTTTTTTGGTCTTTAAAAACTTAGTTGGTCTTTAAGGTGCTACTGAAGGAATTTTTTTTTATTTTGTTTCGACTCAGACCAACACGGCTACCTACCTGTAACTAGAAAACCAAAATGTTATCTGAAAGATTTCAAAATGAAACATGACAAAGGAGGTCAGCTACAGAATACATATTTAACACAAACAAAGTTAATAAAAAAAATCTTAAACGTTAAAAAAAATGCTAAGTGAAGTCAAGTATAAGATGCACAGTTAAAACAGCATAACTAACAAGAAAAGAAAATATTGTCAGAAGCACAACACGGCTGTTTGGCAGGCACAAAAAGATGGGGCAAAAGAACCCAATGGTTAGGGTTTGTTGCCAGGCATTAGTTGTTTACCCAAAATTTATTTTCTGTCCTATGAAAATGAATAAAAACCAGAAATAAGTAAGTAAGGGCACTGCTGGGTCAGGACATTTGCCCTTCTAGTCCACTGTCCTGGGAAACCAGCAATCCATGTGCAGTTCTGGACGTCTTGCCACAAGAAAGGATATTGCAGAGGTCCAGAAATTGGGCAGCCAAAACGTCCAAGAGGATGGAGAGAATCCTTGCAGCGTATGGGACCTTTTCGTTTAGAGGAAAGGTGAGTAGGAAGAGACGCGATAGAGGTGCATAAAATCATTTACTGTGATTAATATGTCATATTCATTATTGAAGAATAAAAAAGTAATTTTTATGCCCAGTGTAAAATTGGTAAAAGGTAAAAGAAGACGGGAAAAGAATGACAATTGATAAGATGCACCCATGTAAAAAGGAAAAAAGCCAAAAAAAAACCACACACAAAACCTACCTTATAAACTTGTTAAGGTTGTTATCCAACTATCATTAAATTTGCCCATTGTGAGTCTACGTTTGTATGCGACTTATTCATGTGTTGCAAGATTATACATATCTTCTGTCCATTTGTTGTTGTTGTTGATGATGATGATTATATTTATTTATACGCCAGCTTTTCCTCTGGCAGGTCTCAGAACTGCTTACTCAATAAAATAATAATAATTAACAACACAGGAAAAAAATTCTTTAAAAAACAATTGAACATTGATAGAAAATTGCGCATGGAGGTGGTGAGAGTACAAACTTTTTCTGCCTCAGTAACACTAGAACTTGTTGACACCCAATAAGCTGAATGCTGGGAGATCCGTGAAGGATAAAAGAAAGGCCTTATTTATGCAGCGCTTAGTTGAGTTGTGGAACTCACTGCCACAGGAGGCAGGGATGGCTTTCAAAGTGGATTAGGCAAATTCCTGAAGGAGCAGAAGGCTATGGATAGCTGGTAGCACCAGTGGCCTTCACGGTCGGAGGCAGCAATGCTTCTGAATACCATTTGCTAGAATTGCAGGAGAGGGGAAGGGTCTTGAGTTCGGGTCCTGCTTGTAGGTTTCTCACAGACATTTGGTTGGGCGTGTGTGTGTGTGTGTGTGTGTGTGTGTGTGTACAGTGGTATCTTGGTTCTCAAACGCCTTGGTACTCAAACAACTTGGAACCCAAACACTGCAAACCCAGAAGAAGAGGAAGAAGAGGAGTTTGGATTTCCCGCTTTATCACTACCCTAAGGAGTCTCAAAGCGGCTCACAATCTCCTTTACCTTCCTCTCCCACAACAAACACTCTGTGAGGTGAGTGAGGCTGAGAGACTTCAGAGAAGTGTGACTAGCCCAAGGTTACCCAGCAGCTGCATGTGGAGGAGCGGAGACGCAAACCCGGTTCCCCAGATTACGAGTCTACCACTCTTAACCACGACACCACACTGGCTGTTCCAGTTTGTGAACTTTTTTTGGAAGCCAAACGTGCTCCGTTTTGAGTGCCACACTTCCGTTTTGAGTGTTACGCTGAGGTCTGTCTGTTTTTGCGGCTTTTTGTTTTGTTTTTGTGACTGTGTGGAACCCAGTTCATCAGCTGGTTGATTGATTGTGTGACTGCAGTACATGGCTTATTGCTTTCATTTTATGGATCAATGGTCTCGTTAGATGGTAAAATTCATGTTAAAATTGCTCTTTTAGGGGTTGTTTTTAAAAGTCTGGAACAGACCGATCCATTTTGCATTACTTTCTATGGGAAAGTGTGCCTTGGTTTTGGAACGCTTTGGTTTTGGAACGGACTTGCGGAACGGATTAAGTTTGAGAACCAAGGTACCACTGTGTGTGTGTGTGTGTGTGTGTGTGTGTACTGAGAGAGAGAGAATGATAAAACCCCAAACTGCATTAAGACATCAAAGTACATAAAAATTCATAAGAAGTAGAACTAATGCGCCTAACTTCAGGAGGTGCCGGACCTGGGAGAGGGGCAGGATTGCAGTTATAGAATGTCTCTGTCCCTTCAAGCCTTGCTGGGCTTTAAATGTAAGCACTGGTTCTTTGAATGGTGCTTGGAAATGAGTGGCGGCTGGCGGAGCAAAAAGGCTGCTTCCATTGGCTGGTTGCAGTTAGAAGCCTTGCAGACGTTTAATGAATGAAACAGCACTTTCTGGGAAGTCTCCAAGGGCAGCTCCAACATGCAGTACGTTGTAGTAGTCTAGTCTTGACCATACAAGGGCTTTGGGGGGCCGGCTAGGGTACTTCTGCCCAGGAGGGGCCACAGCTGGCACGCCAGGAAGTCATTTTCGATGTGCTTCTACATGCTAGTTCTGCCGCTCTGGGGTTGGCCAGGTTCTGTCGCCCAGCTCAACTCTGCTAGCAGGAAGCCCAGCGCTGGCAGCCCCCACCTCCAAGCGGTTCACGATAGCACATACGCTGCAAGTATAAAGATTTATGAGCTATCGCGAACCGCTTGGAGGTGGGGGCTGCCAACTCTGGGCTAGACTACTACAAGGTGCTGTTTGCAGACTGCCCTTGAAGACTGCCACCTGCCTCGTTTACCATAGAAATGAAGAAAAAATAAAAATGTTGCACAAGCTGAAAGTAACACACCTATTAAACTCTGGTCTACCTTTGGGGGTCCCTCTTTCTTCCTAAGCCTGGGGTCCAGTCCTGCCGAGAGAATGGATATTTGTGGGCTCCTGTCTCATTTGTTCCCTTGAGTATATGGCTAGGAAGGGAGATCTGGAGGGAGATCTGGAGTTGGCCTCCCTGGGCCTGGGGGTTGCCCAGACCACTGGCCAGGGTAGGAGACCTCCTGGGTTCAAGACTCCTCAGAAGGCTTTGCATCTGCAAGGTGGCTCACTCCTGACAGCCCCCATTGCTTTGGTGCTGCAGAAGATTGCTTGGCCAAGCAACACAAAGAACCTTGTGTGCGTCTGTGGCTCTAGAGTATCTCGGTGGATCGTCAGCATGCAGGTATCCCCAGGGCTGGAGGTGTTTCCTTGGCCATTGTTGCAGACACAAAACTTGCTTAATTACTCCGACTGCCTATTAAAAACCAGAGAACCTTCCAGAGGTGTTTTGCCTAAATCACTCTGAGCGTGCCTGTCTCGGCTACTGTATATCACTAACACCCCCTCCGGTTGCGACTTCCTCGCACGCCAGCATTAACCGCCTCTCGGAGCGCAATTGTTTCTTTAAATGATTCTGTTTTGTCCTCCGCTCTGTTGTGGAGGCCGGATTCCTTTGTGTGCCTTTTGGAAATCCATTCTGGATTGCTGAGTTTTGTTTCTTTTCAGCCGGCTTTAAATTCTCGCCCCGGTTTCCTGGGAGGAATTGGTGTCTATAGTGCTTTCGATTAGCACTAATTTTTCCTTCATGTGCCCTGACTTTTATGGCGGGAGCATTGATCTCCTAGCCTGCAGTTTGTCACCGTCAACGGAGCATCGGTTAGTGGCAAGGCAGACTCCTCGGAGCTGCAAACTGGGAGCACTTTGGGGCACAGCTGGGGAACCTTTGGCCACCCCAGATGTTGCCAAACTACAACTCCCAACACCCTTGGCTACTGGCCATGCTGGTGGGGGCTGACAAGAGCCTCCCACCATCTTGGAGGGCCAAGGGCTCCCCCTTCCTCCATTAGGGGGTAATGCTAGCTTGCCTATGCCAGTGGGCACCATGGTTACCCCAGGGGTACAGTGGCCAGTCTGATGCAGGCAGGGCAAGAAGGCAGGACAGACATTGCAGGTCCAGCTTGAGCTACAAGCTTAAGCCCACGGTGAGAGCAAACTGAGCCCTTATAACCTTTGCCTCCAGGCTGTCTCTCCCAGGCTTTTCCCACTTGCCACTAACTCAAGAGCCCTCTGTCCCATTGCCTACCTTGTCTGGGGTGTTCCTTTGGACCCATGAGGTGCTATGGAGGCATTTTGTTCCTCGGGCTCGGGGGTACGGTGGAGAAGGGCCATAGCTCAGTGACAGAGCAGGTTCAATCATGGTTGGCATCCGTCTGTCTCCGGAGGCAATGGAGGAATGCACATTTGGGGATGAAGTCAAACCGTTGGAGACTTACAGCGCCTGCTGTGGCTGTAGAGACCAAATGCAGGAGAGACTTATTATTTACATGTTTTGTTGCAGCGGGGGCAGATGAAGGCGTCCGGTTGCGCTGCTGCAAATGCACCAGGGTGTTTCTTCTCTCATTCCTCCTCTGGTCCCTGTTGTGAATACACAACCCAGCCATCTGTCTCCAGGCACTGTGGGTCATCTGCAAGGGATTCCCTACAGCTGGGTTGGTGTTGCCAGCCTACAAAATAGGAGTCTTGGTAGAACACAAACCTGACATGAGTCAACAGTGTGATGCAGCAGCTAAAAAAGCCAATGCAATTCTGGGCTGCATCAATAGGAGTATAGCATCTAGATCTAGGGAAGTAATAGTACCACTGTATTCCGCTCTGGTCAGACCTCACCTGGAGTACTGTGTCCAGTTCTGGGCACTACAGTTCAAGAAGGATACTGACAAGCTGGAACATGTCCAGAAGAGGGCAACCAAAATGGTCAAAGGCCTGGAAACGATGCCTTATGAGGAACGGCTTAGGGAGCTGGGTATGTTTAGCCTGGAGAAGAGAAGGTTAAGGGGTGATATGATAGCCATGTTCAAATATATAAAAGGATGTCATATGGAAGAGGGTGAAAGGTTGTTTTCTGCTGCTCCAGAGAAGCGGATTCAAGCTACAAGAAAGAAGATTCCACCTAAACATTAGGAAGAACTTCCTGACAGTAAGAGCTATTCAGCAGTGGAATTTGCTACCAAGGAGTGTGGTGGAATCTCCTTCTTTGGAGGTCTTTAAGCAGAGGCTTGACAGGCATATGTCAAGAATGCTTTGATGGTGTTTCCTGCTTGGCAGGGGGTTGGACTGGATGGCTCTTGTGGTCTCTTCCAACTCTATGATTCTATGATTCACGTCACATTTGCAATGCCAACTGGCCTGGTGCCGGAAACCATCTCCCTGTAGGGCACATCCCTGGGGATCCTGCCATCTTCCATTCTGTGGGCGTGACCAAGCCAGCATAGACATCGCTGGCACAGCAGTGTGGACATACTGGGAGTGTGGGCTTGGGAGAGAACGTCTTTGTTTGAGACTCTGTCCTGCCATGCATTACCCAAAACTTTCCTGACACAGTTTACGTAGAAGGTGTTTAGGTGCCTCTCATGGAGCTTGCCAGCTGCCCACTTCCATGAAGCAGCATGCTTAACACACAAGTCTTGCAGATCCGGGTCATGTGCCTAGTCTGGCTGCTTTCCTGGAGGCGCCACAGCCTCCGACTCGCAAGTCTGAAATGCTTCTGGACTCTTCTGCAATGCACACCTACCATGAGAGGCATGATGGAGCAGCAGGTGGAACTACTAAGCGGATCTGATCAGGCATTCCTGAACAAGCTCCATGGAAAAGAGTGCATGAAATGCTCTTGTGCAGTGCAAACTATGGAACTCACTCCCACAAGAGGCAGTGGTGGCCATCACTCTAAATGACTTTAACAGGGGATTAGACAAATTCGGGAAGATGATGGCTCTTGAGGGCTATTACCTATGATGGCTGTGCTTTGCTTCCATGGTCAAAGGCAGCAAATCTTCTAAATACCAGTTGCTAGAATTGCAGGAGGGGAGAAAGCTCTTGAGTTTGGGTCCTGCTTGTTGGTTTCTCACAGACATCTAGCTGGCCACTATGAGGACAGGGTGCTAGATTATCGTAGAACTCTCTTAAGTTGGTGGTCATCACTGCCTCTTGTGGCAGGGAGTTCCACAGTTTAACCTTGCGCTGTGTGAAGAAGGACTTCCTGTTATCTTTTCTGAACCTGCCAACATTCAGCTTCCTGGGATGTGCACAAATTCTAGTGTTATGAGAGAGGGAGGAAAACTTTTCCTCTATTCACTTTCTCCGCGGCATGGTGAGTTTCATAATCTTCTATCAGACCATCTCTTATTTTCTCTGTTCTCTAAACTGAAAAGTCCCAAGTTTTGCAACCTTCATTCATGGGAGGGCTGCCTTGCTCTCTCGCTCATCTCATTTCTCCCACTTCTTTTTGGGCATGCCTGTACAAACCCTTTGTTTGCATTCCAGTGCTTCATCCTGCTTATCCGCACAACAGCCCTGTAAGGCTGGCCGCTGCTGTCCCAATTAGACTGGTGGGGGTTAGGGGTTTGCTTCTTCCCAGGACACCTTCCACTCGGCCAGCCTGCAAAGCTGACCTTCTGGGCTGAATAGACCGCCGGATCTTTCTAGGCGGCTGTTATCTTTTCTGAACCTGCCAACATTCAGCTTCCTGGGATGTGCACAAATTCCTCCTCTGGTCCCTGTTGTGAATACACAACCCAGCCATCTGTCTCCAGGCACTGTGGGTCATCTGCAAGGGATTCCCTACAGCTGGGTTGGTGTTGCCAGCCTACAAAATAGGAGTCTTGGTAGAACACAAACCTGACATGAGTCAACAGTGTGATGCAGCAGCTAAAAAAGCCAATGCAATTCTGGGCTGCATCAATAGGAGTATAGCATCTAGATCTAGGGAAGTAATAGTACCACTGTATTCCGCTCTGGTCAGACCTCACCTGGAGTACTGTGTCCAGTTCTGGGCACTACAGTTCAAGAAGGATACTGACAAGCTGGAACATGTCCAGAAGAGGGCAACCAAAATGGTCAAAGGCCTGGAAACGATGCCTTATGAGGAACGGCTTAGGGAGCTGGGTATGTTTAGCCTGGAGAAGAGAAGGTTAAGGGGTGATATGATAGCCATGTTCAAATATATAAAAGGATGTCATATGGAAGAGGGTGAAAGGTTGTTTTCTGCTGCTCCAGAGAAGCGGATTCAAGCTACAAGAAAGAAGATTCCACCTAAACATTAGGAAGAACTTCCTGACAGTAAGAGCTATTCAGCAGTGGAATTTGCTACCAAGGAGTGTGGTGGAATCTCCTTCTTTGGAGGTCTTTAAGCAGAGGCTTGACAGGCATATGTCAAGAATGCTTTGATGGTGTTTCCTGCTTGGCAGGGGGTTGGACTGGATGGCTCTTGTGGTCTCTTCCAACTCTATGATTCTATGATTCACGTCACATTTGCAATGCCAACTGGCCTGGTGCCGGAAACCATCTCCCTGTAGGGCACATCCCTGGGGATCCTGCCATCTTCCATTCTGTGGGCGTGACCAAGCCAGCATAGACATCGCTGGCACAGCAGTGTGGACATACTGGGAGTGTGGGCTTGGGAGAGAACGTCTTTGTTTGAGACTCTGTCCTGCCATGCATTACCCAAAACTTTCCTGACACAGTTTACGTAGAAGGTGTTTAGGTGCCTCTCATGGAGCTTGCCAGCTGCCCACTTCCATGAAGCAGCATGCTTAACACACAAGTCTTGCAGATCCGGGTCATGTGCCTAGTCTGGCTGCTTTCCTGGAGGCTCCACAGCCTCCGACTCGCAAGTCTGAAATGCTTCTGGACTCTTCTGCAATGCACACCTACCATGAGAGGCATGATGGAGCAGCAGGTGGAACTACTAAGCGGATCTGATCAGGCATTCCTGAACAAGCTCCATGGAAAAGAGTGCATGAAATGCTCTTGTGCAGTGCAAACTATGGAACTCACTCCCACAAGAGGCAGTGGTGGCCATCACTCTAAATGACTTTAACAGGGGATTAGACAAATTCGGGAAGATGATGGCTCTTGAGGGCTATTACCTATGATGGCTGTGCTTTGCTTCCATGGTCAAAGGCAGCAAATCTTCTAAATACCAGTTGCTAGAATTGCAGGAGGGGAGAAAGCTCTTGAGTTTGGGTCCTGCTTGTTGGTTTCTCACAGACATCTAGCTGGCCACTATGAGGACAGGGTGCTAGATTATCGTAGAACTCTCTTAAGTTGGTGGTCATCACTGCCTCTTGTGGCAGGGAGTTCCACAGTTTAACCTTGCGCTGTGTGAAGAAGGACTTCCTGTTATCTTTTCTGAACCTGCCAACATTCAGCTTCCTGGGATGTGCACAAATTCTAGTGTTATGAGAGAGGGAGGAAAACTTTTCCTCTATTCACTTTCTCCGCGGCATGGTGAGTTTCATAATCTTCTATCAGACCATCTCTTATTTTCTCTGTTCTCTAAACTGAAAAGTCCCAAGTTTTGCAACCTTCATTCATGGGAGGGCTGCCTTGCTCTCTCGCTCATCTCATTTCTCCCACTTCTTTTTGGGCATGCCTGTACAAACCCTTTGTTTGCATTCCAGTGCTTCATCCTGCTTATCCGCACAACAGCCCTGTAAGGCTGGCCGCTGCTGTCCCAATTAGACTGGTGGGGGTTAGGGGTTTGCTTCTTCCCAGGACACCTTCCACTCGGCCAGCCTGCAAAGCTGACCTTCTGGGCTGAATAGACCGCCGGATCTTTCTAGGCGGCTGCCTAGGTGCTCCCTCCGAACTCTCTGCCGGATTGCTTCCAGCCGCTTTGTCTCTGCTGCCACCCTCTCCTTTGACGGCCGAGGCAGGCCACGCTTATCGTGTCATCAATAGGTCCTCTCTTGGGTCAAGGCCCCCACTCTGCCCCCCAGCTTCCGGCTTGTGCTGCCTTGAAGATGCAAGACCGGCTACAAGGGACGAGTCCTGCCCTCTGACCTCCAGGGCACCGAGTGAACCTTCCCAGGGGACGGAGCAAATTCAGGCTTCAGGGACCTTGACGAGAGGATAAGGAGCCATTTCCCTTTCCCCGAAGCCTTCTTTGCTCCCCCCCTCCCTGCACTGGCAGCAGCTAAATGACCTCGTACCCTTCACCGTTTGCCACCCTTCTTATTTGTTAGTGGCTGTCTAGTGTCTTGTTAGTGGTTTTGGAGCTGCAGTCCAAAACCTCTGGAGGGCACCGGTTTGGCAAAGTCTGTTCATTGCTTAGACAACAGTCGCCCTGTTGGCCCTGAAGGACAAGCAATACGAGTAGGTAAAACAACAGCTCCGGCAAATGGAACCCCTGAATGAATTGAATGCATTTGTGCCCAAAGCAGAGGGAGGTGGGAAATTCTGGCAGTTTCAAACATGCATCGTAGCCGTGATCTCCCTAAGAATCTGATGAAAATCTATCTGGTTGCCAGGACAGAACTTACTGGATCCCTCCCCCCCACAAAAAAACCACCAAGAAGAATCTTGGCTCTTGCTTTCAAGAGGCGGGTTGCTCATTCTCAGGGTTTTGGAGAGTGCTCCGCCTTTCCTATCACACTTCCAAACAAACAAAAGCAAAACTCCTCCCTGCACCCCACTTTCTTTAACTCTCTCTTTTAGTGACCTAGTGTGGCATAACATCTGAGCTAAGAATCAGGAAGCTCCCGGTTCAAAACTCCCCTCTGTCATGAACCCACAAAGCCACACACTTTCAGACTCGGCAGCCGCAATCGGCAATATCGGGGGATATAATATTTATTATTAAATTAATTGCCCGCCTTTCTCCAGCAGGTCCCAGGGTGAGTGACAACAATTTAAATGGGAGTTCTCAAGGAATTATATACGGGCCCATTGATGTTGGTTTCTAGGAGACCTCTCGAGGGGTTTTTCTTTCAACCTGCTTTGCAATAATTCCTTTGTCCTGGTGCAGTTTTCCTGCTCATTTTAAGGCATGGATGGCAACCCCCCCAGTCCCCCCCCCCCGTGTAGGGGCTACCATGCTGGTCACCGTCCTCCCCCTGTTGAGACCTGCCGCGTTCCAATTTCGGTTGCAGTAATTCTTCCTCAGTTTTTCACCTGCACTTCTAAATCAATGCAGGCAAATCCCTTGCAAACCCGCGCCTTCTTTTTGGGCGCTGCGTCTTCACATCTTTGCCCTGCTTTCTGGGGCATTTCCTCTGCCCCCTTCCAGCTGATAAAACTGCATGCAAAGCAGCAATAACCGAATAATGCCAAACGGGGAAGTTAATCTGTATCCAGGGTCGTTTAATGAAGTTTGTGCTGAGGAGCAGGATTCCACTCTCGCTGGAATCCAGACTGATCCAGTTGCCTCTGCCTCGCTCTGCCTTGGAGGTCCAGGTGGACAGCCCTCACAGGTGCCCCGGCTCGGATCCTGCCTTTCACTGGCAGGGTGGAACACCTGTGCATTTAGAAATATGCAGCCTGGCACCACTTCCCCCCATCTGGTTGCCCTGTGTGAGAACAGGGTGCTGGACAATGTAGGCCCTTGGCCTGATCCAGCAAGCTCTTACTCATTTGTTCATTGCAGTGCTGTAGAGAGCATGCAGCTCCTTCAAGCTGCAAGATCTTTCCCTGGATCTTGATATGAAGGCACCACAAGTAGACCACAAGCTTAACATGAGTCAACTGTGATGGAGCAGGGGGTTGGGCTGGATGACCTCTGGGTGCACTTCCTTCCAACTCTCCAGTTCTGTGGTGCTATGAAATCGGACCAGAAGCTTTCACCGGTTGAATGGTCAGATGAATAAACAAAAGCCCATTTTGATAAATTGGCTGGGAGCCCATTTGGCTGAGCCACAGCAAACTTTGACACTCTGTGGTGGAGAATTTAGGAATGCACTGTTTTTCTTTATTAGTAGCCCCTCTTTCAATTCTGGTGTGGTTTCCTGCTGCCAAACGGGACGGAGGAGAAAGCACTTCGGGCGGTCTCCTTCTTTTACAAACACTTGCAGCTTCCATTGATGAAATAACACCATCTCGCCCTTCCTTCGAAGGGCCATCGTTTTGGTTCCGTCTGTCGATTGACGCCTTTGATTGGGCGGATGATTCAGCGACTAAAACCCTCTCTAATCGGCCTCTGGGGAAACTCTGCAGGGGTTTCTGTGGTCACGAGTGTGTGCGGTTTGGTGGTAGTGGTGGGGGCCTCAAAACGGCCCGTCAGCATATCTAATATTGGGCAGGGTGCCAGGAACCAGCAACGCCATGAGGGAAGTTGGAGCTTCTGTTTTATCTGGGCAGTTCGGCGCCCCCTCCCCTCCCTCGCCTTCTCCTGGGTGCAGAGTCCGAAAGCCAGGGGTTTTTTTGGGGGGGGGGGTCATCGTGCAAGCGTCTGATGGGCTCGTGCTGCACAGTTGACCCCGGATTATGTAATCGCCTGGAATTGGCGAAGCGGCTTTCCCTCGCGGTTGGATCCCTTCCAGACCGAAGAGGGAGGGAGCTGGCCGGCCTCCCGACACGTTGGGTAGCCTCCGTGGCTCGAAGTGGCTTTTACCAAATGCGACAGGCCCAATAGCTGCGACCGGAGAAAGCCTGGCTGCCATAGCTGGTTCCTACTGCAGTGCGCTCGATCCAGACACTGCAGTTGGTGCAGAATGCTGCAGCGCGATTGCTGACGGGAGTAAGGCATTGTCAACGCATCCCCCCTATGCTCAGAAGTCTGAACTGGTTGCCCATCTGCGACCACACCTGGTGTTGCCATTTAGTATATTATTATTTATTATTATTATTATTTCTTCTTAGACTTGAATGCCGCCCTTTATCCAGAGATCCCAACATTAAAAAACACATCACAGAGCACCAATAATAAAAAGCATAATAGCAGAGAGCATAATTGTAAAATAATCATAATATCAACAGTGGCCTCCAACAAGCTTTAACAGGCCGTGGATTATTTAACGGCCAAAGGCCTGGGTAAGGAGGAATATTTTTGCCTGGTGCCTAAAGACAGGTAATAAATCCCTTAACAATTCAGGGCCACTTTACCTACAAGATGTGCCCACGCAACCACTTCGATCAGCAAAACTTGCATTACGATAGGGGTCACGTTATACCCGTTCTGTATTTATAAGAACTCAGTGGTTTAGTGTGGCAGCGGCCAGCCTTTGGAACTCCCTGCCACTTGACACCAGGCAGGGGCCTTAACTGCACACTTTTCAGCGCTTGCTAAAAGCATCTGTGTTTAGATGAGCCTGCCCAGGTGCTTAGTGGATTTTAATCTGCTTTTAGTGTTTTAACTTTTTTGCTTGTCTTAAAAGTGCTGTAATTTCTTCTTTTTTTCTTCTTGTTTCATCTTTACGTAAACTGCTTTGAGGGTTTATTTCCCAATTAAATGTATATAGTATTTCTGAATAAATAAATGAATGAATAAATAAATAAATAAATAAATAAACTAGGAGCACAAGTTGAGAGACCTGTGGATGGATCAAGCCAAAGTGGCCCCTTTTAGTTCAGCATCCTGTTCTCACAGTAGCCAGCCAAATGCCTGTGGGAAACCTGAAAGCAGAACCTTGACAGGCAGTGTGGTGTAGTGGTTAGTGTGTTGGACCAGGACCTGGGAGACCAGGGTTCGAATCCCCACCTGGCCATGAAACTCACTGGGTGATACCTTAGGAGCCAGTCCCCGCCTCTCAGCCTAACCTACCTCACAGGGTTGTTGTGGAGATTAAGTGGGAGAACCATGTGTGCCACCTTGCACCTCCAGGTAGGGCTGGAATCCTAGAGAACTGCTGCCAGTCAGAGTGGACAATACCAATCTAGATAGACTCTTAGTGCTGGGCCTTGCAAATCTTCCCTAAAACCTCATTTAGGGGTGGGGTGGGTTGCTGAGTCTGCAGCCCAGAAGCTCACCTCTTATTTCCTTTTTCCTCCTGCGAACTAACTCTAGAATACTAGAGTTGGAAGGGACCTCCAAAGGTCCTCTAGTCCAGCCCGCTGCAATTCATGAATCGCAGAACCCCTTTCTTTCTTTTGTGCCTGCTGCCTGTGAATGCAGCTGTCGCACAGGACATGCCAAGACCCTCCCTGCCCCATTCTGGATGCCTGGCCAAATGCTGCAAAACTCTAGTTCTATTTTCTCTGGCCACGCTACAAATTGCACTGGGGCGCCCGCCATGCCAGCGGAAGGATTGCAATGGAGCTGTGGCCAAGCGGGCTCTGAGCCCGCCGGCTGGGGCAGCTGCCAGCTCAAGGCTTATCTGAACAGTGGCCATGGATTGACGGTGTCACAATTTGCATTGTCGGGGAAGACGGAGAGGGCTGGCCTTGGGCCAAGAATGAAAGGGCAGGAGAGTTTGCGGCTGCCTACCAGTATGAGCAGCTAGACTGGCAGAAGAAGGTGGCTGGCTCCTGAATGCCCTCTAGCCCAAAGAGGTCTCGAAACCCAGAGCAGCAGGCTCAAGCCAGAGGAGGCCACGGAATCGGAGAGGGGAGCTGATGCCGTATGTTGTTGTCATTGTTTAGTCGTTTAGTTGTGTCCGACTCTTTGTGACCCCATGGAACAGAGCACACCAGGCACTCCTGTCTTCCACTGGCTCCCACAGTTTGGTCAAACTCATATTCGTAGCTTCGAGAACACTGTCCAGCCATCTCGTCCTCTTCTCCTTGTCCCCTTCTCCTTGTGCCCTCCATCTTTCCCAACATCAGGGTCTTTTCCAGGGTGTCTTCTCTTCTCATGAGGTGGCCAAAGTATTGGAGCCTCAGCTTCAGGATCTGTCCTTCCAGTGCCATATGTAGCATTATGGAAAGCCATGGGAGCTGTTGTTGGTTCTTGGGGGAGGCGGTTTGCAGGGCAAAGCTCTAAGCCTCCAGACAGCCGGGCAGTCCAAGGGTTAATCATGAAGCAGCAATCTGTGCGGCTGGTCCTTCTTCGGCTGGCATGGTGCCCATTCCCCACGAGGCGTGCCAAGCCACCGTGTGACAGCCTCCTCGCCCCAGATTCCGATCTAATGCGATGTGCTAAGTTACCGGAGCGGCTGCCCCTCTCGGCCGTTTTCCTTGGAGCTCGGGAATGTGGCAGTTTCAAAGGTCTGGGCCAGGAGAGGAGCTGCGCCAGCCTGGACTTACGTTGAGCGCGCATCACTTAGCAGGACACTCCTGGCTGAGCAAAGGGGTTTCCCCTTCGCTTTGGGGAAGAGTCCTAAGGTCTCTTTGCTGTTTAGGAACGTCAGAATCGCCTCCTGGATCAGACCCATGTGCTAATGGTGTACGCAGGCCACACTCTTAACTTCTGGCCAGAGGACATGTGGAGCAGAATTGATGGGGAAAAGGTTGGGGGTTATGACTGGGACTGGGCAAAGTGGCCTTGGAGAAGCAGGCGATGTGCTCAGGTGCACAAAGAGGTGCTGTGGCAACTAGCCAGAGCTGCAAGGTGGATCCCAAGGGTGCTTTTGGGGGGCACCTGGAGAGACACTCCCCCAAGACAAGCTCCCAGCAGTGTGGCCCCACCCTCCACATAAGGGTAGGGTGCAAATCCATGTGGGAATGTTGGGCAAATGAATGTTTGCTGAGCTGGGCACCTGTGCACTTTGCCTACCCAATAATCACAAGGCAGATCTGTTTAGAGAGAAGGTATCTGAGGTGTAGAGAATCATATAAATAATAAATAACAACCAGAACCCTGTTTTTCATTTGAAAAGGGGGAAAAAGAGAGCGCTCCTGTTCTGCGTCCACTCAAATTCTGTGCCCCCCCAAGCCTTAATCGATTTGCAGTCTTAAGGACTAGAAACTTGGCTTTGGTTTAAAAACGAAATGTGGGCTTCTCCAGCTGCTAAACACCTGGGCTCACCTGGTGGAGTTGCAGAGGGTGTGTGATCACTGCCACATCGCATCGCAGCCGCTTCAGTTTGTGGCTACGAAACCACTAAACCGTACATGCAGAAAACAATTCTTTTAAAAGCCTTATCCTGGCAGTGGTCAGTTGTGATGCCTGTGTTTGCATGTGCGACCGAAAGAATGATTGTTTCTGGAATATTTTCAAAAAGGGCAACCTTTTAAAAAACTACTGAGTCTCTAGTCTGAAATCAGAATGTCCCCGGACCTCGTTGTGGGAAGAAGGCACAGGTCCTCGGCGCAGCGGCCCCCTCCCCTCCCCATCAATTTCACTCTGTTGGAGCCCGGATAATAGAGGTCAGAGGTCAGTAGGGGGCTGCGCCCATCCTGCTAATTGCCCTGATGTAAGGGAGGAGGTGGCCAGGGAGATGGAGGCAGTCCCTACAGGTGTCAAGGAAGGCTCAACAGCAATCGCCAGCACCATCAAATATTTATTTCTTCCACCCGTGCAAAGGTCAAAGGTTGCCGCTGCGGAGGACAAGGAGGGGTGGCAATGGCTCCCTTGGGGGGGCTGCGGACGGCTCTTGGCTCTCGGCCTCTTATCTGGTTGCAAGGAAGGAGAGGGACCCTTTTTGGCTCTCGCCACTTTCTGGTGTTGGGTGGGAGGAATTAGGTATCCGTTTGGGCACATCTCGGTTAGCGCGGCAGAAGCACAAGCTGTCCCCCCCCCTCAGCTTTTGGGGGGGAGCAGATCTCCCCCCCCCGCTCTCAGAGGAAGGGGAGGAGCTGCAAATGGGAAGAGTAGGACTTGCAGTAGAACTTCTCCTGGTTCAGCCGCAAAGTGAGCCAGCATTGTGTAGTGGTTAGGGTGTCGCACCTGGGAGACCAGGGTTCAAATCCCTACTCGGCCATGAAGCTCGCTGGGTGTAACCTTGGGGGCCAGCTCCTGCCTTTCAGCCTGGCCTACCTCACAGGGTGGTTGTTGTGGCGATTGTAGGGCAGAACCATGCAACTTGCCTCGAGCTCCTTGGAGGATGTGGTGGGGAACAGAGGCAACTAAACCAACGATTTGACTTTGCACGATGGGCAGAGGGGGCCAGAGCTTCATCTTAAGAGAGCTGCTGCGGCATAGTGGTTAGAGTGCCAGAGTAGGACCTGGGAGACCCAGGGTTCGAATCCCCACTTGGCCGTGAAGCTCACTGCGTGTGACTTTGGGGGCCAGTCACTGCGTCTCAGCCTAACCTACCTCACAGGGTTGTTGTGGGGGTTCAACGAGGAGGGAGAGCAGAACCATCCACAGCACCTCCTTGGAGGAAAAGGTGGAGTCCACAGTACATTTTGGGGGAGACCCAATGGGGTTCAGGGACGTGCAAATCTCTCCCCCCCCATCTATTCCCTGAAGACCTGCTGTTGTTGTTGTTCAACATTCAACCCAGACACCTCCGAGGGCCTTCTGGTGGTTCCCTCCCTGCAAGAAGTGAGGTTACAGGGAACAAGGCCT
This sequence comes from Zootoca vivipara, assembly GCF_965207765.1. NCBI lineage: Eukaryota > Metazoa > Chordata > Lepidosauria > Squamata > Lacertidae > Zootoca > Zootoca vivipara. Next base: position 60,268,201 of record NC_142593.1, read on the forward strand.
TCTCGGTAGTGGCGCCTGCCCTGTGGAACACCCTCCCATCAGATGTCAAGGAAATAAACAACTATCTGACTTTTAGAAGACATCTGAAGGCAGCCCTGTCTAGGGACGTTTTTAATGACTGATGCTTTAATGTATTTTTAATCTTTTGATGGAAGCCGCCTGGAGTGGCTGGGGAAACCCAGCCAGATGGGCGAGGTAGAAATAATAAATAATAATAGTTGTTGTTGTTGACCCTTGCGGGGGGTCTGGCCTCTAGGAAAGGGGGCCCAAACCTTTCCTGCCCTGCCCTAATCTCTTGCCTTCCTTTTCCCCACATTTGCAGCTGTACGAACTGGACACCGACCCCAAACGCAAGGAGTTCTTGGACGATTTGTTTGGCTTCATGCAAAAGAGAGGTGAGTCAGACATTCTCCAGAGTTCTGGAGAAGGGAGGGGCTGGAATTCAAATCCGGCCCTAATGCACTGTCATTGCATCAACATGATAATATTGCTATCTTTGCGGTTTTTAAAGGAGAGGTTGGGTGGCCATCTGTCAGGGATGCTTCAGCTCAGATTCCTGCCTTGCAGGGGGTTGGACTAGAGGACCCTTAGGTGTCCCTTCCAACTCTACAATTCTATGATTCTATTATTAATTTAGGTGCATTTTTTATCCTCCCACCTTACAAGGGGAATAACACACACGTACCTAAAGAAATAAAGATCAACGTCAGTAATATATATATTTTTAAAAGCTTAAAAGAGTAGAAAGGTGGTAAAAGCACAAAACAGGAGATAGTACAGTGGTACCTTGGTTCTCAAACGCCTTGGCACATGAATAAATCGGCTCCTAAATACTGCAACCCCAAAAGAGTGTGTTCCGGTTTGCAAATGTTTTTTGGAAGCTGAACGCCTGACACAGCTTCCACTTGAGTGTAGGAAGCTCCTGCAGCCAGTCGGAAGCCGCGCCATGGTTTTCGAACAGTTTCGGGAGTCGAACGGAACGGATTAAGTTTGAGAACCAAGGTACCACTGTATCATATTGTCGCGATATCCCCTGTCCCTCACACATATAAAGGTCCACTTGCATTTATGAATGCGACCTGCAATGGTGTTGAGTCGCCAGTATAAATAAGTTCAATGCCTGATCAGTGTTGTGAACTGCCCTGTGATCTTTGGATGGGCGGTATACAAATTTAATAAATAATAATAATAATCCAACATCTGCGGCGGAGACTCTGGCAACTGTATTTTGAACCGACGGAAGCTTCCGGATTGTCTCCCAAGGCAGCCCCATAAAGAGCGCATAGAGAGGCAGAATGAAGCCACAGGGTCAAATCTCCATTCTGGTCTGGACTCATTTGGGGACTGGGAGATATATCCATCTTGCGCTTCCTGCATTGTAGGGGGATGGGCTGGATGATCCTTGGGGGTCCCACCCGACTCTAGGATCCCATGATTCTTTCTGGGATGCCAAGGCAAGGCTGTGCCCCCCCCCAAACATCTTTCTCCAAAAAGCTTCTTTATGGAAACAATTCCTGCCTTGTGTGCGTGTCCGTTTTCCCTCCCCCCCCCCGTTCCCAGCCTCCCCCTCCCAGTTAATTAGCGCAACATTAACCTCTGCCTGGGGTTTTATTTCCTATCGAGCGGCATGTTCATTAATCCAGATTCTGGCAAAGGGCTCTAATTGATGGCAGCCTACAGACCGCGTGAGCTGTGGTCGTGGAGCCTTTTGAAAATGGCTCCGCGGCTCGATGGGGGATTGGGAGGACGGGGTCAGAGGTTAAAGCATTTATCGAATCGCCTCAATTGCTGGAGCTTCCTATTTATCCCGCCTGACCCCGATAACAAAACCCGGCACCGATTTCCAATGCGGGAGCCACTGCCTGTCAAGCGCCGCTAGAACCCGTGCTTGGCTCCAAGGCTGGGGGGGACGGGACTCCGTGGCCTGAAGCCAGCCCTGTGTCCCATCCTCTTCTGCTTCCAGGGTCCTGCCCTGAAAATCAGAAATTTCCATTAAAACAAGAGTGTTCCTGAGCATAAATAACTTGCTCGTCGTTGAGATCAAGGAACAAGATGAAAACCCCCCCAAAAATTGTGCAGATAGATAAGCTGGACATCGCGATGCTCAGAAAATTCTATCCCTGCCATGAATGGCTTAGTTGAATATTCCAGCATCGCAGGGGGTGGGACTAATGACAATTAGGGTCTCTTCCAACTTTGTTGTTGTTGTTTAGTCGTTTAGTCGTGTCTGACTCTTTGTGACCCCATGGACCATAGCACACCAGGCACTCCTGTCTTGCACTGCCTCCCGCAGTTTGGTCAGACTCATGTTCGTAGCTTCGAGAACACTGTCCAACCATCTCATCCTCTGTCGTCCCCTTCTCCTAGTGCCTCAATCTTTCCCAACATCAGGGTCTTTTCCAGGGTGTCTTCTCTTCTCATGAGGTGGCCAAGGTATTGGAGCATCAGCTTCAGGACCTGTCCTTCCCGTGAGCACTCAGGGCTGATTTCCTTCGGAATGGATAGGTTTGATCTTCTTGCAGTCCATGGGACTCTCAAGAGTCTCCTCCAGCACCATAATTCAAAAGCATCAATTCTTTGGCGATCAGCCTTCTTTATGGTCCAGCTCTCACTTCCATACATTGCTACTGGGAAAAGCATACCTTTAACAATACGGACCTTTGTCGGCAAGGTGATGTCTCTGCTTTTTAAGATGCTGTCTAGGTTTGTCATTGCTTTTCTCCCAAGAAGCAGGCGTCTTTTAATTTCGTGACTGCTGTCACCATCTGCAGTGATCATGGAACCCAAGAAAGTAACATCACTCACTGCCTCCATTTCTTCCCCTTCTATTTGCCAGGAGGTGATGGGACCAGTGGCCATGATCTTAGTTTATTTGATGATGAGCTTCAGACCATATTTTGTGCTCTCCTCCTTCACCCCCATCAAAAAGTACTTCAATTCCTCCTCACTTTCTGTCATCAAAGTTGTGTCATCAACATATCTGAGGCTGTTGATATTTCTTCCGGCAATCTTATCCAGTCCAGCCTTTCGCATGATGCATTCTGCAATTCCATAATTCTATGGGCAGAGGGTTTGGAAGCCTGATGAGGAGCGGTTGAAGGAGCTGGGTCTGTTTAGCCTGGAGAAGAGGAGACTGAGACGAGATACAAAGGTGGCTTCAATTATCTTAAGAAGGCTGTCACATGGAAGAGGGAGCAAGCTTGTTTTCTCCTGCTCTGGAAGGTAGGACATGAACCCATGGCTTCAAGTTCCAAGGCAGGCAATTCTGACAAAACACCAGGAAGAACTTTCTGATAGTAAGAGCCGTTTGACTGTGTGATGGAAGGTGGTGGAATCTCCTTCCCCAAGAGGTTTTTAAGCAGAGATTGGCTGGCCATCTGTCAGGGATGCTTTAGCTGAGATTTCTGCATTGCAGGGGGTTGGACTAGAGGACCCTTGGGGTACCTTCCAGCTCTACAATTACTGTATATGAATACATGGCAGCACATACCTAGATGTTCTCCTGCACATAGGATGCTGCCTTCACCTGAGTCAAAGCACTGATCCATCTCGCTCAGCGCTGTCTGCACTGGTTAGCAGCAGCTCTCCAGGCTTCCAGGCAGGGAGACATTCCCAGTGGAGCCACAGTCAGGGGCAGAAATGTTTCTGAATACCAATTGCTGGAAACCACAGGAGGGGAGAGCACTCTTGTGCTCGGATCCTGCTTGCTAGTTCCCTATTGGGGCACCTGGTTGGCCATTACGAGAACTGAACGCCTGTCTGGATGAGCCATTGGCCGGATCCAGCAGGGATCTTTGGATATTCTCAGTTTCCTGGGCTCTACTCCCCTTGCCGACCTCATAAGGCAGTTTTGCCTCCATATTGCAACCTATTTTCCCCACTCCTTCCATACAAGGCAGTGACAGCAAGCCAGAGCTGGACTCATCCCTATTTGCATGGCTCCAGCTCCAACGTTATCACAGCAGCCACGACCCTCTTTCAATTCCCAATTCCCTTTTGGAGTCTGCAGAAAATCCAACCTGACCGCCTCCCTGCCCCCGCCTCAAGGCAAGAGCATCCCTCACCCCTGCCTTCCTGAGATTTCACACAATTGCCAGCCCTTGATGCTGAGCACACAAAATTCCCTACAGGTGGCTCAAAGAAGCGAGCCATGTTGCGTGCTGCGAGGAAAAGAGGCTGCAACTTCCTCCCCTTAAAAAAACACGCAACAAAAACAGGAAGCAAATGAAAATCCTAGATGTCTCTTGACTTGGGGGCGGACGGGACTCTTTCCAAGCCTTAAACGGGATCAATTAGACCCTAAGCGAGACCCACCTGCTGCCTCTTTCGAAGAAGGAACGTGGTTCTCCCGCCAGCCAGGAATGGAGGTGCTGCCAGCCCCCCCCCCCCGGGTGATGGTGACAAAGCCCCTCCACCCTGGACCCCCCTCTCCACCTGACACGAGATTCATGGCGCCTCCGCTGAGCACCGGCCTCATTATTCTCTCTCAGCTAATTAACTGGCTCTCTCCTGGCTGAGATAAGGGTGCTAATTAACAGCCATTCTCCCCTGGCTGTACATCTGTATCGGGGTCCTTTGTGAGGCTCCTGCCATCGGGGCTGCGGAATCGAATCCCGCGGGAGGGTGGCGGCTTCTCTAGGGCGGGGCGGTCGATGCCCATAAATCCACAGTGGGGAGATAAGAGGCCAGGAGTCTGAGCTCCCTCCCTCTACCCACACTGCATTGATCCCGGGGGTGAGGCACATAAATAACTCGCGTCTTGTGGCTTCCCGGTTGGCATTAATCTGCTGGCCGGTCCCTTGGATGAGGGGGCTAATCTCCCCGAGCGATCTGCGTCTCCATTAGGGCCTCGCAAAAGGGGACGGAGGCAGAAGTGATGAGGCCCATTGAGCCACCAGTTGCACCTGCCGAAGGAGGAGGAATCATAGAATCCTAGAGTTGGAAGAGACCCCAAGGGCCATCCAGTCCAACCCCCTGCCAAGCAGGAAACACCATCAAAGCATTCCTGACAGATGGCTGTCAAGCCTCCACTTAAAGACCTCCAAAGAAGGAGACTCCACCACACTCCTTGGCAGCAAATTCCACTGTCGAACAGCTCTTACTGTCAGGAAGTTCTTCAGAAGACTTGCAGTTGAATTTGGTATGAAGTACGGGTGGCGCTGTGGTCTAAACCACTGAGCCTTGGGCTTGCCGATTGGAAGGTCGGCGGTTCGAATCCCTGCGACGGGGTGAGCTCCCATTGCTCGGTCCCTGCTCCTGCCAACCTAGCAGTTCGAAAGCACGTCAAAGTGCAAGTAGATAAATAGATAAATAGGGAAGGTAAATGGCATTTCCATGTGCTGCTCTGGTTTGCCAGAAGCGGCTTGGTCATGCTGGCCGTATGACCCGGAAGCTGTCTGTGGACAAATGCCGGCTCTCTCGGCCTATAGAGCAGATTATAAGATTCTCTCTATTTATAAAATCAAAAAATTGAGACCAGTTTGCCCATTTAGTTCAGTATTGTCTACCCTGACTTGCAGAAGCACTCCTGCGTTTGAGGCGCTTCTGGGTTTTCAGAAAGTTCCAGGAGTCGGATTATTGCACAGGGAGATAACTTGCCTTGCAGAAGGACAGAAGGGAGAAGGGAGAATTGCACCGCCCCAAAACACACACACACTCCCTCCCCTCCTGACCAAGGAGAGGCGAAACAAGTGAAATGAGCTGGTTGAAAAGAATGAAGGCGCCAGGCTTTCAGGCTTATGAAGATCAGCCGAGCCAATATCAGGGTAATAAATTAAGGGGGCGAGAAAGCGGCGCTGAGTGACGGACGTGTTTGAGTTGAGCGGCGATGCCCTGGCGGCCCCTCCGCTGCAAATGGATGGCTTTTCGATAGCTCCCATTCACGGCCACCCAGAAGAAAGGAAGGGCATAAATAAAGAGCTTTTCTCTGCCTGTGTGTCAGGGGCTGGCAGCTGCTTCCATGGTGCCCTGCCCAGAGGACCCCACTGCCTGCGGAGGGAGGGCCAGACAGATCTCTGCTTGTTGGGCATGTGAGGGGGGGGGCGACTGATGCTGCAGGCACAGGAACCACCCCAGAGTCTCTCCGCCCCCCTCCATCTTGCCTCAAGAGCCACCAGGGAAAGGTAACTGATAAGCAAAGTATGCCCACCTAATGCTTTTCTGAAGCTATTTTTGCTTCTGCTTTTGGAACATCCTACAGAATCTCAGAACTGTATGGTTGGGAGGGATCCCAAGGGCCATCTAGTCCAACCCCCTGCAATGCGGGAGAAATCCAGTGGCAATGAGTCCCACTGGCCAGATGGGGTTGTTTGAATAAGTCCCTCCTCCACCCCCACCCCCACCCCGTTTTCCTTTGTTCTGCTACCTACTTGAGCCTTTCTTCCTGCTAACAGCCTGGGGGCTATGTGACACCCCCTCATATGTGCATTGCCCTTCATCACCCCCACTAAGGCTGCCCCACATTTCTGAGAGTGGGCAGACTCTTCCCCCCCCCACAAGACCCTCGCGTGCTCCAAAATTTCCAGGTGGGAGGAAGGCTTCAAATTGTCCCCCCCCCCCCGCCTCATTCTAATCCATAGGAATTAGACTGCAAAGACTTATTTTCAGCAAGTCCAGCTCACCTCCTCTTCCTTATGCCTCTTAACAAAGAAGTAAGTTTAAAAACAAGATTTGCTTACTTTATAATCGTGCATTGGTTCGTAGCAGTGGCAGCAGTAAAAATTACGCAGGCAAAATACTTAGGTTTACAGTAGCAGCAGCTTCCATCATGTGCCAGGAGCAAACCCAGGTCATATGTCCCTTCACACAGAGCCCTCTCTACCAATTGAATTTCCATGGTCTCTGGGTATCAGCAACACAAGAAGATGCATTTGTTAGGCTTGTCTGCCCATCTCCCACCCTTACTGTGCCCCGAAAGGGGAGGCACCAAAGGGCACTTGCTTCATTTCCTTTGGAGTTGCCCGCCTGCGATTGCCCTGCTGGCATCTGGTCTGTGGGCTGTGAGGCGGGTCAAGTTGGCCACAGCTGTTTCCACTCTCCATCTCCTCCTGCTCTGGATTTGACGGACTCAGCCACAGAGTCCTGGCTGGCCATGGCGAACAGAGTGGGCAGATAGATGGAGCGAGACTTTCCACCCATCCTGGTGCAATGGAGCTTTGCCTCGGTTTGTTCCCCTCTGCAGTGTGGAGAGCCAGGGTGGTGTAGTGGTTAAGAGTGGTAGACTCGTAATCTGGTGAACCGGGTTCGCTTCCCTGCTCCTCCACATGCAGCTGCTGGGTGACCTTGGGCTAGTCACACTTCTCTGAAGTCTCTCAGCCTCACTCACCTCACAGAGTGTTTGTTGTGGGGGAGGAAGGGAAAGGAGAATGTTAGCCGCTTTGAGACTCCTTAGGGTAGTGATAAAGCGGGATATCAGATCCAAACTCTTCTTCTGCAGCCTGTTAGAAGCTCTTGGTTCTTACTATGGCCAACCATCATTTGGAACATGATGTAGAACCATAGAATTGTAGAGTTTCAGTGCAGAAGTTGCAATGCGAAAGATCCTTCAGATGCTGGGCGCTGTAATATGATGATGATGATGATAACAATAATAACAATAACAACAATAATTTATTACCATATTTTTCCGTGTATAAGACGCCCCCATGTTTAAGATATGCACTACTTTTGGGGAACCCAAGTTTTAAAAATGGGCATATGCACTATCTGTGTATAAGTTACAGGTAGGTAGCCGTGTTGGTCGAAGCAAAATAAAAAAATATTCCTTCAGTAGCACTCATTACCAAGCTTAAAACCATGGAGCCACCTGGGATGAATAAAGACATCGGATTCTTATCTCATTATGCATGATCAAGCTTTCTTTAGCGCCTCAGCCCTTGCTCCCCCCCCCAGGACTAATTGCAGTCATCAGGAGTCGTTAACAGCCATCTCAGGTTTACCACTCCCATCAGCCCATCACCCATTCCCCCCCACCCCCCACCCTCTGTATATATATAAGGGTCTGACACTTCTGTTTCAAGTGTATCTGAAGAAGTGTGCATGCACACGAAAGCTCATACCAAAATAAAAATTTAGTTGGTCTTTAAGGTGCTACTGAAGGAATTTTTTTATCTGTGTATAAGACGTCCCTAGATTTTTAACCTTATTTTAAAGTAAAAAAACCCCAGTATTATACACTGAAAAGTACGGTATTTATACCCCACCTATTGGCTGGATTTCCCCTGCCACTCTGAGCAGCTTCCAACAAAATATTAAAAATACAATAAAACATGGGACAGGCTGCCCGCCCCCCCAGAAAGCATTGCCTTAGGCCCCAGGTCCCCCCCCTTTCTGCACCATGTTCAGCTTCGCCACTGTCCTTTTTGAGATGCTTTTGCTAAATCTGCGGAGGCCGCGAGACCCTGCGTTTCTTTGCAGCGGGGATACCTTGCTGTGCGTTTTCCCTCTAATGCAGAGCCGCACTGGGCACAGCCCCATATAGAAACCCCCTGGGAGGGGGGTCTGATTGCATTGCCCTCAGCCCTCCCAGCCTCTCGCCCACTCAGATCCCGAAGAGCCCCCAGACCACAGCAGCTGCGCAAAGCCGCAGAGGTCAGCGAGGGAAGGTCACGGCGAGGAAAGATTACGGCAAGTCCGCCAGCGATGGAGGAGCCCCTCCAGGCTGTGGGGTTGGGGACTCTCCTGCTCTTTTGTGGGGGGCAACGGGAAGAAGACAGGGCAGGACTGCCTCGTCCACAAGGCCCTGCGGAATGCTCCCCTCTCCACCCCCCTTCCCACTTTGCGGGCAGCAGGTGCTGGAAGGGACGCTGTGCCGCCGAGCCCTCTTGTCCGGGTGACCCAAAAGGCTGTTAATTAGACCTGGACGTGCTGTGAAGGGCTGTCGATGCCTCGGGGTTATTGGAATTGATTTCAGTTTAGGTGGTGAGCCAGGCCTGCGGGCAGGGAGCATGCTGGGAAACTCGCGCGTGGCTCACCGGCAGGAGCTGCCCAGGGTCCTGTTTTCAGGACCCTGGGCAGCTTTGGGGAGCCTGGGCTCCTCCTCCATTTTCTCCTGGGCGATGGTGAGCCCTTGGTGAGGACCCACAGCTCAGCGGCAGAGCGGAAACTCTACCATAGGAAGGAAGGAGCCCGGTTCAAAGGGCAAAGACCACTTTCGACTCTGCTGCCAACCTGATAAGTCAATCCTGGTATGAGCCCCTCGTTCGGGAACTTGAACCTCAATAAGAGCACAAGAAGGGGGGCCCAATTTTCCCACCACCCTGTTGTCACAGTGGACAGTCAGAGGCTTGCTCATATTTAGTTTCTGTTCAAGACGTGTTTGTCGTACCCTTTGTCTACAGGCCGGTTTATGGTGCAGGATCACAAACAACCGAGTGTCCACGCAAAATATAATGCCCACCCAATGCAGGAAACTAAAGCAGTCAGTCCCATAAATGTGGTTCATTATAGTAAGCAATGCACATACTGTAATGTACAGGATACGCAATGGGGAAGAATACATCATAAACCACAGTGCCAAAATATTCACATTGTCAACCCAGAAATAAACCCAGAAACAGCACCTGAGTTCAACAGCGATTCTCCCCACTTAGGAACTGGTATTTTGTAAATATTCAGTTAACCATTTCCATTCTTTTATAAAAAGTTTGTTATCTTGATTTCTTATTCTTCCGGCAAGTTTTGCCATTTCTGCATATTCCATAAGTTTTTGTATCCACCCTTCTTTAACTGGGAGTTCTTCTTCCCATTTTGGGGCAAGTAACATTCTTGCGCTGTAGATGCATCCATGAATACATTTCTATACAGTTTGGGTAGTTCTGTACCTATAATTCCCAAAAGGAAAGCTTATGGGTTTTTTTTTTGGCAAGTGTTATTTTAAACATCTTTTTCAATTCATTATATATCATTTCCCAGTAAGCTTTAACCTTACTACAAGACCACCACATATGATAAAAAGAACCTTCTTTCTCTTTACATTTCCAACACTCATTTGATTTCAATTTACACATTTTTTGCCACTTTTCTTGGTGTTAGGTACCATCGATAGATCATTTTCATATGATTTGCTCTAAGGCCATAGCATGCTTTCTATTTTATATCCTTATTCCACAATCGTTCCCATGCTTCCAATTTGCCCAGTGTTGTAGGAGTAAATTCTAGGGATGAGGAGTTGAAGCTGTTTTCTCTGGGGTCTTGTGCCTTGATCTCCTGCTGCAGGGTCCCAGCTCTGCAACCCCCACCCTCCAAAACCAGAGACACTTTATCACACAAGCCTAGTAAATTAATTACTCGGAGTAGGGAAGGGGGTGTGCGTTCTCAGCTGCATGTGGTCCAAAGTCAAGACCGACTGGAAAAATCTGCCCCGTAAGTGAAATTCTGTTGGTGGGCAACCAGGGCTGGCTCCATCCCCACCCCCACCCCCCCGGGCCGGAATTAGGTTTGATGAGGCCCTAAACTACTGAAGGTCATGGGGCCCTTTATATGTCCAGCTGTCCTTTGCCAACAACAAATTTTCGCTGTTTTTCGTGTTGAATATATGCTATATGGTAATTTATGGACCGAAAAGGTATATAAAGCCATTTGCACATAACAAATAGGAGCCTACACAACACAAAACACTGTTGTTGTATGTAGGTTTTATTTCATTTGTTTTTTATCTTATATTTTGGAAATGTACATCCAGTTTTTTTCCCTTTACATTTTTGGGGGCCCCCAAGAGAGTGGGGCCCTAAGCTAGAGCTTGTTTAGCTTATATGTAAATTTGGCACTGACCCCCCCCCCCACATGAGATGCTTTCTGTGGGCCCATTCAGGTACCCTTATTGTGCAGCTATGGGTTTTTTGTGCTCACCTGGGCAATTCTACGCAATTGCGCTTTTGTTACTTATTTGGGCCAGCAGAAGTTCCAGGGCAGAAATCCTGCTTTGTTTCCAGTGTCCTGTAGCTTCCTGGTAAAATCCTGTAACTCTTTGTATCACAAATATTCTGGGTTTTTGTTGCTGATCCTGCTTTTGCTGTAGCACAGGAACACTCCTCCAGATGGCAATGATGCACACAGGGAAACAGAAGGACTTGCTTTTTCCTGTAAGATCAATTGCAGTCGTTAACTGTTGTCAACAGGTTTACCACACCTATCAGCCAATCATCCATTCCCACCACCCTTCTGAGTAATACCCCTCCCCACCCTCCACTATATATAAGGGTCTGTGACTTCTGTTTCAGTGTATCTGAAGAAGTGTGCATGCACACGAAAGCTGAAACCAATAACAAACTTTGTTGTTGTTGTTGTTCAGTCATTTAGTCATGTCCGACTCTTCGTGACCCCCATGGACCATAGCACACCAGGCACTCCTGTCTTGCACTGCCTCCCGCAGTTTGGTCAAACTCATGTTCGTAGCTTCGAGAACACTGTCCAGCCATCTCGTCCTCTGTCGTCCCCTTCTCCTAGTGCCCTCCATCTTTCCCAACATCAGGGTCTTTTCCAGGGAGTCTTCTCCTCTCATGAGGTCGCCAAAGTATTGGAGCCTCAACTTCAGGATCTGTCCTTCCAGTGAGCACTCAGGGCCGATTTCCTTCAGAATGGATAGGTTTGATCTTCTTGCAGTCCGTGGGACTCTCAAGAGTCTCCTCCAGCACCATAATTCAAAAGCATCAATTCTTCGGCGATCAGCCTTCTTTATGGTCCAGCTCTCACTTCCATACATCACTACTGGGGGGAAAACCAAACTTAGTTGGTCTCTAAGGGCGCTGTGGGTTAAACCACTGAGCCTCTTGGTTGGCGGTTCAAATCCCCACAATGGGGTGAGCTCCCATTGCTCGGTCCCAGCTCCTGCCAACCTAGCAGTTTGAAAGCTTGTCAAAGTGCAAGTAGATAAATAGATACCGTTCCGGCGAGAAGGTGAACAGCATTTCCGTGTGCTGCTCTGGTTCGGCAGAAGTGGCTTAGTCATGCTGGCCACATGACCCGGAAGCTGTACGCCAGCTCCCTCGGCCAATAAAGCAAGATGAGTGCCACAACCCCAGAGTCATCCGCGACTGGACCTAATGGTCAGGGGCCCCCTTTACCTTTAAGGTGCTACTGGAAGGAATTTTTTTATGGTGTGCAGACAGTCTGGTATAAATTCATCGCAGATGCATGATTGCTGCACCAGTGAAATGTTGCGGAAAACGCCCGTAAAAACCACCAGTCAGGAGAGTCCCTGTAATTTGTGCTTTTAGCTAAACAGTGCAATCCAGCGGCCAGCTCAAAATCCACGGGTTTGGGAACCGGTCAGGTTGCCGTCTTCTTTCTCCATCCGTGGTGCCCCCTTTTCCTCTGGGACGCTGGCCGCGTCTTGCCGCCGGTGCCCCTTAATAGAAACCGCTCTGTCAAGAACGGAAGCGATTATCGTAAAACATTTCCAGAGGGAGCCGGAACGAGATTAACAAGCTTTCTGACAAGCTGACAATTTTATAAGCTGATAATGCACCATGTAGCTTGGGCCGCAGAGGGCAGGTGAGTAATTAGCAAAGTAGACCAGGAGGAGGAGGAGGAGGAGGAGGCGGCAGCCTGCATGCCAGAGCAAGAGAGCAAGTGCCCCTTTGTGGAGGAAAACTGGTGCATTGGCCCTGGGGCATTTGTTTAGGCACGTACCCCTCATCCCTGCTTTGTTAGTTCTAGCTCTGCATTCAAATCCTGCCACAAAATACTGTCCTGCCAAGATAGCAGGCAGCCACCTAATCTAATCAATGCACACCCACACTGGAACGTGGGCATTCCTGCAGAAGTCATTTTCTGGGATTGTCGGGCATGTGAAGATACTTTCTGTGGCTCAATGGCAGAGCATGTGCCTTGTGGGTGGGAGGTCCTGAGTTCAAGTCCTGTCATCACTGTGGGCGATATGGAGCTAGATCAGTGGCCACCTTCCCCTTGATTCCTTAAATTCATGCCCTATCATTCCAAAACTTTAATGCATGAATGGGCACAAGCATGCCACACTGCTAAATAAAGCATGCAAGGTGATTTTTAAAAGGAGTGGGGTTAGGCGTATCAACAGAAATTGTCGGGGCACAGAACCCAGCTTTTCTTGCCACCGAATGCTTGGGAACAGAATGTTTTCGAGGAATCCTAGAATTGTGGCGCTGGAAGGGTCGCCAAGGGTCATCCAGCCCAACCCCTTGCAATGCAGGAATCACAGCTAAAGAATTGCTGTGCCTGTTGCAGACAGCCCTGAAAACTGTCCGAATGTTTAGATCCATAAGAAGTTTTTTACATGTTTTCCTAATGCAGGTAAAGAATGGAACCACATGCAGACTGCAGTTAATTTGTTTTGTGGGGGGTGAGCTGTCTGTTTTAATGTGGTTCACACAAGACTCTCTATTATATCCATCACAACTGGCTACACGGAAATGGTTACTCCATTTTAATTTTTGTGCTCTGGGAAGGATCCACGAAGTCCAGAGTCAAGTAATAGATGTCTAAGAAGGATTAGGCCTCTGCTTCAGGTTTTTGCTATTTCAGCCCCACCGATCTGTGTTTTATCTTCAGTTTTCCTTTGGAATCGCCCTCATTCCTGACCAGCTGACCTCTTTGCTAGGCAGTTTATCTCAAAGGTTAATCTGCGTTTTTCTAAATCCTGCATTTCTAACCTGAACACTGATGTTTTTAAAATTTTTATAGCTGTTTTCCTCTGGTTTTGTCTCCCTCTGCTGGAGAGAATCAATCCTATGTCACAAAATATTTCTTTGCCACAGAACCAACAGGGATCACTAACTATTGTAAAACAAAAAAATTCCTTCAGTAGCACCTTAAAGACCAACTAAGTTTTTATATTGGTATGAGCTTTCGTGTGCATGCACACAGTGTGCATGCACACGAAAGCTCATACCAATATAAAAACTTAGTTGGTCTTTAAGGTGCTACTGAAGGAATTTTTTTATTTTACTTCGATCCAGACCAACACGGCTACCTACCTGTAACCAGAACTATTGTAAAACAGGACAGCTTTTTCTAAGTTCTTAATTTATAGCGTGACCTTTATCTAGGGGTTTTACGTATACTTAGGCATATACTGCGATAGCCAAAACTATTGAATAAGAAATATTATGTTCTTCAGCCTGCATTGATCATGGAAAAGGAACACCTTTTTTGTATGAACTGAAACCTTGCATTCTTCCATCATTCATAGATATAATCGTGCACAATTTATTCTGATTAGCCGAATGGCTATATATAGAAATGAGCAAACCAGGGATATTTTAGGGAGCAGGCTAGTAGGCGGAGCCCATGACTTGCATCATAAGAGCCTACACAACACAAAACACCGTTGCTGTATGTAGGTTTCATTTTATTTTGTTGTTTATCTTATATTTTGGAAATGTACACCCAGGTGTTTTTTTATCCTTAAATTTTTTGGGGGGTTCCCAAGAGAGTGGGGCCCTAAGCTATAGCTTGTTTAGCTTATATGTAAATCTGGCACTGGTCCCGCTATCGAATGGCTCTTAACTATAACAAAGTTCTTCCTAGATGTTGAGTCAGAATCTCCTTTCTTGCCATTTGAATCCACTGGCTCAGGTCTTCCTCCCCTCCGGAGCAGCAGAAAGCAAGCTTGCTCTGTCTTCCATGTGGCAGCCCTTGAGATATTTGAAGAGGGATAGTCCTGGAGCTTCTTCAGCACAGATGCCTTTGGGCAGGGCTACTGCTGCTGCACCTGTTGTATATCTTCTACTTTTTAAATACAGGTGAAACTCAGAAATTTAGAATATTGTCAAAAAGTGCATTTATTTCAGCAATGCAACTTAAAAGGTGAAACCAATATATGAGATAGATGCATAACATGCAATGCAAGATATGTCAAGCCTTTATTTGTTGTAATTGTAATAATTTGTTGTTAGGCAGGTCAATTATAAATGGAATGTGATTAATGAAATGTAATAGTGATGTTTATATTTGTTTATTTTTGTATTATTGTAACTATTTATTTTATTACTGTGGAATTTGTAAAAATTTAAAGAAAATTAAAAAATAAATTTTTTTAAAGAAAAATAAAAAATAAAAAGTTGCATTACTGAAATAAATGCACTTTTCAACGATATTCTCATTTTCCAAGATTCACCTGTAAATTTTATTAAATTTTCCTACACCCCCCCCAATATTACATCATAACAAACAACCTAATTCACAAATCCAAAATCCCCCCCCCCCCGGACTTCCCTCAACCTCCTTCTCTGGTTTATTTTAACATCATATTATTTCCTGCATATTTTCATTCCATTCATTTTTTATGTTTAGTCTTATAATTTATATCAATTCTGCTAATTGTAAGTGATTACTCAAAACCTGCAAATGAGTCCCATTTCTTTGCATTGTTTCTGTAGGTAAGCCATAAATGGTTTCCAATCTTCCATGGAGGTTTTTTTTTGTCCTTATGTCGAAGTTTTTCAGTTATTTTTGCCATTTCGGCGTATTCTGTAAGCTTTTCTTGCCATTCTTCCTTGGTTGGTATTTTATCACTTTTCCATCTTTGTGCCAATACCATCCTTGTATTTTTTAGCATACATAAAAAGTTTTTGTTTTCCCTTTGGCAGATCTTGAGACCTAAAATTCCTAACAAAAAGGCTTCTGGGCTTTTAAGAAAGGTTATCTTAAACATTTTTTTTCATTTCATTATATATCATTTCCCAGTAATTTTTAACGACAGTGGTACCTCTGGTTGCGAACGGGATCTGTTCCGGAGCCCCGTTCGCAACATGAGCAGTATGCAACCTGCGTCTGCGGGTCGCAATTTGGCGCTTCTGCGCATGCGCATGGCATCATCCGACACTTCTGCGCATGCGCGAACCGCCGAACCCGCAAGTAACCCGTTCCGTTACTTCCGGGTTGGGTGCGTTCGTAACCCGTGTTGTATGCAACCCGCAGCATTTGTATCCAGAGGTATGACTGTATTTTACAATTCCACCATAAACACCTGTTGTATATCTGCCAACCTTGAATTTCGTCTCTCCCCAGGGACTCCAGTGAATCGTATCCCCATCATGGCAAAGCAGGTCCTGGACCTCTACACCTTGTACCGTCTGGTGACCGAGAAAGGGGGCCTGGTGGAAGTCATCAACAAGAAGATCTGGCGCGAGATCACCAAAGGCCTCAACCTGCCCACCTCCATAACCAGCGCTGCTTTCACCCTCCGCACGCAGTGAGTGGCTTGCTCTCCCGCGAGGATATCAGGGCATCCCTTCCCCGACTGGGCTCATACAGGACTGGGACTGGCGGGGATTTTACTCCCAAGACCCCCCAGGGTGCCAGGTGGGAGAAGGCAGTGCGAGAGTGACTCCTGGGGCACAGCCTCTCTGCTTCCATGCAAGGGCGGAGGAGGGGGACAGCCGTGGCTCAGCTGGGCACAGGATAGTTTCAAAACAGGATAGTTTCCAAAGCAGCACTGCTGTGGCCCTGCTGGGAGAGAAACTGGGCAGAACTCCCCAGATTTAGTCATGGGCAGGGGCGTACCCAGGGTCAAAACTGGGGGGGGTGGCAAGAGAGGGGAAGAGAGAGGGAAGGAAGGAGGGATGGAGGGAAGAGAGGGAAGGAAGGAAGGAAGGAAGGAAGGGGTGAGAGAGAGAGAGAGAGGGGAGGGAGGGGGAGAGATAGAGAGAGAGAAAGGAAGAAAGAAAGAGGGGGAAAGGAAGGATGGATGGAAGGATGGAGCTCCCGTTCGCCCGCCCCCCCCCCCAGCTCAGGCTGTTCCTCCCCCCTTCCACGTTCCTGTCGCTGGCTGCAGCCGTGGAGGGGGCGGAAACAGCCCGATTTCCATAACGTCTTTTCCCCCATAACTCCCACAGCGACTTTTCCCCTTCAGTTTTCTGAGGGAAAAAATACAGATTTTTTTTTTTTGCTTCTGGAGGAGGGCAGCTGCCCCCCCTGCCCCTCGCTGGGTACGCCCATGGTCATGGGGAACTTCTCCTGCTGGATTTCTGCCTTGATGTCTAGCTATTCAGACGTTCCGCAGTGCAAATCTCCCTGGATTTAGTCACGGGGAGGCTGCACCTGCTGGATTGCTGCCTGATCTCTATCTATTCAGCAATTCAAGATGCACAGCCCTCAGAGGGGGAGGGAATAGCTGTATTCTGGCAGGAAGGTTCCTGGAGCCTCTTCGAAAGAGCCATCTCAATTTCTTTCACTATCGTTACTCCATCTGTGCCCCAACTTTCCTCTAAGGAGGTCCAGCTGGTGTAAATGGTTTTCTTTGTTATATCCCCACAACAACCCTGCGAGGCAGGCTAGGCAGAGACACAGCGATTGGCCCCAGGTCATACCCAGGGAGCTTTGTGGATGAGGGAGGATTTGAACCCAAGTCTCACACCCCCTGAGAGAGGCGATGAGATTCCCCACAGGGGCACTAAGAGGCGAGGGGGAGACAAGGGGCTCTGGAGGTGCAAATGACTCTGAAAAGCTGGTACATAGCTGCCAAGTTTTCCCTTTTCTCGCGAGGAAGCCTATTCAGCATAAGGGAAAATCCCTTAAAAAAAGGGATAACTTGGCAGCTATGAGCTGGTATCGCCAAATCAAATCTATCTGTTCACTTGAATTAATTAAACGGAACAGTTTAAATTGGATCCTGAAGAAATGTCTGCTTTGCATTATATGTTATTTAGCGGGCCATGCAAACCGCTGTTCTGAATAATTCTGAATAGGGTAGTGGGTGGGTGGGGGTGAGTTTATGAAACCGAGGGGAGGGGGTTGCCCAAAGAAAGTTTGGGAACCGCTACCCTAGCCCTCTAACCACTACCCCGTGCTTCCTCTCTCCCTTTCTGCCTCCTTCCGCATGACAGGTACATGAAATACCTCTACCCCTACGAGTGTGAGAAGCGGGCGCTTAGCTCCCCCGGTGAGCTGCAGGCCGCCATTGACAGCAACCGGAGGGAGGGGAGGCGGCAGGCCTTTGGCACCACGCTCTTCAACTACTCACCGGTGGGCACGCCGGGTGTCCTGGCCTCGCCCAAAATGCCTCTGCCCTCCCTCACCATCTCCGCACACAACTGCAGCCAGATCAGCCAAGTGCACGCCATCAAGAAAGGTGAGGCCGTTGGGGATGATCCAGACTGAAATTCCCAGGTGTCCAAAAAGGTTCTTTATGTACGCCACTACTGCGGCCTGTGTTTTGTTAGCCCCCAAAATGGAAAACGAGCGAGGTCCCGACCAAAGAAGAATGGCAACTTGAGTTGACAGAATAGGCACAACTCGCAGACTTAACATATAAAATAAGAGAACAAGAAAAACGTCCGTTTAGAGAAGATTGGAAAACGTTTATGGAATACTAGTCTCATTCAGCCCGTTAAGAAAACGGGCGCTAGAGGTGCGATGGGGCCGCGGCCTTCCCTCCCTTTCTGCGCTCGGCCGAGGGGTGCGCCGGGAACGCAATTAAACAAAGCACTCTCCTGTCGTGTCCCGCAGCCGAGCGCAGAGAGGGAGGGAAGGCCATGGCCCCGACGCTCCTCCCACGGGCCAGGTAGGGTTGTCAGGATGAGGAGGCGGCGGACCAAGATGGCGGCATTGGGCTCCAGGACCGCCGCGGCCCCGGAGTCCGATGCCGCCATCTTGGTCCGCCGCCGCAGGGGAACGGGAGGCAGAGGGTTGAGGGGGGGGGAGAGAGAGCGTGTGTACGTCCCGCCTCTTCGTCCAGTCCCTGTGTCCGTGGGGCACATGCGCATTAGCGCGGACACAGGGACTGGACGCAGAGACACAGGGACTTTATTATATAGGATGTGGGGGGAAATTGTGTACAACTGAAATCGTTGGCAGCATTTACAACAGTGTAAATATGTTTTGATGGATGCAATGATGGAATACTGAATGGTATAGTTTTTTTTGTAAAATATGCAGGGATTTATGATATGCAAAATGAAGTATGGAAAGGGGAGAAGGGAAGTCATTGATATTTTAAGGATGTAAAAATAAGTATTTTAAATTGTAAAACAGAAAATTTAATTAAAATTATATGTATCAAAAAGAAGAAGAAAGGTGGGGCAGGGTCTGGCCCCCTGGGCGAGAGGGCACCTTGCAAGGCTGGCCTCTGCTGGGGGGGGGGGAGAGACACTAGGTGCCACTTATTTCTGAGAGGGGATTGGGGCCAAAAGAGATGCAGAAATGTTTGGCACGCAGGAGGAGAGCCATGCTGGATCAGCCCAATGTCCATCCAGTTGTGGAATTGTAGAGTGGCAGGGGATCCCCAAAAGCCATCTAGACCAACCCTCTGGGAATCGCAGGGAGTCTGTTCCACTCTCAAACAGTTCTTCCTAATGTTTGGTGGTGGTGGTGGTGAAGATGATAATGGTAACAACAACAACAACAACAACAACAACAACAACAACAACAACAACAACAACAACAACTGCACCCTGCCCATCTGACTCGGTTGCCCCAGCTACTCTGGGCAGCTTCCAACAAATAGAAAGACATAAGAAAACATCAAACATTATAAACTTCCTGATACAGGGCTGCCTTCAGATGTCACCTAAAAAGTTCTACCTTGGTTTTCGAACAGAATGCGTTCCGGGAGTCTGTTCGACTCCCGGAACCATTTGAAAACCAAAGTGCGGCCCTGCAGCCAATTAGAAGCTGCGCCAGATGTTCGGCTTCTGAAAATCGTTTGAAAACCGGAACACTCACTTCCGGTTATTGATTGTTTGGGATCCAAGGTACGACTGTAGTGATTTATCTGCTTCGCATCTCAAGGGAGGGCGCTCCAGAGGGCGGGCGCCACTACCAAAAAGGCCCTCTGCCTGGTTCCCTGTAACGGTGCTTCTCGCAATGAGGGAACCACCAGAAGGCCCTCGGTGCTGGACCGCAGTGTCTGGGCAGAACGATGGGGGTGGAGACGCTCTTTCAGTTATACAGTCATGATGGCTGGTATAAAGAAGGATATGGACAAGCTAGAGGATGTGTAGAGGAGGGTGACCAAGATGGTCAAGGGTCTGTAAACCAAGCCTTATGAGGAACAGTTGAAGGAGTTGGGTATGTTTAGCCTGGGAAAGAGGAGACTGAGATGAGATAGGATATCCATCTTCAAATATCCTGAGGGCTGTCACATGGAAGAGGGAGCAAGTTTGTTCTTCTGCTCTGGAGGGTAGGACTTGAACCAGTGGCTTCAAGTGACAAGAAAGGAGATTCCAGCTAAACCTCCTGGCAATAAGAGCTTGTTTGACAGTGGAACAGTCTCCCTTGGAAGGTTGGGGATTTGCCTTCACTGGAAGTTTTTAAACAGAAGTTGGGTCGGCATCTGTCATGGATGCTTGAGCTGAGATTCCTGCATCACAGGGGGTTGGTATAGATGACCATTGGATCCCAACTCTATGATTCAATGGCTCTGCTCTGCCCTCCACAGTTGGAGGCAGAAATGCTTCCGAATTCCAATTGCTGGAAACCTCAGGAGGGGAGAGGGCTGCTCTTGTGCTTGAATCCTGCTTTGGGGCATCTGGTTGGGCAACAGGGAGAGCAGGATGGCAGACTAGATAATCCAGCAGGCCCCCCCTCCTATGCTGTTATGTTTATGTGGTTAAAAAAGAGAAAAATAAAAGGTTCAGAGCTGCAGCACATTTGTGGTCAGGCTTTGGGGAGAAGGGAGGAGCGCGGGTGTTAAAAGCAAGGTGTTCAAACCTCTGACTTATTCCGCCTTTCTTCAAATGAGGACATCCTCGTATTGCAGGGGGTTGGACTAGATGTCCTTTGGGGGGGACCCCCTTGCAACTCTTCCGTTTTGCGATTTTCCCCTTCTCTTTTCTCCCCCTCCAGAGGAGAGCATCCTTTCCTCCGCAGTCCCCGGCCGCCTGGCCATCCCCGTCAGCCTGGCCGGGCACCATTTGGTGGCTGCGCAAGCCGCTGCGTCTCAGGCGGCTGCCCTGGAGCAGCTGCGGGAGAAGCTGGAGGCGGGCGAACCCCCCGAGAAGAAGATGGCCCTGGTGGCCGAGGAGCAGCAGCGCCTGGTGCAGCACGCCCTCCAGCAGAACCTCCTGGCCATGGCGTCGCAGTTCCCGGTCAACATCAAGATCAACAACCGCGGAGGTGAGAGCCGTTCCTTGCGCTTCTGTGTCGCAAAGGACGTCTGCAAACCCCTGCTCTCCTCGGGGAACTCTGGGAAGTGGAGTTTCGTGCCAGGAGGGTGACCAGTCTCGGGACCTCTCCCTAAACTACAGTTCCCAGGATTCTCTGGGGCAGCACAGCCAGAGAGGGCAGTGTCCAGGGGGGATGGGATCTGTAGCTGTCGTCCCATCGTCATCATCCATTGTACTACCTGCCCTCCAGCAGCACGTTCCAGGGATTGCAAGAATTTAAAAAGCAGATTGCTGTCACCGGAGCAGGCCCTGAAAATGCACACCTCTCGGGGGTCAAAGGGCAAGGCAGAGGGGGTGCGTCTTCAGCATTTGTGGAAAATGTGCCTCTGGTGGGAGGGAGTTCCACAGCTTAGGGGCTGCCACAAAAAAGGCCCTTCCCCCCAAAAAATTAAATTAAAAATACTTCGGCGGAACTACCAAGAAAGGCTCCCCTTTCTGAGCTTACAGTATCATAGAGTTGTAGAGTTTGAAGGGACCCCAGGGACATCTAGTTCTTGAGCTGAGATTCTTGCATTGCAGTGGGTTGGACTAGATGACCCTTGAGGGTCCCTCGCAACTCTGCAATTCTAGGATTCTTTGACTTTGGAAAAGCACTTGCACCCCAGGGAATGTGTCTGGGTAGGAAAGGGTGTGGAGAAATTAGTAAGTTAAGAAAGCAGGTGAAAGTGTGCGGGGGGGCTTGCACACTTTTTTTGCAAGTGATTTCGATAGCGTAGAAGTGAACTGTGCTTCTGGAGAGCAGGCCCACCACTGACAGTGCTGGGGAGGTTATTCTGGGGGTCCATTCATCTGAGAAACAGATTCCTTTCAGCAAGGATCTATAAAGCAGAGCACACACGCTAGAATCAGCTTTGCAAAAAGGATTCCAATTGTTTCTCGAGGATTCTCAGCTCCCACTGTTAAGTTACCTTTTGCATCGCACTTCAAGCCTCTTCAAAGTGCTTCGTGGCCATTATTGTGCTAAAACAACCCTGCAAGGTAGATCAGTATTACCCCCATAGGGTAGATGAAGCAAGATTACTTCCTTATTTACCTGTATCACAAAATTTACCCAACACTTGCTTGTGGAAACCTCCTGCCCAAAGCGGTTTACCAAAAAGACAAAACTAGACAATTATTGCAGACAAAAATAAACAACGACGATTTAAAACTTCTGAGATGGGTGAGTAAGGCTGACTTAGTGGCAGAGGTGAGATTAGATCCCAGGGCTTCCTGGTTTGCAGAAGAGTCTCTGAGCTGCTTTGCTGCAGGGGTTTGAGCTGTGAGCTGCCGAGCCCATCTCACTTTGATGAGCAGCCGGCTAACCAACGCCGGGGCTTGGGTTGTGTGAAGTGGTGCTGGGCTGGCTCTGGGCTCCGTCCTCCCCGCCTCTCCCCCCCCCCCCCGAAACCCCTCTATCGGCATTTTCTTCTCCCCTTCCAGATGACAGACAGGAGGCTGCATTGAACCTGTCCAGCAATGGCATTAGTAGCATCAACATGTCAATAGAAATAAATGGAGTTGTCTACACAGGTAAATAGAAAGGGGGGGCTGCTTCACCCGTGTAATTGCAGCCGGGAAATCCAATAAGTTATAGCTGCGGCCCGGCTGACGACCTTTCCCTCCGACCCTGATGTCTTTGCTACGATAAAATCCATCATCATAAAGTCGCAGGTCCTGCGGTGTGGAAGAGACTGTCCTTTGCCCAGGTAGAGGCAAGAATGCATGTGAGGAATGCCATGCACCTGGGTGGCAATTTTGGACAGGTTGCACCTGAATGCCCCTCTGATTCGGATGCCCTGGCATGCCTCTGTGTTACGCACACCTGGGATCCTCCTGTGCTTGCCTGCTTGTCCTGCCTCTCCGGCAGAAACCTGCCTTTCTCCGTTTTGTAAATAAAGTCAAGTTTCTAGCCCTCATGGCTTGCAGGGACAAAGCTGAGGATGAGGACAGCGCAGGAGCCTGCTGGGCAGTGACTGGGCACCAATGTGCCCTAGATTCTTTATTGACCTGTTCTCTTTTCCACTGTGATCCCTTAGGTAGAAGCCTAACGTTGGCAGATTCAGGACAGATAAAAGGGCTTTTTTCATGCAACGTATAAACTATGGAACTCACTGCCACAAGAGGCAATCATGGCCATCAACCCAGATGGCTTTAAAAGACGATTAGGCAAATTTGTGGAGGAAAAGGTTGCTAGCTATGGTTGCTAACCAGGATGGCTATGCTTTGCTGTCTCCTCCTGTGGTTTCCAGCAGGTGGCATTCAGAAGCTTTGCAATCGCCTTTCCCTCCTCTACGAATTTGCCTAAATCCTCTTTGAAAGCCACCCCAATTGGTGGCCCTCGCTATCTCTTGTGGCAGTGGGTTCCATAGTCTATATGCTGCATTAAGAGGTATAGAGAGGCAGGCTTTGGGCAGCCCCTGCAAGGGGCGAACGAGGCCGGCCATCTCTGCGCTGGAGGTAGGCAGCCCTGGTCCGCTCCTGAATTGCCAGGTGAGAGCCAAGGACCTCCTCTGTGGCAGATAGGAACCACTGTAACTTGGCCTCTCTTCTCCCGACAGGTGTGCTGTTTGCCCGGAGGTCTGGCGTCGCCAGCAGCGCCGGGGGTGCCCACAGCCACATCAGCCCCGTGACCTCGCAGAGCCAGCTGTTGTCCACGGCGCCACGGGGCCACACTCCGGCCAGCACTTCGCCGTGAGGGGAGACGTCCCGGGAGCCTCCTGCCTCCACCCCTCGACCTGGCGCCAGAGACCTCGGGCGGCAGAGACAATGCCACGGTTGCCCTGTGCCAGGGCCCAGCAGAGGGCACCCAGGGTTGTGGCTGAGTGGGGCTGGGTGCTGTGGCCCCATCCTTTCCTGGGGGGTGGGATTTCTGGGCAGGATGGAACGAGACGCTTGAGCAGAGAGCTTTGGAGAGGACTTGAGGGGACTTGGAGGAGGAGGAGGTTGGGGAGACCTCGAGGCTGGACTCTGGACTCCACTCGGGCACCCGAGAAGACTCAGCGGCGGGTGGGGGTGCTTCCTGCATCAACTCCCCTCCCCTGTCAAACAAACCGAGTTGTATACCCAGCACAAGCATGCTGTTCGCACACACAACACCTCACATCTTCAACATGACATAGCTCAGGGCTGGGCAGCCCTCCTGAGCCCGAGGCCTCGCTCTCGCCTGCCCCATGCCAGGCTGGGTGATGCCAGGGGCAGAGGGGGGGGGGGCTCAGAGCTGGCAGGCGTCATTCCAGGCACACAAATGCCAGAGGTCTCTGCGCCCACGTGCGGGCGAGCAATTAGGCACCACCAGGCCAAAGCACTCAAGGAGGGCATGGAGCAGAACTGGCGAGGGGATGTGGCTAGGAGAGGGTCCCAGGGGCCAGGCAGAGAGGCCCGGGAGGATGGATTTGGCCCCCAAGGCCTGGGCCGCCTCACCCCGGACATTCTCTCTCTCTCACACAGTGGCCCTCCTCTCCTCGTACAGCCCCTTCCCTTCCGTTGACGGGGTCTCTTGCCCTTTCCAAACCACAGCTGTGGGGCATCAAAAGCACTTGGGGGAGATGCGAGGGGTGCAGAATCCCAAGCCTGGCGTTGAGTTTAGCGAGAGCAAGAAGGGAAGGGGGTGCCTTCAGGGGATCTGGAAGGGAGAAGACAGGGTGGGATGTGGGAGGAGGGGCCCACAGGGGCAGGGTCCTCGGGAAAGGATGGAGGCAGAGGTGGGAGGAGGAGTTGGCAGGGGGTCCGAGGATGGACAGGCGAGGGGGGTGAGGGAAGTGGGGCATTTCAGGAATAAGGCGGCAGCTTCCGGGGGTAGGGGCTGTACATGAGTTGCACTTGATTGTAGAAATGGCTTTTACTCGCACCCCACCACTGTGGTACCCAAAGCCTCCCCAAATGTGGCACCCTCTGAAAGGTGCCTTGGCAATGCCCGCTGGCCACTTCCATCCCTTCCCCTCCTTGCTTTGCCAACCCCAACACGGGTGCCTCTCCTTTCCCTTCATGCAACATGCCCTCCATCGGGGAGCAAGCACACATGGGCCAATGGATAGCTGAGCTTTGCGCACTTTCCTCATTGCCACCCTTGGGGACAGGCTGGGTCTGCCTCTCCCCGTGGTTAGGCTGCCATTGGGGTGGGGAGCAGGGCGGGGTGGGGTGGGGGAGCAATCCTTTGGAATCACTGGAGGGGTGGGGGTACGGGTGGGGTCGGGGAATCTCCTTTTGCGCTCGCGCAAGATTTATAGAGACGTACCAAAGAAGGGTCCGAGTTCATCTACCTCATGTTCTTTTGAAAAATGTGCCAACGGGGGAAGGAAACAAAGTGGGGGGGGGAGAGGAGAGGCAGGCCAGACAAGCTGTCGGCCCAGCCTGATTCCGCAGCCGACGGGAGCTTGGCGGGGGTGTCTTGCTTTGGGTTCGCCTTCCCCGTCTGTTTTGAAACTATCCTGTGCTTTTGACCAAAGAAACTCTCCTCTTCCTTGCCCTTGGACTGCTGCACGAGATTCCATCTTCCGAGACGGACACTGCCTCTGGGAAAGGACATTTCAGGACTCTCTGCGGACATGGGCAGAGGACCAGGGTTAGGGTGGGACTGCGGGCACGCAGCTGTTTTTAAGCTCTTCTACCAAAGATGCATTTTAGCACTTGGTTCTTCTGCCACGGGAATGGAGGCGGCCGGCCAGCTCATCTCTGTCTCTCATTTTCTGTCCTTCTTTTCCTGGCAGCTCCAGACAACCCCTTTGCTCTTTGTGTCTAAGTGGTGTCTCTCTTCTTTCTCTCTCTCTCCCCCCCCCCCCGGCCCGCTGCCGCCCTTCCTGCTGTTGCTTCTCCCTCCTGCTTCCCCCTCTCCCCCGTCCCCCCTTTGTTGTCTGTTTTTGGAGTCGGGAGCTGGGTCCTGGCGCTCAGGGGAATGAATGCAAAGTACCAATGAGATGGAAATAAAAGCAGAAATACTTTTAAAAGATGAATCGGAGACAAGTGATGTTTAACAGCAACAACCGCACCCTTCTCCCCGGTTGCTCTGACGGTCGACCCCTCTCCACCTGATCCCTTCAACTGGGGGGATCAAAAACTGAGAACCTGTAACCTTTGACCAGCAAAGGAGGTTCTCTACTGCCGAGCCCAGGTTCAATAAATAAGGACACAAATGCTTTTAATACCATTTATTGATAAAATATGTCCCAACATTCCATGCCTAGGCACCTTGGGACAGTCCAGAGTCAGGTAGCCCATCAACCTTAATGATGGGGATGGAACCGAAGACCACCTAAAAATAAAAAGGAGAGATATAAAGAGCAGTGGAACTGCAGAATCCAGCCCATGCTAGAAAAATGAGTCTTTCTGCACATTGACTATCACACACACTCTGGAATTTGCCGCCCCCCCCCCAAAAAAAAGACATGAGCTTGGGTGGCTTTGAAAGAGACTATGGTGTAACAGAGTGTCGCACTAGGAACTGGGAGACCAGGATTCAAATATGAAGCTTACTGGGCCAGCCACCTTGGGCCAGCCACGGTCTCTCAGCCAAGCCTACCTCGCAGGGTTGTTGTGGAGATTAGAGGAGGAAGAGGAGAACTACTTGTGCCATCTTGAGTTCCTTGGAGGAAAGGTGGGCTATACATGTGATTTAAAAAAGGGGTTGAGACAAATTCATGGAGGCGGCCAAGGCTACTGGCCACTCTGGATTTGCCCCCTTTCTTAGTGCCTGCTATACTATCACAATTAAATGTATGCAAAGAGAAACACAATGATGCTTCCACACCATTGTCGTGGAATGTCATTCTCATTTATGGGTTCCCCCATCTTGTCTTGAGCATCAGAGGTGATTTACAGCAACATTATTGCCCCTTTCCACGGCAAGTAAACAGAAAGAATCCTATTTCTCTGTATTTCAGAGGTGGCGGCGTAAGATCACCCTGAGACTTTGGCCGCAATTCACTTCCAGGGCGGCGGGGTGTGTGTGTGTGGCAATCCAGAGGAAGAGCCCCTCTCCTTCTTATATTGTGCGTTCCTGATTATTTGTGCTCATGATGGTATCAGGAGGGCTGTTATACACGATCCCCCGTTCCATTCTGTTTGCCCCTGCAAAGTTTCAGAGTGGGGGGGGGGAAACTGCTTGCCGAGTGCAAAAGCGTTTCTCTGGACAGCAATAATGCAACAAATTGGGGGAGAACCACAGTGAAAACCGACTGATGTGTGGGTGGCTCAGTGTAAAGCCACACCACAAATACACAATGGTTGTATGGATGACATCTTGCACAATACCCTTGCAACAAAACACTGGTTTCTTCTCTGTCTTGCTATGGGGGTGGAGACGCTTCTTCAGGTATATAGGGCCCAGGCCGTTTAGGGCTTTCAAGGTCAGCACCAACACTTTGAATTGTGGCCAGAAATGTACTGGGAGCCAATGTAGGTCTTTCAGGACCGGTGTTCTGTGGTCTCGGCAGCCACGTTATATTTGCAGCTGTATACCAGCTGAGCCCTGGGTTGCCCTAGCCACTCTTGAGTGGCTTCCAGTGTATATAAGAACATAATAAAATATCAAACATTAAAAGGCTTCCCTATCCAGCTACAGTCCTTGAAAACACTCAACCCAAGATTTTTGCCTTCTGTGCAGAGCCCTCCTTGCATCTCACCTGGAGCCCTTTTTCACTCTAGCAGTCAGGTAGGCTCCCCCATAAAGACTTCTTACTCATTTTTTGTGTGGTCTTACATACATGGCACTGGCCTTACTGATAATGAGTTCTGCAGAATTTCTACCTGAAAGCTTCCCACCTGTCTTACACGCAGAGAAGTGAGGGGAGGAAGCAGGGTCAGGGACCAGAGGGAGAGGGTGGGTTGCCAAACCTCTGTAGGGTCACGCTCCAATGTTTCATGATCGGCAGCATCGAGGGCTGCAAGGTGGGAGTGTCGATTCCAAGCAATCAATTGGGGAGCTGTGAGCAAGGATACAAGTACAACCTCTGTGCATTTGCCTGGTTCATAGCTAACCTGGTGGAGGTCCAAGAAATCCAGGCTAACCTGGTCCTGGCTAATAATAGCCCACTTGACAGGATGCGACCAAAAAGGGGAAAGGGAACAGCAGCTCAGTTTGCATAACCTTTCCTGGCTGCTTGTTCCTGGGGTCTTTTCCTGATTTATTGAGTGAGTCAGCTCTCAGTCAATAGGAACTGCTTGGGCCAGTAGATTGTAATATTGACTCGCGGAAGATGAGGGATTGGAGAAAGGAGGGAAGGAAAGCTTTGGTGAATCTGGCCATCTCCTGATTAGAAAGTGGCTGAGCCAGGGAACCAGAAAGAGAGATCTCTCGGCTGGGGGTGGAGGAGAATGACCAGCTGAGGCCCCAAGACACCCAAAGACAGCCAGTTGCAGTCTTTACTTACCTAGGATCAGAGAATTGCAGAGTTGGAAGGTACCCAAAGGGTCGTCTGGCACAACCCCTTACAATGCAAGCTAGTGCCCTCCAAGCTGTGGTGTCTGGGACTGCTATGGGTTGTAGTTCGCAATAGCTGCAGTTCACACCTGGAATCCTGTGTCCAGTTCTGGGCAGCATAATTTAAGAAGGTGATTGGCAAGCTGTAAGGTCTGCAGAGGAACGTGACCAAGGGGATCAAGGGTCTGGAAACCAAGCGTTATGAAGAATGGTGGAAGGAGCTGGGGATGTTTAGCCTGGAAAAGAGGAGACTGAGAGGAGATGTGATAGCCACTTTCAAATATCTAAATGGTTGTCATATGGAAGATGGAGCAAACTTGTTTTCTCCTGCTCCCGAGGGTAGGACTTGAACCCATGGCTTCAAGTGACAAGAAAGGAGATTCTGACTAAACATTAGGAAGAACGTCCTGGCAATAAGAGTTTTTTCGAAAGTGGAACGGTCTCTCTCGGAAGGTGGGGGGGCTCTCCTTCCTTAGAAGTTTTTGTGCAGAGGTTGGATGGCCACCTGCCATGGATGCTTTAGCTGAGATTCCTGCATTGCATGGGGTTGGACTAGATGACCCTCAGGATCCCTTCCAACTCTATGATTCGATGAATTCTGTGGCAGGCAACAGGTAGATCTGTATAACACAGACATATGGCTGCGTAATCCATTTACTCTCATCAGCCAAGATGAATCGGGGCAGAAAGCAAATTGAATTGGTTAGAGATTAGCTGTTTCCTCGTTTTCCTTTTCTGCCTCTGCTGTCCTGCTAGGCTAAACTTTGACTAGGCTAAACTTTGACTAGGCTAAACTTTGACTAAAACTCTTTGACTTTGAAGCTTCTGGATGGCTGTGAGTATTCACTTGACCATCAAGCCAGTTCCTCCCTCCCTCCCTCCCTCCACCTTTTCCCCAGACCAGGACTCAAGGTGTCTTATGGGAAGATTAAAAGAGCACAGACAAAATACAGAAAGCCGAAAAAGTATGAAAGATAATAGTTAAAAAGCAACTAAACTCTATTGGAATAAATCAGAAGGTTGGCGGTTCGAATCCCCGCGACGGGGTGAGCTCCCATTGCTCTGTCCCAGCTCCTGCCAACCTAGCAGTTCGAAAGCATGTCAAAGCGCAAGTAGATAAATAGGTACTGCTCTGGCGTGAAGGTAAATGGTGTTTCCGTGCACTGCTCTCGTTTCGGTGTTCCATTGCGCTAGAAGCGGCTTAGTCATGCTGGCCACATGACCCGGAAAAAAACTGCGGACAAACGCCAGCTCCCTCGGCCTGAAAGCGAGATGAGCGCTGCAACCCCAGAGTTGTCTGTGATTGGACTTAACTGTCAGGGGTCCTTTACCTTTACCTTTTACAGATAATAAAAACAGCACAGCACTATTTAAATACCATTTCCTTTAAAAAAACAGGCCTGTTAGAATAAAAGAGTCTTCGTCTGCTGGTAGAAAGAGAACAAGGAGGGAACCAGTCTGCCTTCTCTAAGGAGGGAGTTCCAAAATTGCCTTGGAGTAGCCACCACCTAGAAGTCCCTGCCACACGTCCCCATGAAACATTCCTGAGTGAGTGGCAGGAACAAGAGAAGGGCTTCCCCCAAAGATCTTGGAGCCTGGACAGGTTCGTATGGGAGAATACAGTCTTCGGATATCTTGGACCTAAGCCATGCAAGGCTTTATAGGTCATAACCCTCATAGCAACAGCATCTGTTCCTGTAGTTCCAACTTGGCCAAGGCATTCTAATCCAGTGTTTCTCAACCTTTTTTGGGCCACGGCACACTTGTTCCGTGAAAAAATCACGAGGCACACCACCATTAAAAAAGTTTAAAAAATTAACTCTGTGCCGCCCTATATTATAATTATGACTGTAAGAAACACTTGCCAAATATTGCTTTCCGGTGGGTCAGCGCTGCCGAGTTCTTAAAAGATCCGGGTTTCTGATCCACCCCACCCGACCCCGTCGTCCCGTATCTTACCCTGTGCGTGTTCTCGGACTTGTGAGAGGACGATTTGGTCTTCATGCCTCCGTGAATTAGCAACAAACTACCTTTTGAATGATGGAGATTGAATATTTTAAAAGTAGCTACTTGAAGTCTGCTCGATTTTCCAAAAAAGAGACACACGTGCGGCACTATTAGCTGGGGGCTGCCATCTTGGCTAAAGGATTCTGGGATGATCCTGTCACGTGAGGCATGGGGAAAATGGAAATAATGAAAGCTGATTGGTCTGTGGAAACTAGAAGGGGCGAAGAAATAGGACGCCCAGGGAGGTGGACTTTGCAGCTGCAAAATCGCCCTTCTCGTCGCCGCACGTCGCGGCACACCAGCCAGCGTCTCGCAGCACACTAGTGTGCCGCGGAACAGCGGTTGAGAAACGCTGTTCTAATCTATAACTGCTGCCTGCCCCATTGCTTTTGCTGTATTTGCAGCATCAAAGCGACCTCTATGGGGTGCAAGCCCGGTCAGTGTGTATGGAGGTCCTGGGCTGCTTAGATGTCAAGAAGACCCTCCCTCCTGGTCTCACTGATGGGTCCACAGGGAAGCAAAGCAATACAGCAGACCACCAAATGTTTGGTGAACCTCCGGGCTTAGGCAAAACAGAAAAAAAGGAAGGGGAACAAGGGGCATCTTCAGGCATGTTAATGCATAATGTATCCCGCGATCTGCACTTCTCCATGTGTGAGTGAGATAGGTGCTCACATCTGCCTGGGGAAAATGTCTCCTTCTTACAAACACATCCCTGTTGTTGGGTTGATCTTTTAAACCAGAGACGGGGACCCTCTGCCCTCCAGCTGCTGTTGGGGTCTCACCTGCCCCAGTCAACATGGCCAACGGCCAAGCAGCCTTCCATCCACTGTTCATGAGGCAGAAACAGTTGCAAGCTTTAAAGTTGGTAAGAACACAAGACTCATAATCTCAAGGTTGCGAGTTCGAGCCCCATTTTTGGGGGGGAAAGATTCCTGCATTGCAGGGGGTTGTACAAGATGACCCTTGTGGTCCCTTCAAATTCAATGGTGCTATGAATTGAAGACCTATCTATTTAAGCATGCATTTCTGGACTCATAAGATTCACCACATTGTTCTGTTTTATTATTTACTGATATTTAACTGCATAAATCTGATAGCTTCTCTGTTTTTACTGATGTGTTTTTGGTTTAAAGGCTGCATATACATTTATTTTTAATAATTGTTTTGTCGTTTAGTCGTGTCCGACTCTTCATGACCCCATGGACCAGAGCAGGCCAGGCACTCCTGTCTTCCACTGCCTCCCGCAGTTTGGTCAAACTCATGTTGGTAGCTTCGAGAACACTTACAGTGTTTTATTTAAACTGCTTAGGGATTTTGAATAGTAAGCAGTATATAAATATTACTGATCATGGTGGTGATGATGCCTTGCCCATAAGTGCTGAGGACACGCTAATAACTGGTGAGAAAAGCACTCTGCACTTGGCTTAGAAATATGCTGGGGGGGGGGGCTCTGCTGGTTGACACCCCCCCCCAGACCCACTTAAGCGCTGCTGTTTGTGCCTGATGCTCAATGATTTTGTTTGAGAGGAGGAGGAAGGAAAAAAGATGACTTAATTAAAGGCTGAACAGTTGCTTTAATTAGGACTAACAGAGATTTGTAGCCTTGGCGATAAATGCACGAGGGTGTTTTCTTGCCACAATTTGCAGCTAATGGACTTATTATTGGGTTGCAGGAGAGGACTCATTAACACCAAGAATAAACACAAACGAATTAGCGAAAAAACCCACCAACCCACCATTTTGCCCTGTCAGGTTCTGATGGATAAGCCTGCGATATGGGCCAGGGAGGGGGCAGAGCAGACCCCCTTTTTTGCTGCAGTGTTAATTTTACACCTCAGTGCCCCAGTTTGTGGGAGCCGGGGTGGTGGTGGGGGGGAAGGTGCGGGGCTGGATCAGCGAGGCTGGCAACTCAAGGATGAGGAAGGAAGGAAGGGGAGGGAAGGGAAAGGGAAAGGGAAGGGAAAGGGAAAGGGAAAGGGAAAGGAAAAGGAAAAGGAAAAGGAAAAGGAAAAGAAAAAGGAAAAGGAAAAGGAAAAGGAAAAGGAAAAGGAAGGAAGTGAAAGGGGAGGGGAGGGAGGAAGGGAAAGGAAGGAAAAGGGAAAGGGAAAGGGAAATGAAAAGGAAAAGAGAAAGGAAGGAAGGGAAAGGAGAGGGGAGAGAGGAAGGGAAAGGAAAGGAAAAGGAAGGAAAAGGGAAAGGAAAAGGGAAAGGAAAAGGAAAAGGAAGGAAGGGAAAGGGAAAGGGAAAGGAAGGGAAAGGGAAAGGGAAAGGGAAAGGAAAGGAAAGGGAAAGGAAAGGAAAAGGAAAAGGAAAAGGAAAAGGAAAAGGAAAAGGAAAAGGAAGGAAGGGAAAGGGGAGGGAAGGGAGGAAGGGAAAGGAAAGGAAAGGAAAGGAAAGGAAAGGAAAGGGAAAGGAAGGAAGGAAGGAAAGGAAGGAAGGAAGGAAGGAAGGAAGGAAGGAAGGAAGGAAGGGGGGATGGGAAAAATGGAAAAGGAAAGAAAGGAAAAGGAAGGGAAGGAAAGAAAAGAGGGAAAAGGGCAAGGCCACGGGAAGAGAAGAATAATTTCTAGGTGAAATCTTTTGCAGAAGCCAGTCAAATTAAAGCCCAAAAGATTACACCAGATGATACACCAAAGCATTAGCTGCCAGTTTTGATGGGGAAGGTTTGTTTTTACATTGCACACAATCATTCACTTTTATTTTCAATGCAGTTAGGCCCACCATCGCTAAATTTCAGGAAACAGCATCTCGACAAATGAATGCCAACAGCTTTGGTCTCTAGCTTTGATGGAGGCGCTTTCTGCAGAACTCTTCCATAATCATCATAAAGGGGATTTTGATGGCACAGTTCCCCACATGCGCTGTCAAAAAGCGAACATAATTATCAGCCCCCCCCCCAAGCTCCTTTACAAATAGGATCGCAACTGGTTGGGCTCTGTGTTTATTTATTTTAATCATTTCATAAGATTTATATTCTGCTTGATTGTAAAAACAAAACAAAAACCTTCAAAAAGAATATAAAAGTATCATTAAAAATAGTTATGGAAAACATTAAAAAATAATTAAAATCAATGATACGCTGATAACAGCTTAAAACACATGTCAATATTAACAGAACCCATTAAGTTAATAACTGATATTTTTAATAGGTTTATTAAAGATATTGGGATTATTGGGATGAAGAAAAATGAATGCAATATTAGAATTTCAAGAAATGTGTTTGATATCATACATGTGGGTGAAGGAAGTCAAATGGGTATTTTGGTATCAGGTTAGGTGTGGGGAATTTGTAATTAAATGCATCATATGCTAAGTATAATGTTGAAACCTTATGGTAACTAACATGTAATATGAATTTGATGACAAAAAGAAAGAAAGAAAGAAAGAAAGAAAGAAAGAAAGAAAGAAAGAAAGAGAAAGAGGCAAATGGCAAAAAAGTATCAGTAAAAAACAGTTATGTAAAACATTCAAAAATAATTAAAATCAATGATACTCTGATAACAGATTGAAACACATGCCAATATTCTACATGTCTGGGTAGGCTTGCCTAAGTAAAAATGTTTTTAGCAGATGCTCGAAAGAATACAGTGAAAGTGCCTCCCTGATGTCGAGAGGCAAGGAGTTCCAAAGTGCCGGGGCTGCCACACTAAAAGTTTGATTTCTTACAAATGAAGCAGGCATGGCATGGCAGCTGTAACAGAACCAGTTCTGCAGATCGATGCAGCCCAGTGGGTGTTTGTGGGGTAAGGCAATCCTGCAGGTAAACTGGTCTCAAGTGATAAAGGCTTTATATTCCTTGAACTTGGCCAGGTAGAAAATGGGCAAGCAGTGCAGGTCTCTGAGCCCCGGTGTTCCATGCTGGCAGGGTCTCACTCCTGTCAGTGTTGGGTTGGGATGCCATTGAAGAGGGTGATGCGACCGTGTTTGCTAATTTTGTAATGATTTCTTCTTTGACTCTGTAAAGCATGCAATTCAATAAAGGAATGAGCATGGTGCAAAGTGCGTTCTGTTCTTGCATGCAAATGTGCACTGGTGAAGACTGATGTCTTGAGAGACCCGGTAAGGCCATCCTAGACAGCAATGCTTTTGGGGTCCACATCCACCCCACTGCAGGATTCCCCCCCAAAAGGTCTCCCCTTCCCACATCAGCAACTTCATCCACACTTCAACTTGTCATGTGATTTCAAGGCACAAGTCTGAGAGGATTTCTTAGTCTTGCCCTGCTGTTTTCCCTGGGAAAACCCAATCAGAACAAACATCAAACCAGTGCCTAATTGGTTGTTTATTATTATTATTATTATTATTATTATTATTATTATTATTATTATTTGTATACTGCCCTTTACCAACCCCCCCCCCCAAGAGCTTTCCCTCCCTCTTTTCTCACTTTGTAGCTCATAAACCTGTGCTGGAAATTCTCCCAGTGCTCCAGAGCAGATTTAGGGGTTGTGGCAACACACAAAGGGAGGAGAGAGTCTTGTTCCATGAATACAAAAACTCATTTGAATCCCGCCCAGAGCCAACCTAAGTTAATCCCCTGGATAGAACATATCAAACTGGAAAGCACTGTATGGAAAACACTCTGGTCTGATTCAGACATAACACCTCTCTCTCTGCCTAAGTCTAGTAACCGTGAGACAAATGGAAGAAATTGTGGAACAAAGGGGATTGTGGATAAGCCATTATTTTCAGACATTTCATCCTTTCCTCTGAAAGAAAGGCGCCCGGCAGGGTCTTCCGTTCTTGCTTGCCATGTGCGGAGCTGTCCAGAGTGCTGAAGTTAGAGCGGAACTACAGACACTTCCTAACTTTTCTGGGTTGACTCCAAAGACGTACTCAGAAACTGAAGCGTGCAAGAGGGCAAATGACGCTTTTGCTCCATTACAGTTCAGGTTTTTGGGACAGTTGCTATAGGGAGTCAGCATCTTTGCTACAGATTGCGGTGGGATCAAGTCCTGATGCTTCCGAAAGAGGAGAAAGTGACTTAACTAAGCAAAAGTCAAAGAAAATGTGCCAATGCTCACCTGTTAAACCTCAAGCTGTCCATAGAAGAACTGGCGTGTTATAGATCAACACTGCCATTTGCTCCCACAAGGTGGCCAATGCCCTGGATGGCTCTAAAACACAATTAGAGAAATTAATGGAGGATCTGGCTATCGGTGGCTACTAGCCACAATGGCTATGTTCTGCTTCCACTTTTGGAGGCAGTTGCCAGGGAGTACCAAATGGAGGGAACATTGTTGCCCTCAAGTCTTGCTTGTGGGCTTCCCTTTGGGCATATGGTGGTCCACTGTGAGAACAGGATACTGGATGGACCACTGGCCTGATCCAGCAGGCTCTGCTTATGTTTCTCGACCCACTGAAATTAATGGCTCTGCTCTGAATATGACTTAGTTGGATGTCACTGCATTTCAAGAAATAGTTTCAGTCTGCATTTGGTTCGATCCACACAACTCACCCCTTATTCAATCAGCAACTGGGGGTCCTGTTGGGAGGTGACCACACAAGTTTGTATTTTCGAGCTATCCGAGTGGCTCCAGAGAATTTGAAGCTGCTTTTCAGACTCACGCTATTTGCGTTCAACGCTTGCTCTCATTTTTTGTCATGTTTCTTTACAAAGAGGCTGGAGGTCTCTAGGCTCGTCTCACAAGGAAATGATCCCTGCACTGGTTGCTCACTT
This sequence comes from Zootoca vivipara, assembly GCF_965207765.1. NCBI lineage: Eukaryota > Metazoa > Chordata > Lepidosauria > Squamata > Lacertidae > Zootoca > Zootoca vivipara. Next base: position 60,304,367 of record NC_142593.1, read on the forward strand.
AGTCACCATCATTCTGACTCAACCTCAGTTCCTCATTTGTAAGAGGGCTTCACTGTTGTTGTTGTTGTTTAGTCGTTTAGTCGTGTCCGACTCTTAGTGACCCCATGGACCATAGCACACCAGGCACTTCATGGATCAATGCCTTGTCATGGCGAAGGGGCTTGAATAACTCAGAGAAGCTATGAGCTATGCCATGCAGGGCCACCCAAGATGGACAGGTCATAGTGGAGAGTTTTGACTAAACGTGATCCACCTGGAGAAGGAACTGGCAAGCCACTCCAGTATCCCTGCCAAAAAAACTCCATGGACAAAGACAACAGGCTTCACTGTTAGAACTGAACAAATAGCAAGGGGAATTTATCATAAGAATTGGCAGTGCACTCCCTAAATCAAAAGCGTGATAGGAAAAACGAATTCATCATTGTGGCTCTGGAGACAATGCCCTATATACTCAATATCAAAGCACACCCTACGGGAATAATTGCTTTGGCTGTGAAGCTGAGTCCCTGAGAGTCTGAATCAATACAGACCATTTGGGTTTCCTGAATCTTCGCACTAGTCCGCGAGCCCCTCTTCCAGTTTATAGACATTTCCCCACGGGAGGAAGTGATGGTCACCAACCTAGATGGCTTTAAAAGAGGACTAGACAAATTCACGGAAGGGGAAAAAGCTATCAGTGACTCTGCTCTGCCTACACATTTGGAATCAGCGGAGCTTCTGAATGCCACTTGCTGGAATCCACAGGAGGGGAGAGGGCTCTGGTGCTCGGATCCTGCTTGCTGGTTTCCTCCAGAGGCTTCTAGTTGGTCACTGTGAGAATAGGATGCTCCTCTTCCAAAGTTGACGATCCCATGCCTGCTTATTCAGAGGTCATGCCTCTCTCCTCTCTGCGCTGAGGCTCTCAGCGGAGCTCAAATGTCACCCAGATCTGCCAGCTTTCCAGATGTCAAGCGGCAGAGGAACCAACCCCCACGGCCAGGAACGAATAAGACAAGGAAAAGTCCTCACCCTCTGCTTATTATTCAATATTTACAGAGAGAGGCTTGTAATGCAGCCTCTTGGAATAATATCCTGAGTGACTCTCCACCCTCCTTTTCTACTACTTCCTCATTCATCACCTTCTCCCCTACAGGTGACACGGAGAGCCCTTTGCTTCTGAGCCCTTTGCTCTACTACTTTCAAGGCTCGTCAGGTTCTGGGAGGGGGGGGTCTGGAATGCTTTCTGAAGACACCGAGTCCATCAGCTGTTTCCCTCTTCCTCTCCCATTATTTCCCAGCCTTTCCCCACACCTTCCTCTGAGCTGTGACCTCCCTCAAACCCCTGTTGTAATTCTGAACTGTCTTTTTCTTCTCTGGAAAGGTAAGGCTGGGGAGGCGGTCTCCACCATTCCTCCTTTGCTCAGTCCCTAACACCAGAAAACAGCAAGTGACCCCCCCTCCCTTAATTAAACGGCTCTCCTGAATGGTTCACCCCTCTTTTCAATTTTTGGAACAGCCCGAGCTCTCAACAAGGCTTTGCGGGTGCTCCAATTTCAGGTGCATATTCCCGGGTGCAAGAAAATATCTGGAATATGCTTGGCCCCTATTAGGTTGGATTTTTCTCAAAATTTGAGTACTTTCCAAAGTCACTGAAACAACTTTTGGTTGGCGCAGTGTCCTTTCTGTTTCTTGCAGGGGGAGAGCTGGATTTGTGCATATGGTGCTTATTGGTTTCTTTGTTATTATGTTAAGTATTTTTGTGTTTTTTATACTGTACAGTGCCCTGTGATCCTTGGAGGCAGGGTGTAGCATAAATTTAATAATAAAATAAAAATAAATCTATTTTAGTTAGAATTAGCTTATATCTAATGGATGAAGCAAATGCCTGGAGGAACCCCCCCCCCCCGCCTCCCTTAAAACGAACCAGAACTCTCTCCCTCCTTTAGCGGTACATGAGCCTTCTCTCGGTGTGACACATGGATCAATAACCCCGTAATAAGCCATTGCTGCCTTGCACAGAAGACCTGGCCTTTGTTTCTTGGGGTCCTGCGCCTTCAGATTCCTCCCTTCCCAGAGAGAATTTGGGGAGCTAAACTAGGATAACAAGCCGGAGCGTCTGAGATGGGCAGCCCGCTTGCCTGCAGGGGGTCCAAGGAGGCAGCCATTGATCCAGGGGGATAATTGGGGGTCTCACCTTGGCCTCTTGCCGCCAATCAACTCCCAGCAGGGGGGACCGGTGTGCCGAGGGTCGCAGGCTGGACTGGCAAGCATCACATGGGTGCAGGTGAGACTCAGCCTCTGGAGCATTCATTAGCAGGCTGGGGGCAGCGGGACCCCCTGGCGAGCCTGGCTGGATGGGAAGGGGCACCCGTCATCTCCTGAGCATTAATCAATGGCAATCTATGGGGCTCCAGCAGCGATCGTAATTGTCCACAGCGCTGGTGTGGCAGGCAGGGGGGGGGGGAGTAAGGGAGGATGGAGTCCAGTGCAGGAGGGGAGGGGGCAGAATCTGCAGCTGCTCCTGGGAAAGGCCTCGGCAGCTCAGTATTCCTCTCCTCCTGTGCTCCAGAGAAGGCAAAGTGGTTATTTTACCCCCAAATGGATCATCTTCTTGTGAGTTCTGGAAGACTCGCTCCCTGCCTTTTCCAACCAGACCGGACTGACTCCAGCTGCAAAAGCTGAGGCTGCTGAACAGACCCTTGGGCCGGGGTATTGTTTAGGCGTTTGTGTGTTTCTCTTATTGTTGTTTAAAATTGTTTTTAACTGCTTTATAACTTGTATGTTTTTGCAATTTGGGGGTTATGTGGGATGTGCCTAGGAGAGAGCAGCAAAGGCCAGTCACAGTGGTTCAAGGTTCAAATATATATGTCCAAATATATAAAAGGATGTCATATAGAGGAGGGAGAAAGGTTGTTTTCTGCTGCTCCAGAGAAGCGGACACGGAGCGATGGGTTCAAGCTACAAGAAAGAAGATTCCACCTAAACATTAGGAAGAACTTCCCGACAGTAAGAGCTGTTCGGCAGTGGAATTTGCTACCAAGGAGTGTGGTGGAGTCTCCTTCTTTGGAGGTCTTTAAGCAGAGGCTTGACAGACATATGTCAAGAATGCTTTGATGGTGTTTCCTGCTTGGCAGGGGGTTGGACTGGATGGCCCTTGTGGTCTCTTCCAACTCTATGATTCTAAGGTAGGGGCAGGTAAGGCCAAGTAAGGGGCACATGGCGCAAGCTGTTAGTGCCTGTGCCTTGCGCCAGCCCCTCTTTCGACCTAGGGAATTGCGGTTGCATAATAATAATAATAATAATAATAATAATAATAATAATAATAATAATAATATATTATTTATATCACGCCCATCTGGCCGGGTTTCCCCAGCCACTCTGGGCGGCTTCCAACAAAATATTAAACTACAATAGTCTATCAAACATTAAAAGCTTCCCTAAACGGGGCTTCCTTCAGATGTCTTCTAAAAGTCTATAGATGTCTTTTATCAGCCAGCAGATGCTGTTGTTGAACACCAGCTCAGTTCAGAGTACAACCTCCCTCATCCATGGTCTGATTGTGAATGAGGAGGCCAATCTGGTCTACAAATCTGGGTGGGTGGGGAGGGTGGAGTTGGTCTCACCCAGTTATGCCCACCTGGGTGCTCAGTGCAGCATCAGATTTGAGGGTTGGGGAGGGGGAGATGCCGTAGTCTCTACAGATCATAGAATCATAGAGTTCGAAGGGGTACCAAGAGTCATCTAGTCCAACCCCAATCTCAGCTAAAACATACGTGGCAGCTGGCCATCCTAGCTCTGCTTAAAAAACCTCAAAGGAAGGAGAGTCCACAACTTTCCAGCGAAGTCCGTTCCACAGTTGAACAGCTCTTACTGTCAGAAAGTTTTTCCAAATGTTTAACCGGCATCTCCTTTCTTGTAACTTGAAACTATGGGTTCGAGTCCTAGCCTCCAGAGCAGGAGAAAACAAGCTTGCTCCCTCTTCCCTTTAGATATTTGAAGATGGCTATCACATCTCCTCCTAGTCTTCTATTTTCCAGACTAAACAGGCCCAGATCATTCAACCATTCCTCATAAGGCTTGGTTCCCCCTCTCTGCACACCTTCTAGCTTGTCAATAGCCTTCTTAAATTGTGGCACCCAGAACTGGACAAGTATGGTATTCTAGGTGTGGTCTGACCAAGGCAGAAAGAGTAGGACTATGACTTCCCTTGATCTGGACACTAGACTTCTGTTGATGCAGCCTAGAATAGCGTTAGCTTTTTTTTTTGCTGCTGCATCACCCTGTGGACTCACCAAGATTCCCTAGATCCTTTTCACATGCACGGCTAGTAAGCCAGGTGTCCCCTATCCCATATTTGTGCATCTGTTTCTTCCTGCCTAAGTGCCATTCCGTGGCTTTTTCTGTCCTACTTCTGTTGTGCCCTTTCCAGAAACAGTTAAAGACATCTTTGTCCTGACAGGCTTTCCCAGCTGTAGAAAAGGGACTTGCCACAACCAGCCACTTGTTAAGCTTTTATTCTTGTTTTAAACAGTATTTGTTCTTCTTCTGCTTTTAACTGTTTTTAACCATCTTGTAAATTGCTTTGAGACAGTGGCTTGAAAGGCGATTAATAAATTAATTTCAACAATAATGTGCGGTAACATCGGGGAAGCATCGCAGAACAATGAATAAAGAGGGAGGCTGGAGGGTGGGTCTGGGATGAGGGCCCCATCCACACCTTGCCTTAACGTGGATCGGGACCCTTTGTGCCTGGGACTGATGGGAGTTGTATTCCCAAACATCTGATGTGCGGGCTGTCTCAGCCTCTCCGACACAACCTCCCATCTCCCGACTCTCTCGAACCCACAGCAGCCGCAGTCCTCTCTGATTAGACACAGATTAAGCGCCATTGATTTCCGTTGCTCATTAAATCTTCCGCTCGAGGCTTTGGAGGTCCCTGGCCCCAGGCACCGGCTAATCCCCCAAGGCCCGGCTCTTTTCTTCTCCTCCGCGTCGATAACTCCGCTGACAATGTCGGTTTTCTCTTTTTGCTGCTTCCAGCAGTATAATTTGCCAAACGCAGGGAAAGAGGCCTGGGCAGGGCGGGGGTCAAACTGGCACAGCCTGCCAGGGGCAGATGGCTTCCCCAGTGCCCAAGGGAGGCGACTTGAGAAAAAGTGGACTATCGATGACCACCAGCCATGCTGGCTATGCTAGGCCAGGGGTCTCCAAACTAAGGCCCGGGGGCCGGATGCGGCCCAATCGCCTTCTAAATCCGGCCCATGGACAGTCTGGGAATCAGCGTGTCTTTACATGAGAAGAATGTGGCCTTTTATTTAAAATGCATCTCTGGGTTATTTGTGGGGCATAGGAATTCGTTCATATTTTTCCCCCCAAAGATAGTCCGGCCCACCACAAGGTCTGAGGGACAGTGGACCGGCCCCCTGCTGAAAAAGTTTGCTGACTCCTGTGCTAGGCCCTCCATAGCTGGAGGCATTAAGGTAAAGGTAAAGGGACCCCCGACCATTAGGTCCAGTCGTGACCGACTCTGGGGTTACGGTGCTCATCTCGCGTTTTTGGCCGAGGGAGCTGGCGTACAGCTTCCAGGTCATGTGGCCAGCATGACAAAGCCGCTTATGGCGAACCAGAGCAGCACACGGAAACGCCGTTTACCTTCCCGCTGTAGCGGTCCCTATTTATCTACTTGCACTTTGACGTGCTTTCGGACTGCTAGGTTGGCAGGAGCTGGGACCGAGCAATGGGAGCTCACCCAGTTGCAGGGATTCGAACCGCCAACCTTCTGATCAGCAAGCCCTAGGTTCTGTGGTTTAACCCACAGCGCCACCTGCATCCCAGCTGGAGGCATTAATGCTTCTCAATACCAGTTGCAGGAAACTACAGGAGGGGAGAGGGCTCCTGTGCTCAGGCCCTGCTTGTGGGATTCCCAATAAAGGCATCTGTTTGGCCACTGTGAGAACAGGATGCTGGACAAGATGGGCCAATGGGCGGATCCAGCAGGCTCTTATTATGTCCTTATGATTCAGGGAAAAAAACAGCAAGAATATCCATCATTTAAATGTTCTCCTTTTCAAGAGACTGTGTTGGTTTGGCAGATTATGGAGAGGACAAATGCTTAGCTGAAGCCCAGAGCTGTTTGGCAGGAGCAGCCCTGTCGTCCTGGCCTGGATTTTGTCACCTGCTCTGCTTCTGGATAAGAAGGAGATTGGCAAGGTGTGCCGAGGAGAGCTGCCAAGATGATCAAGGATCTGGAAACCAAGACTTATGAGGAAAGGTTGAGGGGATGTTTAGCTTGGAGAAGAGGAGACTGAGATTTGATAGCCACCTTCAAATATCTGAAGGGTTGTCACATGGAAGATGGAGCTTGCTTGCTTTCTGCTGCTCCAGAGGTGGAACCAACAGGTTCGAATTGCAAGAAAGGAGATTCTGACTAAACATCAGGAAGAACTTACCGGTACTTTTTTTTAAAGTATTTTTTATTAAAGATTTCTTAAACTACAAAGGTGTATGCAGTGTCTCTCATATTTTTACATGTATCATTTTTGCGAATCAGTTTCATTTGTTAAGACACTTAGAAGAAAGAGGGAAAACGAGGTAGATAGGGGGTGGGAGGGTGGATGGGGGTGGGATTAGGTGACGATGTTTCTGTTTTGCTTAATATATGTAGGGCTTGATGTCAGCTTTGTTTGTGTAGGTTCTCCTTTATTCGCTTGTGTTCTTTTGGTGGTGAGAGAGATTGGGGTTGGCCAAGGGTGTGGTTGTTCATTTGTGATTGGCTATGATGGTCTTTGTTTTCATGTGTGAGTGGGGTGTGTGTGTGTTTTGGGTCAGGTTAGCCATACTGATTTGTATGCTAGCAGTAAATTTTTGTCATTAACTTGTTGGGCTGTGTGTGTGATAAAGGGGAACCATACCAGGGTGAAGGCATCCTCTTCTATTTGTCCCCATGTCAGTTTCAGCTTGTTGGTTAGTTTTTCTAGTAAGGCTGTTTGCCATACTACTTGGTACCATTGGTCCAGGCTTACTCCTGATAGGTCTCTCCAATGTCTAGTTATGACACTTCTGGTTGCTGAAAGTAGGTGGGTTAGGAGGTCTTTGTGGTCTAAATGGGCATTATTATCTTGGAAGATGTTTAGTAGGGCCAATTCTGGGGTAATTTCTATTACTTGTTCGGTTATTTTACATAATTCTATCAGGAAGAACTTTCTGACAGTAAGAAGTGTTTAACAGTGGAACAGACTCCCTTGGAATGGGAGGTCTGAAAAACCTTCAGTGGAGGTTTTTCAACGGAACATAAGAATGCAAGAACATAAGGAGAACCAATGGCCCATCTAGTCCAACATCCTGTTCTTGCAGCGGCCAACCAGATGGAAACCAGCAGGATTGGAACACGAGCCACGCTCCCTTCCTATGGTTTCCAGCAATTGGTATTCAGAAGCATTGCTGCCTCCAACTGTGGAAGCAGAGCATAGCCAGCATGCCAAGTAGCTATCAATTGTCTCCTCCTCCTCCTCCTCCTCCTCCTCCTCCTCCTCCTCCTCCTCCTCCTCCTCCTCCATGAATTTATCTAATCCTCTTTTAAAGCCATCCAAATAGTGTGCTTGCTGGTTTTTCACAAGCTACTCTGCAATCTACTGGTAGATCCTCACCTGTATATTGCTGGAAATTTCGCAGCACATTTCTCTGCACCTGCCTATGTGATTTATGCAGGGGATTGGACTAGATGACATTTGGGGGTCCCTTCGAACTCTACAAGTCTATGATTCCATGACCAGAACTTTAAATGAGGCTTACTTCCACCTGGTGGCCACCACTGCCTCCTGTCTTTTATTTGCCCTGAATCTTCTTGAATAGATATAGCTTCAAAGGCTATGCAAAGAGGTACCAAGCAACTTACAGGCATAGACTGGGAGAATCTGTTGTGTCAGACTTTGTTGCCCAATCCAATTTACTGGACGGTTGTCCTCAGAGTTGAAGGACATGGATGGTGTCCCCTGGAAGCCCCTACCAGTTTCAGACTTTTTTTGATGGGGGATGTACCTGTCTTAAGAAACCCCTAACCCACCAACCCCCAAATATTGCACCAGGCACCTGCCTCGCCTATGCGTTGGGTTGCCAGCGCTGCATTTTATGGCGCATAGAAACTGTGACAATTGATCCTCCCAAGGTTATTCCCTCCTTATATCACAGCTCCTTTTGCAAGCCTTGCCATTTTTAATTGTCACTCTTTGTTGAACAAAGCTTTTATTTATCCTTTCTTTCTTTTTTGTGGTGGCGTCTCTTTCAATAAAACTATCGACTCAACAGAACAAAGGCGGTGCAGACTCTATGCTCCTTTATCTCCCTCCCCATCTGATACTTCCTCCCCTCTCCACGCTGCCCCCCCCAACCAGAATAGAACTTCTTTCCCACTAATTACAGTTGGGAGTTTTGGAAGGAGAGTTTGTCCAGTGCTCCAAACTTCGAAAGCATCTTCTTCCCTTGCTCGTTTCCTGCAAAGCATGGAGAAAGTGGAGAGAAGAAAGTTTTCCTCCCTCTCTAGTAGTAACACCAGAACTCGTGGCCATCCCATGAAGTTGATGGCTAGAAGATTCAGGACAGATGAAAGATAGTTCTTTGTAATTCACCACATAGTTAAACTATGGAACTCATGCCCACAGGAGGCAGTGATGGTCACCAATTTAGATAGCTTTAAAGGAGGCGCTGTGGGTTAAACCACAGAGTCTAGGGCTTGCTGATCAGAAGGTCGGCGGTTCAAATCCCTGCAACGGGGTGAGCTTCCGTTGCTCGGTCCCAGCTCCTGCCCACCTAGCAGTTCGAAAGCACATCAAAGTGTAAGTAGATAAATAGGGGCCGCTCCGGCGGGAAGGTAAACGGCGTTTCCGTGCGCTGCTCTGGTTCGCCAGAAGCAGCTTTGTCATGCTGGCCACATGACCCGGAAGCTGTCTGCGGACAAACGCTGGCTCCCTCAGCCTATAGAGCGAGATGAGCGCCGCAACCCCAGAGTCGGACACGACTGGACCTGATGGTCAGGGGCCCTAAAGGAGGATTAGGCAAATTCATGGAGGAGGAGAGGGCTATTGATGGTGACTAGCTACAATGACCATGTTCTCCCACCACAGCTGGAGGCAGCAATGCTTCTGAAAATCAGTTGCTGGAAACCACAGGAGGGGAGGAGAGGGATCATTCCCAGAAGGTTCCACCAGCCTCCTAACTTCCTGGACTAGTTCAGCGGGTTGGCATGTTGCAGATGCAATAATGGCAGAAAAGCAAGATTGCAGATAGCCATCTGGCCTGTGTTCATTGGAGGTTTTTAAGCAGAGGTTGGGGGGCCATTTGTCTGGGATTCTTTAGCTGTGATTCTTGCATTCCAGGGACTGGGCTAGATGACTCTTGGGGTACCCCTTCCAATTCGATAATTCTATTATTCCACTTCACCACCAGCCCATCATGGAAGATATTAAAAACTGGCTCTCTTATACTCAGTGGGACTCCCCTTGCACCTTCTGCTACTTCTGCTCTGTCATTCTAGTGGCTTCAACCCCATCAACTCCCCTGAAGACAAGAGGACAACTTAGTTGTAGACCAGTGGTTCCCAGTGAGCTAAGTACTGCAGACCCTCTGTTTTTCAAAAGCCAAGCCACAGACCCCCAGTGGTAGCTTTTTGTTATGTGAATGGTGCCACAGATCCCCTGGGGTCCACAGACCACCAGCTGGAAACCACTGCTGTAGACCATTCCCCTCCAAGATGGTGCCCTCTGCCATGGTTGGCTGGAGCTGATGGGAGTTGTGGTCTGAAAACATCTGGAGGTCACAAGGCTGGCAGAGCCTGGAGAGCCCAGATTTTCAAACTCCACCAGGGTTTCGACAAGGGAGCCTGCCAAGTCAAACGGAATCCCGCTAATAGGCCCCTTGTGTCTGCAGAGGGATGCCTTTCTAGTTGATTAAAAGGCGCTTTAATCAATTGATCTAATACACTCATCAATGAAAGGTGTTATCCCTGATTATTCCTCGGCCAAAGCAAAGTCAACAGGTCAATGAAATAGGAATTTTATTGGGCCGAGTTAGACTAAGAACATAAGAAGAGAACTGCAGGATCACGCCAATGGCTCATCTCGTCCTCTTCTCACAGTAACCAACCAGGTACCCATATGGGAAGCCTGTAAAGGGGATTCGAGCACAAGAGCAACTCTCCCCTCCTGTGGTTTCTAGCAACGGGGATTCAAAAGTATTTCGACTTCCAAATGTGGACACAGAGCACAGATCTCATGGCTAGGAGCCATTGGTCGCCTTCTCCTCCCTGAATTTGTCTGCTCCTTTTTTAAAGCCACCCAACTTGGTGGTTTTGTTGATTTTTCGCAGGCCGCTCTGCAACCCACTGGGAGACCTGTGCATTCCAAGAAGCTCCACAGCACATTTCTCTGCACCTGCCTATGTGATTCCTGCAGTAGGTTGGACTTAGATGACCCAACTCTGCGAGTCTACGATTCTATGAGCCTTGCTTCCGTGTGTGTGTGTGTGTGTGTGTGCATAGGGGTTCAGGCTAAGTTTAGCATTTTATCAGAGTCACTTCACCTCAGGCCGAGTGCTAATGTGGGACTGGACATGATCCAGTTTTCTGATGTGTACTGCTCCACCTGTGGAGGTGGAACATCAGGGAATCCTATTAGCCCACCTTCCCCGGTGATACAAGCAGGGGGCTGGCCCTTATTGCAGACTGGAGAGACCAGTTGCCTGCAGAGCCTTGCAGCTGTCAAATGAACTCTCAATGGAGCAATGGTGAGGAATGCCCACTGTATTCCTTTTAAAACGGCAAAAAATGAATTGGGAACCACCGGCCTCGATCTTCTCTCTTGTGTCAAAACACTTCCAAGCAGCTTACAGCATACGCAAAATACCCAGTTGCATTAAAAACATTAAATTACCACCCTCAAACAAAAGCAGGATTGAGGATGATTTCTGACATTAGATGTTATCATGATCATCCTTTCACCTTTCAGGGTACAATTTCCCCCCCAAGGCAGCATATACAAAAAATATCAATGGATGGATGGACAATGACACAAAAAGCAGTTGTATCAAGTGCTATCCTCACCTCCCCCTTCTTGTTCTTCGAAACAATTTTGTGAAGGAGAAGCTCACCACTCAAGGGAGAAACATTTTTTGTGGGTTAGCCTCTGAAGATGGGTCGGAAACTTTAGCTGGTGCAGAATTTGGCGGGCAGGTTGCTCAATAGGGCAAGATGGTTTGAGCATAGAATGCCAATTCTGACCTGACTGCTCTGGCTGCCAGTTAGTTTCTGGGCCGAATTCAGAGTGCTGGTTTTGACCTGTAAAGCCTTAGAAGGCTCAGGATTCCAGTACCTCAAGGACTGTCTCTCTCCATATGAACCGACCTGGACCCTGAGATCATCTTCTGAGGCCCTTCTTCATGTGCCTCCTCCTTGAGAGGTCCGGAGGGTGGTAACACAAGAACGGGCCTTCTCTGCAGTGGCTCCCCGCTCTTCCCAGAGAGACTCGCCAGGTGCCTTCATTACATATATTTATGTACCAAGCAAAAAGGCAATTTATGGCCTTTTAAACTGTGTGTGTGGCGGGTATGGTTTTTGTTTGTTATTATGGCATGTATTTTTGTGCTTTTACAGTGGAACCTCAGTTTATGAACACCTCGGTTTATGAATTTTCGGTTTACGAACGCCGCGGACCCATCTGGAACAGATTAATTCGCTTTCCATTACTTTCAATGGGAAAATTTGCTTCAGTTTATGAACGCTTCAGTTTATGAACAGACTTCCGAAACCAATTACACCCATGCTTCGGGTTAAGTAAGCTTCAGGTTGAGTACTCTGCGGACCCGTCTGGAACGGATTAATCCACTTTCCATTACTTTCAATGGGAAAGTTCGCTTCAGTTTATGAGCGCTTCAGTTTAAGTACTCCGTGGACCGTCTGGAACAGATTAATCCACTTTCCGTTACTTTCAATGGGAAAGTTCGCTTCAGTTTATGAACGCTTCAGTTTATGAACAGACTTCCGGAACCAATTGTGTTCATAAACCAAGGTACCACTGTATATTGTAAACGTCCCTGTGATCCTTGGATGAAGTGTGGTATAGAAATGTAAATACTACTACTATTAATAGAAAATAGTGCGAATTGAATTTCAGGGGGTGATGAGTCCTCAGCTGCTGATGTCCAGAACGAAAAGAAGCAAGTCAAATCAACATTACAATTTCAAAGAAGATGTTACGAATTCTACCATACTCCCTGCTGTCTCTCCAGAAACTCCCAGTCTTTGTTTGAACTATGAACCCAACCACTTTTCAGTCCAGCCCTAAACGGATCGCCGGAGGCCTCAAAGTCCTGGGAGCCTTCCTGGAAGTGCTTTTAATTAATCTAACTGGATTCCTTCCGCCAAGAAAACTTTGTAATCATGAGATACCAGTTGGAAGCGCCAACGGATAGCAGGGCACCTGTCACATTCATTAGCTTCTCTGTTTATTAATTAGTGTCACCTATTACAATCAATAGGATAGATCGGGGCTCGTGTGGGGGCCTTGGGAAGAGTTCCCAGCAGGCTCGGTGATGAGATTTCAAAAGCCGCCAGCTTCCAGTTACTTGCAATCGCTATATCTATTTTGTTTTAAACTATGTTTGAGCAACTCTTTGCTGAAGGAATGAAGAACCTATCGATCTATCGGGCAGTGCGAAAACCTCAGCACAGGAATGCAAATCAACATTGATTTGCTTTAACTTTTTAGTATTTAGCTTTGAGATGGGCTTCACATCTCGCACTGGGAAAGGGGAAGAGGAGGAGGAGGAGAAAAAGAAAATCCGGGCTCACTGCTGTCGCTCTTTGCATGTTGCCTCAACATCTTCATTAGGCAGCTTCTGAAGCGAGGCCGGCAAGAGATGGAGTTTGCCGGCACCCAAGTCAGAGGTTGCCTCTTGTCCTTCAAAACCAAGGCACCCATGAAAGGTCAACAGGCTTTAAGGGGTGAGAGGGGACTTCACAGACCTGGGAAGGCGCACAAGCTGAATGGATGCCTGAAATTGCTGAAATGCAGTGGCAGAGTGTGACACCCGCTCGTCAAAGGTTGTCCTCATTGGCTCAACTCCCCTCACCAGTTTGCCAGAACGTTGCATCTCACAAGCAGTAAACATGCACAAAAACCAGCTCCCAGGATGCTCCCACACCTTAACGTAAGAACATTAGAGAAGCCTGCTGGATCAGGCCAATGAACAAACACACAAGACATAACCGGCTGCGCAGCCACATAAATAATGCTCTTGTATAATTTCCACAATATCAAATATTTCTCTCATACAGAATCAACACATAAAGGTCAACAAAGTAAACAGAAGTCCCAATAGATCCAGATACTGCAGTCAGGTCTTGTCCACACATTCTCTTGTGGTGTGCCTAGAAAGCCCACATCCAGGTTTCCCCCTGCCCAGCTCCTTTCCAAGGGAAAACATGATAGATCGGAATAAATGTTAATTCAGGGAGAACTCTAATTGCTGCTTGCTCTGATTGAGTGCCAAAGAGCAGCTTTCCGCTGGGAAAAGCAGTCTGGATAAGCCCTCTGTGCAGAATGCTGCAGCTGAGAGGAGTGAGACCCTGCCTGCATATAAGGTCTATGCTACGAGATCTACTCTAGTTGACCATTTGCTACAGGGCAAAGTTCAAGGCATCACTATCAGTATGGTAAAAAGGTACGGTAAAGGACCCCTGGACAGTTAAGTCCAGTCAAAGGCGACTATGGAGTTGTGGAACTTATCTCGCTTTCAGGCCGAGAGAGCCGACGTTTGTCCACAAAAAGGTTTCCGGGTCATGTGGCCAGCAGGACTAAACCGCTTCTGGCGCAACGGGACACCGTGACGGAAACCAGAGCGCATGGAAACACCGTTTACCTTCCCGTCGCAGTGGTACCTATTTATCTACTTGTACTGGTGTGCTTTTGAACTGCTAGGTTGGCAGGAGCTGGGACAGAGCAACAGGAGCTTGCCCTGTTGCGGGGATTCAAACTACCGACCTTCCGATTACCAAGAGGCTTGGTGGTTTAGACCACAGCACCACCCGTGTCCCTTTTTGCTATTAGTATATGACACCCTTAACAGGTTGGGGCTGGTTTCAATGCAAAATTACTTTAGCGCATACTAGGGTTGCCATACGCCTGGATTTTCACGGATATAGCCAGCAATTGGACATTGGAAGCAGTGTCTGGGGCAGTACTGATGTCCGGACGTATGGCAACCCATGTTGGCAGTGCCGGTTTGGGTGATTTTCCTCAAAAAATGCTCAAAAACTTCAATCCCCCCCCAAGATTTTGCATAAAAAGCTCAACAACTTTAGGCAATTTCTTTTTAAAGCTCCCCCCCCAAAAAAGCCACTCAATTTTCCTGTTGATGTTCACCTTTTGAAATATGGCAACCCTAATATATGCCCACTCAGCTGCTTATATCTGTGGAACTGGCCCTGTTACAGGTACCACAGAAAATTATTCCACACTTTATATTTCAGTGTAGGATCACCTACACTTTGGAACTCCTTGCCTATTGACAGAGGCAGACACTTTGGCTGTATTCTTTTTGGCACCTGCTTAAAATGTTTTTCAGACAAGCCTAACCAAAAATGTATAAATTGCATGTGTTTTCTTTTTACTGCTGATTTTAAGCATCCTTTGAATATTTTTAACTACCCATTTTATTTATTGAGGATTTCAGTGCTTTATAATTTATATATTTTAAACTGCATAGGGTTTTTTTTTAGGATCAGGTGGCACCTAATTTTTGATCAACAAGTAAATAAGCACAAACCATTGTTTAAGTGGGGGAATTTCAGCAATTGATCCCCATGGATAAAATTCAAGGAGTTGAATTCGCAGGCAGCAAGACTGCCATTAAGCAGGGCAATAGGGCCACCTGCTGGAGCTCAGAAACACTGGAGCCCAAATGCTTTCTATTAAATGTGGTTTGATTCAAATCTAGGTACAGTACAGGCAGTGAAGCAGCAAGCAATAGTTGTTGTTGTTTAGTCGTTTAGTCGTGTCCGACTCCTCGTGACCCCATGGACCATAGCACGCCAGGCACTCCTGTCTTCCACTGCCTCCCGCAGTTTGGTCAAACTCATGTTCGTAGCTTCGAGAACACTGTCCAACCATCTCGTCCTCTGTCGTCCCCTTCTCCTAGTGCCCTCCATCTTTCCCAACATCAGGGTCTTTTCCAAGGATTCTTCTCTTCTCATGAGGTGGCCAAAGTATTGGAGCCTCAGTTTCACGATCTGTCCTTCCAGTGAGCACTCAGGGCTGATTTTCTTCAGAATGGAGAGGTTTGATCTTCTTGCAGTCCATGGGACTCTCAAGAGTCTCCTCCAGCACCATAATTCAAAAACATCAATTCTTCGGCGATCAGCCTTCTTTATGGTCCAGCTCTCACTTCCATACATCACTACTGGGAAAACCATAGCTTTAACTATACGGACCTTTGTCGGCAAGGTGATGTCTCTGCTTTTTAAGATGCTGTCTAGGTTTGTCATTGCTTTTCTCCCAAGAAGCAGGCGTCTTTTAATTTCGTGACTGCTGTCACCATCTGCAGTGATCAAGGAGCCCAAGAAAGTAAAATCTCTCACTGCAAGCAATAATAGGAAGCCACATATAGCAAGGCATGCAAGTTCGCTCTGGGGAAGGTTGGTGACAGGTCCAATACAGTCATACCTCGGTTTAAGTACGCCTCAGTTTGAGTATTTTCAGTTTAAGTACTCCGCGGACCTGCCTGGAACTGATTAATCCACTTTCCATTACTTTCGATGGGAAACTTCACTTCAGGTTAAATACGCTTCAGGTTAAGTACAGACTTCTGGAACCAATTACACTCATACCTCAGGTTAAGTATGCTTCAGTTTGTGTACTCCGCGGACCCCGTCTGGAACAGATTAATCCACTTTCCATTACTTTCAATGGGAAAGTTTGCTTCAGGTTAAGTACTCTTCAGGTGGGACCCAGGTGGCGCTGTGGTTAAACCACAGAGTCTAGGGCTTGCTGATCAGAAGGTCGGCGGTTCGAATCCCTGCAACGGGGTGAGCTCCCGTTGCTTGGTCCCAGCGCCTGCCCACCTAGCAGTTCGAAAGCACATCAAAGTGCAAGTAGATAAATAGGGATCACTCCGGTGGGAAGGTAAACGGCGTTTCCATGCGCTGCTCTGGTTTGCCAGAAGCAGCTTTGTCATGCTGGCCACATGACCCGGAAGCTGTGTGCGGACAAACGCCGGCTCCCTCGGCCTATAGAGCGAGATGAGCGCCGCAACCCCTGAGTCGGACACAACTGGACCTGATGGTCAGGGGCCCCTTTACCTTTTTAAGTACGCTTCAGGTTAAGTACAGACTTCTGGAACCAATTGTGTTTGTAAACCGAGGTACCACTGTAATTGGATATTGAAGCAGCACAATCACCAACCACCTTTAAGACTAGAAGTCCACAAGGCCCACTCAGCAAGCTGGGGGTTGATGGGACATGCAGTCCACTGGAGACCAGGGTGGCAAAGGACGATCTAAATTCAAATGCACTTTTGCCAGCAGCAGCAGGTGGCATGGAGGCAAAAGTGACCCACAGAACCTCTTCCAGTGGGTGGGTTGTCACCCTCCTTGAAGTGACCCTCCTTACCACTGTCACCAAATGGTGGTTGCAGACCACGTCCCACAAGGCATAGGGAGTAGTAGATGAAGCACATATAGGATGCATTGCTTCTTTTGGTGCAGGGAAAAAGTCAAGGGAACTCTCAGTTGAAGGTCCATTTTGTATTGCCCCCTAATCTAGAGAGGTTTCTGCATAGAACAGTTTTGTGGGTGAGCTGGGGTTCAGGCAGATCCACACTTTGCCCTCTAAAATAATGTGTTTTTTGGGGCACAATTGGAAAAGCAGCCACTGAATAAAGCCCAGCAACAGCTATCTCGTTTCTCCTGTAAACTCCAAATAATAAAAAGAAAGCATGGGGTTTTCCTTTTGAGATAGGCACCAGCCTTTTCCTGCCTCCATTTAGGGAATGGGCAAAAGAGAGAACACTACAAGCCTGTTGACAGCCAAGAGGCAGAATGTGGGGCTGTGAGAAACAGGCAGGTATTCTGCAGCATGAGCCTTCACAGGGAAGAAAGGTTTGTTGCATTAAGAGTCAGAAGTGGACAAGAGGCTAGATTTTCATGGCAGATGCTCTGGTGTCGCTCGACTGCAGGAAACAAGGTGAGAAGAACCTTGGTCACTGGTTACTAAACATTTTAATGCAGTTCCTTTATTTAAAAAATGACTAAAAGCAGGAACGGGCAAAATAAGAAAGTCTGTTACATTCTCTGCAGAAAGTCCAGCAACAAACTGGGTGGCGGGTGGCTGGGGCGTCTAATCAGCTCTGTTCAGGAAGATGTTATCTAGTAACTCTGCAAGTTAGGGATTTCCTCAACTTAGGACACCGTCTTCCACTCTAGAAAGGCCAACTGGATGCAGGAGGGCAAAACAGCAATTAGGTAGACAGTGCACAGAATCAATTGGCTTGCTCTTGACCCTCTAGGGCAAGAATCAATATTGAACTTTGATTATAAAACCCCATGAGGGGTGGTTTTGACCTATGGGGTAGCTCAGTTGTTAGAGCAGGAGACTCTATATCTCAGGGTCATGGGTTTGACCCCACGTTGGGCAAAAAGATTCATGCATTGCCCTAGTGGTCCCTTCCAACTCTACAATTCCATGATGATTTATAAAATTTCTATGTCATCTTTCATCTGAGGACCACAGGGCAGTTTACATTATAATAACACAAAAATACATATCATCTTAAAAAACAACAACACCCCCCCCCCCAGTTTAAAAGGCCATTGATGGTTTAATTAGTCAAAGGCCTGGGAGAAGAGGAATGTTTTTGCCTGGCACCTAATGATATGTAATGAAGGTGCCAGGCAAGCCTCCCTGGGGAGAGCATTCCACAAGTGGGAAGCCACCACAGAAAAAGCTCGTTCCTGTGCAGAGGCACACGAAGAAGGGTCTCGGATTGTAATCACAGGGTTTGAGTTGGTTCATATGGGGAGACGCGGTCCTTGAGACATTGCGGTTTTGATCAATTTAGTTTTATAGGTCAAAACCAGTACTTTGAATTGGGCCCAGAGGATTGGCATTATATGCTCAAACCATTATATACTCAAAGGTACTCAAAGGATGACCTTTTCAAAACTTAAGTGTCCTTAAGGCCTTTCAGTGACACCTGTGCTGTTGAACAATGGCACCTGTAAGTTCAGTGTCTGGAGACAGGCAAATCTGGCTCCTGCTGAGGGACAAGTTTTACAGTTTTTTTAAAATCAAAATTCCAAGGAGTACTCCTCTACTCCAGGGATCACCATAATCCTGCAGACAGTTTACCCTTCACTCTCTCGTATTTCTTTCTCTCATCTTTAATCCTTGCTGGGAAAGTGTTAATTCTACATGAGCCCCCACTCCCCCATAATCAATGTTAAGCCAAATAATAAGGCATCATTTTTTTGTTTCCTCCAGTAGAAAAGATGCATGTCTTGGAACTGCACAGGGGCCTTGCAGCATGAGGTGTGACGAATGAGCCTGAACACCTACCAAGGATCTGGAAAGAAAGTCACGCAGATCCACTTACCAGCTTGTGGGTGCCATACAAAGACCAATATGAAGCAGTTAGGTAGGTGTGTTGGTCTGCCGTAGTCGAAACAAAATTCCTTCCAGTAGCACCTTAGAGACCAACTAAGTTTGTTATTGGTATGAGCTTTCGTGTGCATGCACACTTCTTCAGATACCAGTGAGGTTGATGGACTTCCATTTCATGCGGCTCAATGTGGTGCCTTCCATAGTTCCTACCGGTAGTTATAGGTACAGGTATGGTAGGTAGGCATGTTGGTCTGCCATAGTCGAAACAAAAGAAAAAAAATCCTTCCAGTAGCACTTTAGAGACCAACTACGGTAAGTTTGTTATTGGTATGAGCTTTCTTGTGTATGCACACTTCTTCAGATCAGGTATATGAAGAAGTGTGCATGCACATGAAAGCTCATACCAATAACAAACTTAGTTGGCCTCTAAGGTGCTACTGGAAGGAATTTTTAAATTTTGTTTCAATATGAAGCAAATATTCATTTTGCCACTGTTTTCAACAATCAATAACAAAAGCAGACACACAACAGCAAGTTTAATCATGGTACATTATATTATCTTTTTGTCAAAGTATAACAATCATACACACCAATTTATTCTCAAACACTGGCTGGCAAACAAAACACCCAGGTTGGCTGTGCACGGAGGCACAGTTGCAGTAACTGAGACAGTAACCAGACACATGCTACATGTTTGGCTGATGGTGACAAGGATACCGTACTGCAAATGCACCAGATTCTCAGCCGCTGCTAATGCTAGCCCCTGGGACTCCTCTGACAAGAGCTAGCAGAAGCTGGGGCAGAGGAAGCTTGCAAAAAGGTCAGCTGCCTGCAACCATCACTGCATCTTCATTCAAATAAAGAAGTGTTCAGTCCCGGGGGAAGTTGGGGTGGGTGGATTAAAGAAGGGGAACTAGCTTCCCTTTCAGGTTCTAAGGCTTGCTAATCAGCTGGGACCATTAGGTAAGCTAGCACCTGGCTCCAGGGTTTTTAGACAAAAGCATACCAAGTACACATAATTGAGCACCTGGGGTGACCCTTCTAAAGGCACACCTACGCAGCTGCTTCTTGTAGGAGGGGGTTGGGCATTTTACCTGCACTTGTCACTTGCCACCAAAACAGCCAGAAGGAATAAATTGCAAGACCGGCTTGGATCATGCAGTCTGCTCTGCTGCCTCCCCATGCAAGTGCTGTGTTGTCGTGGGTGGGGAGAAAGCCCAGGAAGGTTGTCAGCAACTGTGGGGAATGCCAGCACTCCAGCTGAGCTCTCTCCTTCCCTCTTGAACAGGAACTGCTGCAAACACGACCCAAGTCAAAAGAACAGTGGGAACTATATGGAATCCCCAGGAAGAAAAGCAAAGGAACTGGGGGTAAATGATAGATAGGAGTGGAAGAAAAACATCCTGCCCAGTTACAACAGCGTTTCAAGAGAAAAGATTGGAAAGAAAAAACAGTGGTTTGGAATGACAGAGGTGGAAACAAGGTCTGAGGGCTGGCAAGCACAGCTTCTGCAATCCTTGACTTTTTGGGGTAGCCCTGCCACCAAATAAGATTCCATTTGCAGGGGAAAGGAAGGTTTCTTCTGCAGAGTCAGTTATCTGAAGAACACAGTTATTAGGTGCTAAGAGGAAGTGGCTAGGGCAGAGATACATGATCGATCAAAACCTTTGGAACTACAGCTTGGGCAACCCCGCCCCATTTCATAGTCCCATCTGCAAGCTACTTAAAGGCAGGCAGTTTGCAGTGGGTGCAGTAAAACTGAACAATACATGTTCTTGGGGATTCCAGTTCTCTCCCCCCCCCCAAACCATCCAAATATCCTGGAACTATGCTATACCAGGGTGGGGGTGGGGTGGCAACTGACATTTGGTGGTGGCCAAGAAGAGTTCAGTCTTTGTTAAAGAAACCATGACCCCACCACTATGGCTACCCACCAGGAAGCCCAAGCAAACTTTTCACCCAGTTTTGCTACCCCCATGAAATTATCCCTGGGCTTGGCCCTCCCCCAACCCAGTTGAATTTTGAGCCAAATTGGGTTCAAGCCCAATTAGGAACTGTGGAAGAAAAAAAGAAATAAGGGCAGTGTCTGGCCCAAGCAGGCTCCAACCAAGATTCTTACCCCAGGGTTGAATAAAAAACCATCCCTGGGAACAGTGGCCATATGGCATCCTGCCACAGACATCAAAACTAAGAGGTATACAAATATATATCTATATATCTACACATGCGTGCATAGCTGAAGAGGCCACCAGAGTAAGGCTCTAAGTTAAGGCGATGGACAGCGGCTCTCCGTATTAGTATTACAGGATAAAACTGGATGAGGTCCTCTTGAGAACGTGCAACCCATTTTGAGGATGGAAGGGTGGAAGGCAGCTCCCTCCCAGACATTGGCCCCGTGGGGATTAAGACATACAGGAAAAGTCATGTTACAAACACAGACCAAGAGCCAAGTGCCCCACACAACAGACCCCAAAGAACCAATCACACCTACCGGCAGAGGAACAGGAAAATGTCCACATTGAATCAAGGGGGGGGGGTAGGAGAGGATCAAAATTTAGCAGGAAGTATTTTTTTGTCTGCGTTAAACAGTAGTGCAAATATACTGCGGGAGCTCAGAGACTCTCATTGTACTGCTGCTGCTCCAACACCATTCATTTCTAGAGAGGGTGGTATGTGTGTATATGTTTCAAGCACCCCCCCCAAAAAAAAAGAATAAAAGAAAAGCAAAAGTCATGCACTGACTCGAGCTCAGTAGGTTGCATCCAGAATGTAATGCAACGGCCTCTCTCTTGTCTATGCATGGCCAAAGACACCCTGAATGTTGGCTGTCCACATTTCCATTAAAATTTTCCATTAAAGCATCCATTAAATCACATTGCAGAGCACAGCAGACGTACAGAAATACATGAAGGAAGCATTCAGGTATTGAAAGCTAGAAAGACAGGATTCCCTCTTATTACTGCTGGTAGATCCCTCTCTATGCCTGCTGAAACACATACGATGCTCCCAGTATTGTGTGGGTATTTCTGAGCACACGAGCTACACCACTGCTCTCTAGTACACGGCATAACCAAGGGGAGGCAGGGAGGGAGGAGAACCTTCCATTTCAAAGGGGATGATGACTGATTTGGAGCCAAGGAGCAGTGAGCGCTCACTGGCCTGAGTCGCTGAAGTAGGCATTGAGCTCCAGGAGCAGCCCCTTGACATAAACACGCACAGTGTAGAAGAGGGTGAGGAAGTCCTGAGTGCTGAAGATTGTGTCAGCAAGGGCAAAGGGGAGCGTCGAAGGGATGAAACCGCGGCCGTACTCCACCATCCATGTGCCGGCACTCCACTGCACTGATGTGGCCTCTCCAGACCGGTGGATGATGGTATCTCCTGCACAGACAGGCAACAACACTTAAAAGAGTCACGTCCTGCTCCTCCTCCCACAGAAGCATCACCTTACAAGGAACATGCAACTCACCTGGGTAGTAGATCTCGCTTTTGGTTGTTCCTTCTTTCCACTGCCGGAAGGTCCCCGAGATGATGGTATCGTGGATATCGGCCCAGTATCGACCTGCATGGGAAGAAACAGCATCCAGTAGCAGTTAAGGACTAAGAGGCAATGCAACTCAGTAGACGAGATTTGACTGCTCTTACTGGAACTGCTTGTTTGGAGGGAGATGGAGAAAGCAATGGCAAAACCTCATCCTCCGCCAGCTGCAGGGGGTCTCATCCTTTGGTGAGGAAGTGGGAGACGGAAATACCGGCGGCAGGGTGGGTTACACCAAAGGAAGGAGTTTGGAAAGGTGGCTCCTGCCTTCAAGAATTGAACAGCCAATCAGGTCTTGAGGGAGCAGAAGACCAAGTGGTGTCAGTGGGGCAGACTGCCTATTACCAGCTCTGGTAACCTCCTGTTTCAATTAATGTAAAGCTCTCTACTTGGGGTCACCCTTGAAGGTGATCCAAAAGCTGCAGTTAGTGCAAAATGTGGCAGCCAGTTTACGCAGGTGAGCCAGCTGCAAACATATCACTCCCAGTTCTACAGGATGTGCACTGAGACACAGCAGCTTGCCAACATCCACCCTTTATGGCTAATGCTCCAATATGCACTAACTCGGGAGCAAGCTCTACCACTTGTAAGAGGATCTACTTCTGACTAAAAAATGCATATGGTTGCAGAACATGCATATGAAGTAATGTTCCTTGTGCCCAAATCCAAACGCACCACGTAATCTTCACCAACGCCACCAACGAAATTGTAGGTCAAACTTAAAAACTCCTCTAAACCTAGGAGCCAATTCTATTCTCCTGATGCTCGAAGAGAGAAACGTTTTTCTCTGACCCTCTATATCAGCATC
The DNA here is from genome assembly GCF_965207765.1 of Zootoca vivipara. Lineage (NCBI taxonomy): Eukaryota > Metazoa > Chordata > Lepidosauria > Squamata > Lacertidae > Zootoca > Zootoca vivipara. The sequence goes on from NC_142593.1 coordinate 60,327,333, forward strand.
CTGTGTGGTTCAATCCAGCTTACCTGAGTGTCCCCCAGCGTCGACGGCTGTGCCAAAGAGCAGAACGTACTCGGAGAAGGATGCATGGAGCAGGCACATGGAACCCATCCAGCCACCGGCATTGACAAACACCCACTGCAAGTCCTCATCTGGCAGGATGTGTCCTGGATGCTTCTTGCGCAATTCCACAATGATCTTGGAAAAAGCCAACTCGTGGTCCAGGCCTGTAGGAAAGGGGGTGGGGAGGCCACACTGAGTCCTGGTGAGGACAGCTTCCCTTTCTTGTGAAAGTGGAAATGAAGCTTCTATCCCTTGTTGGGTAGAACAGATCAGATGATTCCCTCTTATAAGAAGCCGCAAGTACATCCACACCATCAGCATTTGACTTTACATGCTCTGAGCGTGTAAGAGATCAGTAGCAAGTCTTAAAAACTAATTATTTAGTCCCGAAACTGTCTTGCTTGGCAAGACCTGTCTTTCTAAACACCATCTCTAACAGCAGCCAAGCAAGCTGGGCTTAAGACAGCTGTTCCCTGTTGATTTTTCCATTAACATCAAGCAGGCTGAGATGTTTTGTGCGTTCTGGGGCAGCCAGGAGTCTGGCTGATGGCAAGGCGACTTCAGCCTCTAAAAGGGAAGAACAGAGATGGAAAGTAAGGTGCTGCCTGAGGTAAACTGAAAAAGGCCAAGCAAAAGCCACCTCCTCCTCCACAGATCTGAAAACATTTATGCATTTAAATTCATCCCATACCTTTCATGCCACACCTTTCCTTTAAAAAAAGAAATGAGTTGAAGTTAAAACAAACGGCACTTCTCCCTCAAAAGCCCACCGGGAGTCAAAGAACTGTACAGTTGGAAGGGCACCTCAAAGGCTCACCCTCTGCAATGCAGGAGCCACAACTAAAGCACCCCTGGCAGACGGCTGCCCAACCTCTGGGTTGAAGCAGGGCTAGACACCTGTGTTTAGAAAGTCAGTTCAAATTTTGACCTATGGCTGTTTTAAATTTCGGAAAGCCTCAAACCATCACCAATGATTTTTTCCCCTTATTGGTAATTTTATTGGTTAGGGTTATTTTTAAGGTAAACTGCACAGAGTGTGTGTGTGTGTGTATATATATATATATATATATATATATTCAACAGCCAAGAGGTGAGGTGTATCATCATCATCACCACCACCATCACATATTTATTTAAATTTGTATGTATCTCAGGATGGTTCACAGCAAAAAAATGTTTACACCCTGCCTTTTCACCTGACAGGGACTCGAGATGCCTTCCAAATTAAAAGCAAGGGAAGCTGAAAGACCCTAATAATTATTTCTGTTTACTACATTTCTATACCGCCCTTCACCTGCGTGGTGCTTGGCGAGGCGCGCTATCTCCTCGGGGTCGAACTCGAAGCGGCGGGACGAGGCCGAGAGGGAGACCCAGCAGCGCAGTGCCCCGACCAGCAGCACCGCCGCCGCCGTCACGGCCACCGCCACCCGCGCGAAGCGGCCGGCCCAGCGCGGCGCCGGCAGCCACCGCATCACGACGACGCAGGACAGGAACCAGGAGGAGAAGGAGAAGCAGCAGCAGCAGCAGGAGGAGGAGGCTGCTCGGGGCTACCGCGCCTGCGCCACAGGCAGCCGGACAACCCCGGGGAGAGCCAATGGCAAGCCTCGCCGTCTCAGAACGGCCGGCCAATCACGCCCCGCGCTGCGCCCGCTGACCAATGGCGGCAGAAGACGCTCGAGCGTCGCTGCCAATGGCGATCCGGGGCGATGCTCTTCGAAGGCCGTTTCGCGCGCGCGTCTCCTCGCTCCTCCCTCGCCAACCCCGGGCACCACCCACTGCGCCTTCCGTCACGTGAGGCGGCTCGGCCAACCGCGTGCTCCCGGCGCCTCGGGCTAACCCGCGCGCCCTTCAGGGCAAGTTCACGTGACGGTGCGCTGTAGGTCACGTGATGAACCGGCGGGGCCGGCGAGAAGGAGAGACGGAAGCGGCGGAGGATGACGGAGCGAGCGGCTGCCGGAGAGAAGTTCCAGCCAAGCGGTACTTCCTGCAGGGATAGCGCGGTGGAGTTGCGCGGGGCGGGGCTTGGGAGTTGAGAGGCCTTTCTTAGCTCTACCCCATTCCTTTCTGTCACGGGGTGGGAGGGCGCTGTTGCCAAGGAGACAAGGGTTGATATGCAGAAGGGCGGGGCTTGCCTTGGAGGGGAGGGGCTTGATGCTGGGTGTGGCGTGGGTGGTGTTTGCCTTAAATGGGAGGGGCCTGCTGCTAGGCGTGGTGGGTGGGGCTTGCCTTGGAGGGGAGGGGCTTCTGTCAGGAAGTGGAGGGGTCTGAGGCCAGGGAGACAGGCAGGGCTGAAGGGGAAGGGGGTCCTAGGGGTCATGGTGGTGGGTGGTGGTGCTCTAGCCGCTTGTCCCCTCTAACTCTTCTCCCTCCCTCCCCAGAGCACCAGCACCTGCGCTACAACCCCTTGCGTGATGACTGGGTGCTGGTCTCTGCCCATCGCATGCGGCGTCCGTGGCAGGGGCAGGTGGAGAAGCCACCCCAGGAGGACATCCCGCGCTGTGATCCGGGCAACCCTTTGTGCCCCGGAGCCAAGAGAGCCAATGGCCAGGTACTGCATTGCCAAGGGGTAGGGAGGGCGACCTTGCAGCTCAGCAGCCTGACTGCTATTTGTGTTTTGCTGTGTTTGTCCTCACGCAGGTGAATCCCCACTACGAGAGCACATTTGTCTTTGACAACGACTTCCCTGCACTGCAACCAGATGCCCCGGAGCCCGGTAAGAATTCGCCTAGTTTTTCTTCTTAGCGTTTAACCGTTTACCAAGGAAGATGAGGCTCAGTGAGAACCCATTGAATGATTCCTCCTCCACAGGGAATGAGCCAGGATCCTTTGTTAATATAGCGAATAGCTTCCAATTAGGGTTGCTGTGTGTTCTTGTTTTTGGTGGGGCTATCTGTTCAGCAGTAAGGATTCCAGCAGTTAAAAGAGGAAGGCCTTGTCAGAAAAAAGAGACACATGACAGTTTTGCTGCAGGTTGCAGCATTTTTTCAAAGTTGAGGGTCCGTGACTTAGCTGGAAAATGCTAGCTGCCCATGGATGTCCCAGGGGATTGTGGATGGAGGGAAAGGAGCTCAGATCTGAAGTGGCAGCTTGTTTGGATTTGTTTCAAAGGCTCATCCAGATGGGACAAAAGTTGCTAAAGCACTCCGAGGAGGACTCCTATCTTTTCTCTCAGGCAGGATGCAATGCAACACGATAAGAACCTTGCTGGATGAGCTCAAGGGCCCATCCAGTCCAGCATTCCATTCCAGGGGTCGGTCAGGTGCTCTTGGTGAGCGCTCCAACTGGCTTGCTGCTTATGTGCAAAACAGGCAAGGGCCTGGGACCATCTCATGCTGGAGCCATGGTTGAAGTCTGCAGAATAATGGGATCTTCTTTGTCCTGTTTGCTGCACTTAAAGATACCCCTCCGTCCGTGGAGATCCACTGTCAATTCCTGAGCTGTCAGCAGGCATCCATGCAGTATGGCATCTCTGTGTAGTCCAGGATTAGGCACAGTTTCCCCTTGTTGATTTACAGTGTGCTGAGGGGATGCTGCACCACCATGAACGTTTTATACAAACCTCTCGCTTGCCCTTCACAGTGTGCACCGTATACATTGGGCTTGAAAGTCCCTCCCGAGTTGGGGACAGCAGAGTTCGCTGCAGGAGATGGCGGGTGGGATTGCAGTCGAGCAGTAGCACTGATGACAAGTCCCTGGCTGGGCTAGAAGATGAATTTGTGGGGTCTGAGGGAGGCCGACATCGCAGCTGTGCAACCTCCTGGTGCGCTGGTTTCATCCTGCCTTTCCTGGATTGCACCCATTGCCCGCCTACCTGCGTTTCTCACTGGATTTCCTCTCCTTCCCCAGATGCTGGCGACCACCCCTTGTTCCGTGCAGCGTCCGCTCGAGGCGTGTGGTAAATCTGGCACCTTGTATTCCCCAGCTCTGCCCACCTGCTGAGCTGAGTGGCTGGCTTAGGGTTAGGGTTGCCTTGTATTGCTTCTTTTTGCACTTTTTGATTGGGGCCCTCCTTGGCCCAGTCCATCTCTCTGCCTTTTGCAGAAACTGCGAACAGTTTTTGCAGAGTAGGAATTCCTAGGCTTGTCTTGCCTTGCCTCTGTGTTATCATGATTGCCCAACAGTCTGGCTTTCCACTTCCATATACAGTGGTACCTCTACTTACGAATTTAATGCGTTCCGAACACACATTTGTAAGTCGAAAAAATTCATAAGTCGAATCCCATAGGAATGCATTGGGAGAAAAAATTCGTAAGTAGAAGCAACCCTATCTAAAAATTCGTAAGTAGAAAAAATCCTATCTAAACCACATCCAAGATGGCGGACGGAGCTCCATTCGTATTCGTAAGTAGAGTTATTCGTAAGTAGAGGTACCACTGTACGTGACTTAAACCAATTTAGCTGCTTTGATTTCTAGCCCCAGGGATCTCAAGGCCACCTCTGCTGTTTTACTCTTTCTGTAAACCACTTTGCGTTTATTTAAACAATATTTAAGCAGTGTACTTTCTAGGAATTAAAATGTGAATTAAAATCTGCAGCCACTTAGGAGTGGCATACCTCATTCAGACCTGTCCTGTACTTGGAATGCAGACTAGTCTGGATTATGCTTGTTACTCATGGGCAGGGTTTGGGGTGGATTTGATAATCTGGGTCCTTCCAGCCATTTGATTCTAGGATCTGTGCTTCTTCTCCTGTTTCCTTTCCTCCCAGCAAAGTGATGTGCTTCCACCCCTGGTCTGACATGACTCTGCCCCTCATGTCACTTGCCGAGATCCGCAGCGTAATTGACAAGTGGTCGGAGATAGCTGTGGAGCTGGGTGCTTCTTACTCCTGGGTGCAGGTCAGTCGCTGAAAGGACCTACCTTGGGCCAACCACCACAACCCCTCCTGCCCCAAGACTTCATTTTTACTAACCCTCACTAATGTCCAAGAGTAGAAGGAAGAACAGTTAAAGAGGTTTTGTTGGGCTTCTCTCTCCCTGCACCTCCAAATTCTGTAACTTGTAGCTTGCTTGTTTGAGTTACTTCTTCCCACAGAGCATAGTTAAACTACGGAACTTGCTGCTACAGAAAGCCACGATGGCTCTGCTCTGCCTCCCCAGTTGGAGACAGCAATGCTTCTGAATACCAGTTACTGGAAACCACAGGAGAGGGGAGAGGGCTCTTGTGCTCGGATCCTGCTTTTGGGTCTCCCATAATGGCAGCTGCTTAGCCCCCGTGAGAACAGGATGCTGGACTAAGTGGACCTTGGGCCTGATCCAGCAGGCTCTTCAGTTCTTACATTATCTCCTGCTCCATCCCTTCTTAGGCTGCCAGTTCTTCCTGGAGAGAAGCAATAGCTTCCCTTTCAGAAGGCAAAAATGGCGAGCGATCTGAGGCAGGGATGGGGAACCCTTGGCCTCTCTAACTGGCCCTTGGGGTTCTCCCAAGGCCACACACCCTCCTGAGCTGACCTGCCTGGGCATCCTCGTCGTTTTTGCCTGGCTGCAATGCATCTTTCAACTCTGTTCCTGCTTCTTGTTTGCCTGGGTGTAGGCTAGAGAAGGACATGTGGGTGTGTAGAAATTGGCTTACTGTACAAAAGCAGGATGGGATGTGGGTGGCGCTGTGGGTTAAACCACAGAGCCTAGGGCTTGCCGATCAGAAGGTCGGCGGTTCGAATCCCCGCGACGGGGTGAGCTCCCGTTGCTTGGTCCCAGCTCCTCCCAACCTAGCAATTCGAAAGCACGTCAAAGGGCAAGTAGATAAATAGGTACCGCTCCAAGCGGAAAGGTAAACAGCGTTTCCGTGTGTTGCTCTGGTTCACCAGAAGCGCCTTTGTCATGCTGGCCACATGACCTGGAAGCTGTACGCCGGCTCCCTCGCCCAACAACGCGAGATGAGTGCCGCAACCCCAGAGTCGGTCAGGGGTACCTTTACCTTACAAAAGCACAATTTCACTAAGAATCCAGAATAGGGAACCAGTTTCCGTACCTTGGAACTTTGACCACTGGTCAGTTCAAAGGGAGTCTGATAGGTACCAGTCATGAACTTGCATAAGATTGCTCCTTTTCCTCCTTGCAGATCTTTGAGAACAAAGGAGCCATGATGGGCTGTTCCAACCCCCACCCTCACTGCCAGGTAAGGAGACTTTCTAGGAAGCTGCCTTCTACTGAACCAGTTAGCTCACTATTGCCTGCACTGACTGGTAGTGGCTCTTCAGAGGGTGGGACCCAAACAAGTGAGTTCAAATGGCACGAAAGGCAATTCCAGCTAAACGTCAGGAAGAACATGTTGACAGTTAGAGCTGTTGGACAGTGGAACGGACTCCCACCAGAGGTGGCAGGCTCTTCTTCCTTGGAGGTTTTCAAGCAGAGGTTGTATGGCCAAAAGTCAGGGATTCTTTAGTTGAGATTCCTGCACTGCAGGGGGGGATGGAGTAGATGACCCTTGGGGGTCCCTTCCAATTCTATAATCCGACCTGTGGAATGTCCTTGTAGTTGCTCTTCAGGGGACGCGGGTGGCATTGTGGTCTAAACCACCGAGCCTCTTGGGCTTCCCGATCAAAAGGTCGGCGTTTTGAATTCCTGCGATGGGGTGAGCTCCCGTTGCTCTGTCCCAGCTCCTGCCCACCTAGCAGTTTGAAAGCACGCCAGCGCGAGTAGATAAATAGGTACCACTCCGACAGGAAGGTAAATGGCGTTTCCGTGCACTTTGGTTTCCATCACAGTGTCCTGTTGCGCCAGGAGCGGTTTAGTCCTGCTGGCCACATGACCCAGAAAGCTGTCTGTGGACAAATGCTGGCACCCTCAGCCTGAAAGCGAGATGAGCGCTGCAACCCCATAGTCGCCTTTGACTGGACCTAACCGTCCAGGAGTCCTTTACCTTTTAGCTTTATCTTACTTGCTCTTAAAATGTTGGCCACACGGTGGCAATGTAAGCCTGCAAGTAGCCTACTATAAGCCGTGCGTGTGCCTTGAGGCACTGTGTTTTCAAAGGAAATTTGCATTGGAAGCTGCCTTCCCCCTGAGTCAGATGTGCACTGACTAGCAAGTGACTCCAGGGTTCCAGGCAGGGGACGTTCCCAGCCCTACCTGGAGATGCTGTTAGGGATTGAACCTGGAACCTTGTGCATTGAAAGCAGATGTTCTGCCACTACGCCTCAGTTGGTTAGACTTGAGCATGGAGGCTTTTGAATTGACCGGCTGCACTGATGCATCCCCTCTCGTCCCCTCCCTAGGTCTGGGCCAGCAATTTCCTGCCCAACGAAGCCTCCCTGGAGGACCGGACGCAGCAGAAGCACCTTTGCGAGCGTGGCGTCCCCATGCTGCTTGAATACGCCCAGCTGGAGGCTGAGAGGAAGGTCGGGGAACCCTGGCATGCGGGGTGGGCGGCAGTGGTGCTTGGACCTGTGGCTGAGCCCCTCTTTGTGATCCCTGGCAGGAGCGGATTGTAGTGGAGAACTCAGACTGGGTGGTGGTGGTGCCCTACTGGGCGGTGTGGCCTTTCCAAACCCTCCTGCTTCCTCGACGACGACACGTCCGCCGCCTTCAGGACCTCCAGGACGGGGAAAGAGACAGTGAGTGCCTCGGCAGAAGAGGGCGGGGTCATGGGGCCGGCGCTGCTGCCTCCCTGAAATGTGGGGACAAGGGAAGCAGGGACAATCCAAGAAGAAGGAATAGAGGGGGGCATTCCCAGAGGAACAGACTGCCCTTGGCATTGTGTGAGTGGAGAACCTGCGTCACTAGGAAGAACTTGGGTCATAGCTGCCAAGTTTTCCCTTTTCTCGCGAGGAAGCCTATTCAGCATAAGGGAATTTCCCTTAAAAAAAGGGAGAACTTGGCAGCTATGACTTGGGTGTGAGGTCTGTGTGTGCAAGGGAAGCCGGAGGCACAGATGTTGTCAAACCGGCGTCTGTTCAGGGCTGCCCCAAGTCGCCCAGCAACTTACTGTAAGAACTTCATGGTGAGTTCCGGCACCTATTTTTCTTGTTGAGGAAAAGCATTGGGAAGAACTACATATGCCGCCTCAATCTCCCTGTAGGAAAAGGGTAGACTGTAAATGCAATTAAATAAACAAATACGTTGTGTGGAAAGGTCACCTGCCGAAGGTCTTTGAGAGCAGGTGGGCCCGAGCACCTGGAGGGGTCTTTTAAGGTCAAGGAAAGATGATTTGATCTATGGGGCCGCATTCAAGCCATGAAGGGCCTCTTCCTGGTCCACCGAACGTTGTGATGCCGCTTGAGAATAGCTCCATCACTGTTGCCAAGGGAGGAAGCTTTTCCTAGGAGGGGGCCCTGCTGCGCATTTTATTGGCCTTGTGTCTCAGGTGGGCTTGATTGATGGAGCCAGGTTGAGACTGTGGGCGGCCACAGCAGAATCAGGGCAATTGTTTTCTGGAAAAGATGCCTAAGGTGGGATTCCTGCTGCTGGCCGGAGCTTGGGCTGTGAGCTTTATATGAAGGATCTTAATCCACGGAAGCTTTCTGAGCAAGATTTTGCACACAAGGCAAGCGGGCTGATGTCTCTGGATCTCCTGTGTTTCAGGCCTGGCTTCCGTCATGAAGAGGCTTCTCACCAAGTACGACAACCTCTTCCAGATCTCCTTCCCTTACTCCATGGGGTGGCATGGTAAGCGTGGGGCAGAGAAATGGGCACCATTTCAGCTGCCCAAGGATTTTGTGTTGAATTTCTCTTGAAGCTCACTTGGTATGAAAAGTTGGGCCGCCCCGATCTAGTCCAACCCCCTGTGATGCAAGGCCTGCCTTCTCAACCTTCCCTTTTCTGCTAGGAGGACGGGAGTCTTTTGTTTGCCCTGTCCTCTCTCCTTGGCCAACTCTTGGCTCTGAATTCCTTCCCAGCCTTTCCTTCCTGACGGTGAGGGTCAGATTTACCCATTTGGCCCTGATCCAGTCAACGCATCTGCACCCCCTCCACTAGCCGGCACCTGACGCTCTGCCTTGTGGTGCCCCAGCCTCACCCCCTTTTCTCTCCTCCTCCAATAGGAGCCCCAACAGGGTCCTACCTCGACGCTGACTGCAGCCACTGGCAGCTGCATGCCCATTATTACCCACCTTTGCTGCGTTCGGCCACCGTCCGCAAGTTCATGGTTGGCTACGAAATGCTGGCTCAGGCTCAGAGAGACTTGACACCCGAGCAGGTGAGTAGAACTTGGCAAGTAAGAGGTGGCAGAATAAAAGTTTGTAAAATGGTGCTTGGCCTGGAAAGAGATAAGTTTTTCTCCCTCGCTCATAACACTGGACCTTGTGGACATCCAGTGAAACTGGACGTTGGGAGATTCAGGGCAGAGGAAAGAAAAGGCCTTTTCACAGCACATAGTTAAACCATGGAACTCCCTGCCACAAGAGGCAGTGACGGCCGCCAGTCTAGATGGCTTTACAAGAGGATTGGACCAATTCACGGAGGAAAGGGCTTTCGATGGCTATTGGCCAGGATGGCTCTGCTTTGTCTCTACGCAGCAATGCTTCCACATACCAGTTTTTGGAAGCCACAGGAGATTCCTGCACTTGAATCCTGCTTCTGGGTTTCGCGCAACATCTGGTTGTCCACTGTGAGAACAGGGTGCTGGACCTGATGGGCCATTGGCCTGATCCAGCAAATGCTCTTCTCACATTCTTAGATACACATTGTGAATGGGTTAAGAAGGCAATTTATGGCAGAGATTTGTGGAAACGAGAAAGAAGGTGGCAGGAGGGGCAGTGGTGAATATTGTTGGAATAGAGTCATTCTAAGTTCTTTCTTTTTTGGCAAGTTTGAGGCCTGGTTGGATTGGGGCAGAGAGGCTTTCCTTTTCCTGGGGCTTCTCTTTGACTTTGTTTTGCACACACCAATTCCCTTTTTCCCCACAGGCTGCCGAGCGCTTGCGAAACTTGCCTGAAGAGCATTATCAGCTGAAACGAAGAGAAACTTCATAGCGCAGAAGCACAATTGGGACCTTTTGGGTTTGGGACACTTGGTTGATCACTGTGGTTTTGGATAAAGGGGATCAGCGTGAATCGTTCTTGTGGGGGAAAGCTTCTGTAATTTGGGAGCTGTGCAGGGCACATGGCGTGGGTTGTGTATAGCTTTGGTAGCCGAGGCCGAGCTGGAATTGTCTTTCTGCCCTGCTAAACCGAGGTCTTTTGAGGCCAATCGAGCTTTTCTGGGAGAATCATCCTCTCCTCTTGGCGAAAAGGCTCTGCAAAACCTTCTGGGTCCACTATTCCTGCAAAGGCTACGATCTGTGGTTTCTGCATTACAGGGGTTGGACCTCTCAGTGAACCTGGGTCCTTTCCACAGTTCTATGATTCTATGACCCAAGCTGCTCTAAGAAACAGGCATTGGAAACAAACCCTCCCAACACCGAACTTTTAATGCTTCCACTGGTGGATCACTTCTGTTCACTGTGTCCTCCTCCCTATTGCAGGGAGCTACAGGTATTAAGATGGACCTTATTTAGAAGCTGTAGTGGATGTATGGTAATCCTCACCTTCCTCTCCTTTTCCATACCTCCCCCCCCCCGCCCCGCCCCGCCCCGGCCGTCATAAGCCTTCAGTTGTTTTCACTGAGGTCTTGAACACAAGGAACATTTGTCATACATCTGTCCTGCTTGTGCATAGACCCAAATGCGTCCAGTCTAAAAAAATGTAGTATAAACATCGACAACTGGGAAACACTGGCCTGTGAGCGCTCAAATTGGAGTACAGCCTTTAGCAAAGGTGGTGTGGGCTTTGAAGACACTCGAACTCAGGACCAAGGGAGAAACGTGCTAAGAGGAAGGCACGCTTGGCAAATCCACACCGTGATCAACTCCTGCCCGGAAACCAATGTCCCCACTGTGGAAGGACGGGTGGATCCAGAATTGGCCTCCACAGTGACTTACAGACTCACTGTTAAGACCATGTTCATGGAAGACAATCTTACTCGCCTACGAGGGTTTGCCAAAGAGAGAAGAAGAAGTGTCTAAGTTAGAGGAGTGGCCAGGAAATGGCTGAAGATGGCTGGTCTGGGTTGTGGTGAAGAGGCCAAGTGCAAATGGGAGACTGCTCCCAGGAGCTCTGCTAGATGTCAGCCCCATAGCTGCATCCCTACCTGAAAATGGGAAATTGTTCAGTGCCACAGCTAGAGGTCGCTGAAATGTCCTAGCTAGAGAGAGCAGCTCAAAGCTCGGCTTGGCGGAGTCGTCTGCTTCCTGCTGCTCTTTGCGGCCAAGGAGATAGTTCTTAAATGCCTCTGAACGCATTCAGTTCCCCCTCTCCCCTGCCACTTCCAATCTCTGTGTGGTGCTGAATCAGCTCAATGAATAGGCAACAGATAAATCTCAATGAAGGAGAAAGGGATTAGCAGGAGGACGTTTCAGTTGACTTCCTTTCTCCATCGTCTCCCGGAGCCTGGACAGGACAGGGTTAAGAAGAGATACTTGGCAAGAGGCGGGGATGAATTTTGGCTCCATTCTCAACCCCTCTTTTTTAAAAAACAAAAACAAAATCCAAATCCTTTCAAATAAAAATGTAAAGGAAAATCTGTTCTACTAAACAGCCTATTCTTTCAGTTTTCATCCGCTCAGTTCTAGCAGCGGAATCTGCAGTCCCTCCATGTGTATCTCAGAGATGCTAGAAAGGGTGGGATGTACGGTATATGAGCTTAGCCTGACATGTTCTGACTGCAGTGAGCCTCCTCCAGAGGGCTGATTTCTTTACAGGCTGCTCAGAGACCCTTTAGACGGCAAAGCCATGCAGGGTCTCTTAATGTGGGTGGTCTTCGAGCGGGTTTCATTTTGAAGCTAGTTTCTAGCTTTTTGCAGGAAGCTGAGCAGAGGTGTGAGCACAGAACACACTTCCTGGGGAGGGGCCTTGAAGTGATGGAGTGAAGGGGCGGCTGGCCGGGCTCTTCTTGCCTGCGTATGGTCCAGCAGTCTAGGGTCTGCTCCGGCCGGCTTGTTCAAACCTGTTGCAGCAGGTATTTCCTTAGGCCTCTGACTGAGTGAAGTTGGACACAGCAGCTGAAAGGCAGCAGAATGTGCAAATGGTGTCTGTAGCATCAGCTGCGCAGCCATAACACACCGTCCCTTGTTCTAGGCCTGGACATGCCTTTTGAAGCAGCACTGGGCATTTGGCTCAGAAGCCAGTCCAGGGAGGCTTGCCCTGTTTTCCCTCCCGCCTCGCCGGCAAAAGCCCTGGTGCCTAATTAATTTTCACACTCGTCTGCCCTCAGCGCAACTCCAGCGGCTGCCTCTGGCCGCCTCCTGCTTGCGTGCCCGAGGCAGCTGGCTGGAGGCCGACATTTCGGCTGCCTCTGAACGCTGTTAACACAGTGTATTTAGGAGTCATCTTCTTCCTAATGGGAGTCACAGCTTTATTCCCCTCTCTCCTCCTGCATCTAAATTGTCAAATTTATTTTTAAAGGCCCATTTGTAATTAATCTTTACGCCGCCTGGAGGAATTGAGATTCCGCGCCCGCCTCCGAGCTACTGCTTCCAAGCGGAAACAGATGCCTGGTGCGAAAACAGCCCCAGGGTGCTGCAGAGAGGCATTTTGTGGCTTGAAACACCAGAGGGAGGGTGTGTGTGTGTGTGTGTGTGTGAGTGAAGTGTGTGTGCAAGGCCATGGGGTGGGGAAGGCTTGAGTCTTGGCTCAGCCACCGATTCCTTACTTGACCTTGGACATGTCCTCAGAAGCGCTGGGTGTAAGCCGAGGAAGAGCTCTGCCATTTGTGGCTCAAACTGCTGCATCTTTTGATTTGATAAGCTGCTAAGAACATCAGAAGAACTCTGCTGGATCAGGCCAATGGCCCATCTAGTCCAGTATGCTGTTCTCACATTGCCCAATCCGCACCAGAGTCCTCTCCCTTCCAGCGGTTTCCAGCAACTGGTGTCTTGCAACAGCCATCTGCCGCAACAACGCATCATTTGCCAAAAGCTCCAGAAGGGAGGAGAAAACCCCACACCCTGCCCATCTCTGGCATGTGGCCCCTCGAAGGTTGCCTGCAAGGAAATGCGGCCCTTGAGCTGAGAAAGGTTTCTACCATGCTCCCAATAGGATTCCTAATGGCACGAGGTGAGCAGATCACTACATTAATGCTAAGCATGATCTTCATTGGCTGTTAGGCAGATTCTGCTCTTAAAAGTCTTTCCGTTCTTGCCGCCGTCACCAGATAGCAATGGAAATGTGATCCATCCTACAGGACAGCTGGCCAACCCAGCCTTCCCAGGAGGCTCACAAAAGTGTCCTGAAAGGAGGAAAGGGTGCTTTTAAATTATTATTATTATTTTTTAAAAAACCCCTCTCTGTTCTCTAGCTGCGAGCAGTGAAAATTCCACCTATCCCACAACGAGGATTGCATTATTGTGTTTAGTTTGTGTCCCGGAGGCAGGGAATATCCTCGGAGGAAGGGAGCAAATGGCATCTTAAAGGTAAAGGGACCCCTGACCATTAGGTCCAGTCGTGACCGACTCTGGGGTTGCGCACTCATCTCGCATTATTGGCCGAGGGAGCCGGTGTACAGCTTCCAGGTCATGTGGCCAGCATGACAAAGCTGCTTCTGGCGAACCAGAGCAGTACACGGAAACGCCGTTTACCTTCCTGCTGGAGCGGTACCTATTTATCTACTTGCACTTTGACGTGCTTTCGAACTGCTAGGTGGGCAGAAGCTGGGACCAAGCGATGGGAGCTCACCAGGGATTCGAACCGCCGACCTTCTGATTGGCAAGCCCTAGGCTCTGGTTTAACCCACAACGCCACCCGCGTCCCCAAATGGCGTCTTAGTGCAATGCAATTTGCTCCCGACTGAAAATGATGAGTGCAAATAGTTCCTTTCCCTGTCTGCATCTCTCCACATCCACAGGTGGAGATTTGACTGCTTGAAATGAATAGCTTGGGGCAAGGGGACTTCTTCCATTGCAGGACCCAACCTTTGAAAGGACCCCCTTAGAGTCCTCTCACTGTTTGCTTTTAAAAGGGCACGCAGAACCATGCTCTTTGTTTAACGGAACAGGGTTTCTGTTTGCTTTAAACATTTGAAGGTCCTTGGTGGGGGAGACGAGTCTTCTCTTTCCTCACCCTCTGGTGTTTTCCTGTTTATTTTGAATGCAGCCCTCTGGCCCTCTCTCTCTGCCCCCTGGGACTCTCCCTAGGCCACACTTTCCTTGTGTGATCCAGATCCAGGTTGGCCTTGGAATGATAGAATTGTAGAGCTGGAAGGGACCCCTTGGGCCATCTAGTCCAACCCCTTGCAATGCAGGAATCAGAGCTGAAGAATCCCTGGCAGATGGCCATCCAGCCTCTGCTTAAAAATCTCCAAGGAAGGAGAGCTCACCATTTTCCAAAGGAGCCCATTTTGCTGTCGAACAGCTCTTACCGTCAGAAAATTATTCCTGGTGTTTAGTCGGAATCTCCTTCCCTGTAACTTGAAGCCATGGGTTCGGGACGGGTCCTACCCTCTGCAGCAAGAGAGGCCCGGGTCATTTTGGGGCTCCTCCAAACTGCTGATTTGGACGCAGGATCAGATCGAATTTAGGAGCGGGGGCGGCACTCCACAGCCCCAGTAGCTAAATACTGCCAACTCCACGGCTACAAATTCCCACTTTGGCAATAGATGTGCAAGGAAAATGTCAAGCAATATTCTCCATGGCAAAGTGAGTTCTGGATGTACATTCACAGCGGCACTGCTTGCCAGTTGGGGGAGGCGGCTGAATGTCAGCGATGGGGGCTGCTGCTGCTGCTGCTGCTGCTACTACTTGCTCCCTCTCCTGTGCCTCGGGCAGGTGAGCAAAAATTGAGGCTTGCAAACTCTCCTTTCCTCCTGCGCGGGGAACGGCCTCTTGGCAGTCCAGGCCTGCTTCCTGCTGTTGCGTCCAAGTACCTGTCCCCTGTGTGGAGGAAACAAGCACAGACCAGTTGGCACTGAAGCAGGGACCCTCCCCTCCCCGAGCCACCACCTCTCCCTGGCAGATGCACTCCCTGGAACAGGCCTAGCCCACCAGCTGCATCCTCTTCGCCCCATGGAGATGGTTGCACCAGTTGCTCCCTCTTCCAAATTTTGCTGTGCCAGGGCTGACCTCAGTGAGGTCCTTTTTTGCTCTTCGGGTGGAAGGGAGACTGAGTTCTCATGGATGAAGGCCAGCAGGGACTATCACAAAATTTGCCTGTTTCTGATTCTTCCAAGTTCAGTTCACTTTTGCACATCAGCTTGCAATTTTTCCAATAAAATAAAATAAAATAGAAACCCTGATGCTTATGCAAACCCATCAGCGAATTTCTCCTAATACACAAGTTTGCCTAATGTATACATTTTTTTGCAAAGCAATTTCCCAAAACAATCAGCTATTTTTGTAAGCTGTTTTCACTGGTTTTTTGCATTTATTGGCGTATGCACATTACTTGGCTGGAGAACAGCATTGTGAAATTCTGAGAAATGCAAATTTCAAAGGAGAGCTGGGTTTTGCGTCGTTTCGGAAAGGGCAAATTAGGTAGGTTTGTCATTAAATGCAAACTGAATCAAATGTCTCCCCATCCCTACTTAGAAGCAATGGCTTTTCTTTTGGAGTCTTCCCATATTGATTTACCCTAGCTGCAAACTGCCATTAGAACCATAGATTTGGAAGGGACTTTAAAGTTCTCACTTGTGTTCGGCTGAAGTCTGTTTTCTTGCCTTTTTAAGTAATAAAATCTCAGAACTGCAGAGTTGGAAGGGACCCCAAGGATCATGTAGTCCAGTCTTCTGCAACTCAGGAGTCTCAGCTAAAGCATTCATGACAGATGGCCATCCAGTCTCTCCAACGAAGGAGAGCCCACCACTTTGGGAGATAGTCTGTTCCGCTGTCAAACAGGTCTTACCCTCAGAATTTCTTCCTGATGTTTAGTTGGAATCTCCTTTCTTGTAACTTGAAGTCATTGATTTGGGTCCTCCCCTCCAGAGCAGGAGAAAACAAGCTTGCTCCATCTTCCACGTGACAGCCCTTCGGATATCTGAAGACGGCTATCACATCACTTCTCAGTCTCTGCTTTTCCAGGCTAAAGATACCCAACTCCCTCAACTGTTCCTCATCAGGCTTGGTTTCCAGACCTTCGACCATCTCACTTCTACTTGTTCATTCTAGCCTTGGCCTCTGGAACGATAGGACCCATGAACATTCAGTGAAGCTGAATCTTGGAAGATTTAGGATAGATAAAAGAAAGCTCTGTCATGTTGTTGTTGTTTAGTCGTGTCCGACTCTTCGTGACCCCATGGACCATAGCACGCCAGGCACTCCTGTCTTCCACTGCCTCCCGCAGTTTGGTCAAACTCACGTTCATAGCTTCGAGAACACTGTCCAACCACCTCGTCCTCTGTCGTCCCCTTCTCCTAGTGCCCTCAATCTTTCCCTAGTGCCCTCAATCTTTCCCAATCTGTCATGTTGTTGTTGTTGTTGTTGTTTAGTCGTTTAGTCGTGTCCGACTCTTCGTGACCCCATGGACCATAGCACGCCAGGCACTCCTGTCTTCCACTGCCTCCCGCAGTTTGGTCAAACTCATGTTCGTAGCTTCGAGAACACTGTCCAACCATCTTGTCCTCTGTCGTCCCCTTCTCCTAGTGCCCTCAATCTTTCCCAACATCAGGGTCTTTTCCAAGGATTCTTCTCTTCTCATGAGGTGGCCAAAGTATTGGAGCCTCAGCTTCACGATCTGTCCTTCCAGGGAGCACTCAGGGCTGATTTCCTTAAGAATGGATAGGTTTGATCTTCTTGCAGTCCATGGGACTCTCAAGAGTCTCCTCCAGCACCATAATTCAAAAGCATCAATTCTTCGGCGATCAGCCTTCTTTATGGTCCAGCTCTCACTTCCATACATCACTACTGGGAAAACCATAGCTTTAACTATACGGACCTTTGTCGGCAAGGTGATGTCTCTGCTTTTTAAGATGCTGTCTAGGTTTGTCATTGCTTTTCTCCCAAGAAGCAGGCGTCTTTTAATTTCGTGACTGCTGTCACCATCTGCAGTGATCAAGGAGCCCAAGAAAGTAAAATCTCTCACTGCCTCCATTTCTTCCCCTTCTATTTGCCAGGAGGTGATGGGACCGGTGGCCATGATCTTGGTTTTTTTGATGTTGAGCTTCAGACCATATTTTGCGCTCTCCTCTTTCACCCTCATTAAAAGGTTCTTTAATTCCTCCTCGCTTTCTGCCATCAAGGTTGTGTCATCTGCATATCTGAGGTTGTTGATATTTCTTCCGGCAATCTTAATTCCTGCTTGGGATTCATCTAGTCCAGCCTTTCGCATGATGAATTCTGCATATAAGTTAAATAAGCAGGGAGACAATATACAACCTTGTCGTACTCCTTTCCCAATTTTGAACCAATCAGTTGTTCCATATCCAGTTCTAACTGTAGCTTCTTGTCCCACATAGAGATTTCTCAGGAGACAGATGAGGTGATCAGGCACTCCCATTTCTTTAAGAACTTGCCATAGTTTGCTGTGGTCGACACAGTCAAAGGCTTTTGCATAGTCAATGAAGCAGAAGTAGACGTTTTTCTGGAACTCTCTAGCTTTCTCCATAATCCAGCGCATGTTTGCTATTTGGTCTCTGGTTCCTCTGCCCTTTCGAAATCCAGCTTGCACTTCTGGGAGTTCTCGGTCCACATACTGCCTAAGCCTGCCTTGTAGAATTTTGAGCATAACCTTGCTAGCGTGTGAAATGAGTGCAATTGTGCGGTAGTTGGAGCATTCTTTGGCACTGCCCTTCTTTGGAATTGGGATGTAGACTGATCTTCTCCAATCCTCTGGCCATTGCTGAGTTTTCCAAACTTGCTGGCATATTGGGTGTAGCACCTTAACAGCATCATCTTTTAAAATTTTAAATAGTTCAGCTGGAATATCATCACTTCCACTGGAATATCATCACTTCCACTGGCCTTGTTATTAGCAGTGCTTTCTAAGGCCCATTTGACTTCACTCTCCAAGATGTCTGGCTCAAGGTCAGCAACCACACTACCTGGCTTCACTCTCCAAGATGTCTACCTGGCACACTATGATGTCAGCAACCACACTACCTGGCTTCACTCTCCAAGATGTCTGGCTCAAGGTCAGCAACCACACTACCTGGGGTGTACGAGACCTCCATATCTTTCTGGTATAATTTCTGGTATAATATCTGTCATGTAGCACATAGTTAAACTATGGAACTTGCTCCCACTTTAAAAGAGGATTGGACAAGTTCCTGGAGGAGGAGAGGGCTATCGAAGGTTGCTAGCCAGGATGGTTGTGTTTGCCCTCCACAGTTCAACAGCAATGCTTCTGAATACCAGTTGCTAAGATCCTATTGTGGGTTTCCCCAACTGGCCACTGTAAGAACAGGATGCTGGACTAGATGGGCCACGGGCCTGATCCACTAGGCTTTACTTGCGTCGTTAGGCTTGTGCATTGTGTTGAGACCAAGTGAGCATGATCTTTTGTGTTGCCGAACAAAGTCAGATTGTGTCACCGATCAGCAAACAAGTCTTCTTTCATCAGTCCCTTGCCCAGTCTGGTTTTGCATGTGAGTTTTTTGACTCTGGCTTTTTCAGCCCAGGGGTTGCAAGTTCTGCCCCTTCCAGATGTCTCCAGAGCCAAGAAATAATGCAACCTTGGCAGGTACCTGTGCCATGAGACTTCCCAGCATAATCCTGAAGCGCTCTGCCTTGTTTTCTTGTTAACAAATTACACGATCATCAAGGAGCTTTGGAAATAAGTCTCTGAAGCTTACATACCACTGGACAGTAATTGAGTTCATCTCCTGGTGTGGCAGCTCATTTTAATTAGGCTTTAGAAGATTGAAAAAAGACTGAATATATTATGGCTGAACTTATATTATTTAGCAGCAGATTAACATTGGCGTTCATAATACGAAGACTTTTATGTGGTGGATGCAAATGTCTCTTCCTCTCTAATAGAGTGGTCCACTTATGCCAGCTCTCTTTAATCCGAAGAGCCTTTTAAAACTCCCTAACACCAATCACCCTTTCCTTTGCAACCTCAGTTACCTCTGCTTCGGCTAGTAGCATTTTCTGTTGACTTTCCCTGCTTAATGTTTTGTCTCTTGGGAAGACCTTAGGGACTTTTCGATTGCCTCTCTTTTTAAATTCAGTAAACATGTGGAGCAGGGCACACACAAAAATATAGTGCCATAGAACTGTAGAGTTGGAAGGGACCACGAGGGTCATCTAGTCCAACCCGCTGCAATGCAAGAATCTTTTGCCCAACATGGGGTTCGAACCTGCGGCCCTGAGATGAAGAGTCTCATGCTCTACTGCCTGACCTATCCCAGGCCTGTGTCATGCTGTGTCAGCAGACCACAGGTCCATCTAGCTCAGTACTGTCCACACTGACTGGCAGCAGCTCTCTAGGGTTTCAGATGAGGTCCCTCCCAGCCCCACCTATGTGAGAATGTTCAGGAATGTGGATGAGGAGATATGGTTTAATATATCCTATCCCCGCTTGCGCTAGCAAGCACCAAACTTTAGCAGAGTAAAAACATTCCCCTTTTTGCAAAATACACAGCAGAAAAGCGTTTGCGCAGGCTTGATTTAAGCCACTAAAATAAAGTGTATTTTCCTGGTATTTCCCCCTTTATCCCTCTTAAAAGAAAAGACACAACACAATGCTCTTAAAAATATAAAAGATGCTTACTTACAATCTTCCTGAGATACAGCATACTCAAGAGGTAGACTTGCTTAGGTAAAAAGTAATATATACATTGCGAAGTTCACTTATAAGAAGAGAGACTCCATCTCATCCCTCTCTCTGTAGGCTGGAAGCCTAGAGAGAGAATCCTCACTAGATGTTGAGTCCTTGAAGTCCAACAGAGTCTGATCCAAGAGAGAGAAAAATGGCTGTTTCCTTCTGAATTTATCTATCGCCTTTCCCCCATCTAATTAGCATGTGAAGGAACAGGAAACTAGGCTTAGTCATGTGTTCCTCCTCAGTCCTCCAAGTGGACTATCTAGGGATTGTTGTGACTTGACTGCGCTTAACCCTTTGCATCCCACAACCTAGAGGTGTTGGAGAATGAGCCTGGGATCTTCTTCTGCATGCAAGGCAGACCATAAGAAGAGTTCTGAGGTTGGATCAGGTCAATGGCCCGTCTAGTCCAGCGCATCCTGTTCTCACAGTGGCCAACCGGGTGCATGTGGGAAACCCGCAAGCAGGATTTGAGCACAAGAGCTCTCTACCCTCCTGTGGTTTCCAGTGACTTGGATTCAGGAGCTACAGAGGCAGAGCAGAGCCATCCTGACTAGTGGCTATCAATAGCCATCTCCATGAATTTGTCTAATCTTTGAAAGCCTTCCACACAGGCCATCATAGAATCATAGAGTTGGAAGAGACCACAAGGGCCATCCACTCCAACCCCCTGCCAAGCAGGAAACACCATGAAAGCATTCTTGACATATGCCTGTCAAGCCTCTGCTTAAAGACCTCCAAAGAAGGAGACTCCACCACACTCCTTGGCAGCAAATTCCACTGTCGAACAGCTCTTACTGTCAGGAAGTTCTTCCTAATGTTTAGGTGCAATCTTCTTTCTTGAAGTTTGAATCCATTGCTCCGTGTCCGCTTCTCTGGAGCAGCAGAAAACAACCTTTCTCCCTCCTCTATATGACATCCTTTTTATATATTTGAACATGGCTATCATTTCACCCCTTAACCTTCTCTTCTCCAGGCTAAACATACCCAGCTCCCTAAGTCGTTCCTCTCTAAGTATCTGCCTCTATGCCACAAGCTCTACCACTGGCAAACCTTTGGCCCTGCAGATGTTCCTGCCCTCCAACTCCCTTTCATCCCTGGCTGTTGAAGATCTTCAGCTTTCCCAGAACCACAAATAACCTTGTTTCTAGGATGGGCACCTTGTCTAGGTAATTAGATCGCAAGAGTTTTGAAAAAAGCGCTGTCCACGATTTCGGAAGCGGAGCGCGAGAACTTTGCAGTGGTCTGCATGAAATGTTTTCTTCACATGTTCCTCTCCCGCCTCTTTGCCGGAGCCCAGGAGAGAAGAAGTGTTGGATTTGCACGAGTGTGTAAATCCAGATCTCAATAATTGCCCAGCAAACCGGTTGTAATGAAGCTCATCATCTATTTCTGCACGCACAGTTAGCATTGATTTAATAGGCCAGCGGCTCCTAGCTTTGGGTTGGGCCGGATTGGCATCTGGAGCGGTAAATGAAACTCGCAATAAGTCAAGCGGTATTAAACTTTATGGCTGCCGTATTTAAAAATGAGACATTTTCACCAATCAATCAGAGCGAGTGGAATTGTAAATATCAAGGCAGGATCCATATTGCTTAATTAAACAGCAGCTAACGAGCACTGTGGTTGTTGGGCTGTGATTTAGGACAAGGATTATGCAGATGGCGGCTGTTGGAGAATTCAGGAGGAAGGTGGTTGAACACGGAGCTGACAAAGAGGTCTTGAGTCTGTGACTAACTCAATGGACTAGCTCAGTGGAGGAGCAAAAACTGGCAGAGCAGTAATGGAGACGGAACAGATGAATCAGAACAACATCGGAATTCAAATTTGCTGAATCTGACGCTAGTGACTCAGAATTCTGATCATAGAGTTCCTCTTTGAGTTAACTTCTACCAGTTGTGTAGCCTAGGGAGGTCTGATTCCCCTGATAATTGCAATATCAAGTGACAGCTTAAAAGGTAAATGGACCCCTGACCATTAGGTCCAGTCATTACTGACTCTGGGGTTGCGGCGCTTCCAGGTCATGTGACCAGAATGACAAAGCCGCTTCTGGTGAACCAGAGCAGCACATGGAAACGCCGAGCAACGGGAGCTCACCCCGTCGTGGGGATTTGAACCGCCGATCTTCTGATCGGCAAGCCCCAGGCTCTGTGGTTTAACCCACAGCGCCACCTGCATCCCTTTTCACTAATTAAAATGGCAGTGGTTTGGGTGGTGGTTGGGCATCTCATCTGCGGCTGAACTCCCACCAGCCCTTTCGGGCAGCAGGGCCAGTGGTGAGGGATGATGGGAGTTGTAGTCCAGCAACATCTGGAGGACCAAAGGCGACAGAGCCATGGAGAGATCAGGCATCCAGAGCATCCCTGGATACTCCTGTCACCCTCCTTGCATTTGTGTTGTTAGCTGCCCTGAGCCTGGCTCTGGCTGGGGAGGGCGGGGTACAAATAAATTATTATTATGTCTCTGTAGAGCAGCTTAAATGGAAAGGAAATAAAGATATTTGTGACCACATTGGAAAGTGTCGAAAGCAGAGGCTTCTAGAGCCCCCTCAAGCTTTCAGAAGAATGCACTGGCTTTTAGAGCAGGGCAGGGTTTACACATACACCCCCCCCCTGGCTCCTTTATTGAATTCATATTGAATCTCCTCATTATGAATGGAGATTCTTGCAGGACTCATAGAATCACAGAACTGTAGCATTGGAAGGGACCCATCCAGCCCCCTGCAATGCAGGAACCACAAGCCACCGTGGTTAGACTCCTTCCCACAGTCAGAATCCCCAATCCAAGGTGGATTCAAACCTCACTCGGCTGAATGTGGTGGAGCCTCACAGCGGGCCTTCATGCTGAACACGTAAGCGCTGGGGGCGGGAGGGGGTGGGGCTAGCAGGTACAGGTATGTTGTGGGCGGGGCTGATGCACCCGGCTTGGATCCTCACCTGTTCCCTTGAGCACCTGAAGCAGGAGAAGATTTGTGCGTGTTCCAGATGGCAATCAACGGCTGTTAAGTAAAGAGCAATTGGAGCGAAAGGCTCCTGAATTGTGCATCCTTTGGTTTATTTATTTACAATGCAATCATTATCTCAGCTGGAGGTCCGTCACAACCCATAAATTTGATGCAATTTGAATTAATATGCCACTTCTGGGTTACGTGCGCCCGAGACTTGATTTCCTTTTTGTTCAGCTGCTACGCAAGATTGGGATCCTCCAGACTCAGACTACTGCTGGTTTCTTCCTTTCTTTCCATTTTGTATTCTGCAATGACTCGTTGATGCAACAGAAGTACACTAGCTGGGGATTTATGCTGGGCCGTCCACACACTATTCCCCTTTCTTAGCTGTTCTGCACTCTTCAGGAATTATTATTATTTTGTTTTTATTTATAACCTGCTTCCTCTCTCCCACCCACCCCTGACTCAAGGCGGCTTACACAAATTAAAACATCACCGAGAAAAAGACAAACAGCATATACTGGTTAAAAAATGATTAAACTCTAATAGAATTAAAACTACATAAAATACAAATCTATTCAAATGCAGATAGTAAAAACAGCACATCACTATTAAAAGCCATTTTCGGAAAAAAAATTAAATCCCAGGAGCTGAAGAATTGGAAGTGACTCAGGACAACTTCAACTATCTCAAGGGTTCTCACATGGAAGAGGGAACAAGCTTGTCTTTTCCTGCTCTGGAGGGGTGGACCCAAACCAAGAGATTCAAGTTACAGGAAAGGAGATTCCAACTAAACTTCAGGACAACTAAACTTTCTGACAGTAAGAGCCTATTGACAGTGGAACGGACTCCCTTGGGAGGTGGTAGACTCTCCTTCCTTGGAGGTTTTTAAGCAGAGGTTGGATGGCCATCTGTCACGGATGCTTTAGTTGAGATTCCTGCATTGCAGGGGGTTGGACTAGGGTCCCTTCTGATTCTACAATTCTATGGCACTATGATTCTGTTATAAAATCATATTGGGGGGGTTGCAGGACACCATTATTAATGAACAGAGAGGGGTAACCACAGCTTGACAGCTACGGCTACCCAGAGTCCTTCGCACCACCATTTCGCCGCCACAGCTTGGCTCTCCTTCCCTCCAGAGACCCGCACCCCCTCCGCAGGGATTAACATATTCAAACACCTCCTAAAATCCAATATAAACTCTGCATTTCCCCTTCGCCTAAGGACAAGCATATGCAACCCTTGCCTAGACATCTGCATTTCCCCTTCGCCTAAGGACAAGCATATGCAACCCTCGCCTAGACAATTATCACAGACAATTATCATAAACTCCACCAAGTAACGCAGCCCATTTTTATACAGCCTTACCATTTTATACAAACCTTATACAAACTTGCTATGAACTTTTACCTTCTCGTGATTATACGCTTGCTTCTTGTGATTATATGTCTGCTGGCCTTATGTGCCTTAAATGTGAGAAACCCCTTATATCCCTTGAAAGGCGTCCCTCCCTATATGCCTAAGAACCTAACCACAACCTCAGTATTACTCTTGATTAATTAGACTAGTGTTCCTCTGTATTAGAAAATAGGTTTGTTAGTATCTCTTTGTATTAGAAAATCACTGTTTTATATTTTAGAACTGTATACGTCAGGATGTATTAGAAATGTTTTCCATACTTATTTTCTGTGCAACCCTTCTCTGACCCCAAGCCCCCCTGAAACCTCCCCATCACCGTCCCATACCCAACGAAGGAAGACACGGACAATAGAAAGATTAGCTTGACAACTTTATTCAAATTAAACATGCCATAGTCCATCTTTCCGCGGCCTCAAGGAAAACACCTGCCGGATGAAAATCACCTCATGGAAATCGTCAGGAAATCGCTCCACTCCTGCGCCCATCTCGAAGGATTGCCCACCTGTCAAAACAAAGGGGAGTACCATCAACGACAGGAGAAGAGAGATTGACATCTCTCCATCTGAAAGGAAAAGTCATCTCCGCACCCAGCTAATCCGATCTCCCACCCACCGCCCTTGTCTCCCCCTCCCTCGCAGTCCAGAGATTTCCATGCAGGAACAGGAGGGTATATAGGGGGTCCTTACCATTTCCCGGGTTCCTTCCTTCTTTCCAGAGGCAGGGACCCTACAGCTGTAGCTTTGCATTCTGCAATAAAGGGATCAGTTTGTTTTTCCTGACAGCATCGTGTGGTCTCTGTCATTTTCCCGGCGGAGCTGAACTTAGTGCAAATTTTGGAGCTTCCGACCCGCGTCTGTCCTTCTTAAAAGGCAACGCATTTTGGGGTACATTTTTCATAACAATATGGCGAGCCAGGGCAGGAGACTCCGTTTAGCCGTACTCTTGGGGCGCCGTGGTTGGGGAGCCCAAGCGCACCCAGCCATTTGCAGGGGGGATCCCCTTCCCCGACTGTCCCTGGAGTTCTGGCCTAACTGGGATCCTTAGCGGGACCACACAGGGAAAACAAACAGGATCCAGACGGCCGTGGGGGTTGATTTTACAAGATTTTTCTTCTCCTGATTGTTGCGAGGTGACCAAGCTTCAGGAAAAGAAGGCAGCGCGCTGCGACGTGAGTATCAATAGGGAAATTGGCTTTTCGGGGTGGGAATTGTCACAGCAATCAAACTCTTTCCTATTTTTCATAGCCAAAAAACCCAAAGCCCGTCGGAGTCTGCCCAGGCTGGAAGGTTTTGCGGCTGCCCTTTTCCTCCCCAAGGCTTGTTGTCCGTCGGAGTTTTGCCCAGATAGCGAGCCTTGGCAACTCTCCCTTCTCTCGCTTAGCTATCCCGGGTGAAGACGCCCCTCTGCCATGGCGACCTTTTGTTAGGTATGACCCATGACCAGAGATTGCAAGTGCGCCCGTTCCCTCTTCCTACTTTGCATTTCCTCAGGTCCGATCTGGCATTGCGTAGGCAAGCGTTCAGTAGGACCTGAGTCTAGAGAGCAAGAGGCAGGGAGATTGCTGTGGCACTATTAAATTGTGGGTGGGAATAAGGAGTCCTCCTCGGAGTGTGTCCACTTTCCTAGAACGTTTTCCTAAGGAGACTTTCCAAACCCCATTTTCCCTTAGAGAGCCCTTTAGCAAACCTTCCCAAACCCACTTTCCTATCGGAGTCGGTCCACTTTCCTATCGGAGTCAGTCCACTTTCCTTAGACGTGCCCCAGGTTCCCCAGGAGTCCCGTGAACCCCGAGAGACCCCAAGGCCCCGTCGGAGACCGCCCAGGGCTAGAACTTGCGCAAGTGCCCCTTCGGAGACTGACCAGGGCAAAAAATAAAAATAAAAAAAATGGGTGCACCCCTGTCCAAAGAGACAACTCTGCAGGCTTCAGGGGAGAAATAAGCCCAAGGAGAGCTTACTTCCCGTCTGAACTCTGATAAACGCCTCCAATTGTATTTAAGAAATGTTTCAGGGTCTAAAACAAGAAAAAAACCAAAACAAAATGCAAGCTTGCTTAAATAATTTTTATGTAAGGGCTTGATCAACCCAAAAACATGGCAAATATTAAAAAGAGTGGAAGTAGTGTGTAAAGGTTTGTTTTAAAGAGGCTGTAGAAGGTTTTTTTTTCTCTCTCCAAAAGTATAAAGAGGTGTGTGTGTGTGTACCTACCCATTTTTCAACAGAAAAGAGGGGCAGGATGAAGGAAAATAAAGAGTTGTAACTTTGAAAATGCTTGCTCAATGCTTTGAAAAAATTTCGAAACTTGAAAATATTCACTTCATAAACTCCAGCTATAAGTGGATAAGAGATGTACTCAATGTTTAGAAATATTGTGGGGTTGTGTTTAGATTGGCCACAACATCCATAGACTGCCTTCTTAAGTGTGCATAGTTAAAACTGCCAACTTGTTTTAAATTTCTAGTATAAAGAAACAATGTTGAACCAATCAATCTTAAACATGATAAATATGAGAATGAGGTGTGCAAATGTTGTTATTGAGAGAGGCTACAAAGGGGAGTCTTTCTCCAAGTGACTAGAGGAATATTGACTAAAGGAAAATTGAACAGCTATTCCTATAAAGGTGATTTGTTTGTCAAAAGTAGAGCTTCCATAGCCAGGAATTGTCTATCTGAGTCTAGTTTTAACTTTGATTGTGTTGGACAGAAGGGTTATTGTCGGGCTCCTGATATCAGTCTCTTAAGGAAAAAAACTCATCTGCTAAAGGGTTCTGTATAAAGTTGGTATTTTCATTCAAATCTTGTGAATCCTGTATCTTAGAGGGTTAGACTAAATGACCTCAGGGTCCCTTCTAACTTCCATTTTAGAGCTATGTGAAAGGCAATGTGTCTGATGTGGTGATGGGTTGAAATTCAGCCCAGCTCTGCTTTCTGGCAAGGAAAGATTATTGGTTTTCAGAGTTGGAACAAGAGTGTCATTGTTGTTTTTATGGAGTGATTATATAAGTTTTTATCACTTTCTCTATTAAGGTTTAAAGTTTAAGCACATATGAAAGTCTTGAACATTTCCCAATCTTTATCCAATCTTAAGATTTGCTAAGGCTTCTATATAACGTTGGTACTTTTAATCTTCCCCTTCCTTATTTTTCCCTTAGTACACACGTGTGCTTCCGTGATAGGGCATAGCCCGTGTTTCCTTCCCAGTCAGGCATCTGTACTCAAATGTATGTGTATCCTAAGGGCGGTGATAGTGTTGAGATCCCCATATTTCAGAAGGGGTGGACTAGATTACTCAAGCACTGAAAAGTGAGTTTAAACTCTGGTGGCTTAGTGAAATGGCCTGAATTCAGTCAAGCTTTACTCTTTGGTGGAGAAGGATGGAAAGACAGATTTTTAAAGTTTGGCATGAAGAGTTTGAGGTGCCACTTAGAAAGAGGTAGAGATGGTATATCATACATTGGAAATGAATGTCTGGTGTTTTTCCCCCCCCACCATATTGTCGGCTATTTTTTAACTGCAAAACTCCAGCCAACAGTTCAAGCACATACAAATTCATAATCAAGCAGAATGAGCCTTGACCATCCCTGTAAATAAAGGCCAGAAGAATTAGTCTGGAAGATGGTGAGGCCGAGATGAGTAAGAATGTTGAATATCATTAAGTCTGCTCTGGCCATATTGCCCATAGATAAGGGGGCAGAGAATTTAGTCTGCCATGGCTGTAATAAATTAATTAAAAACAAACGAAAACATTTGCAATTACGAATTCACCCCGAACCCTGTAGATAAAGGGGGCAAATCAAGATTTATTTTGCCTGGGGTATGAGATGTTTATATAGTACAGTAAACATGGCTAATTAGTGCCATGACTTCATTAAGGAGTTTAATTTGACCAAACTTTTATTGCAGCTTTCTTGTGAAAGTATTGGGTTGGGTTGTCTGTGAAAATATTGGGTTGTCTGGATGTTGAAGTTTTATATATTTAAAGTTTAAGATTTATAAGCCTGCTTCCTAAGCAGCAAGGAACAGGAAGTAAGAGGTGTCAGAAATATCGCAGGACACAAAAGCTATAGAAATGGATTTAAACTGACCAAAAATAATTTAATTTGACCACTTTTTGTTGCTGGTTTGGTGGAAGTGTAAATTGTTGGGTTTCTGTGTAAAATCTAACCTATTCACCCTTCCCTTCCTCTATTCAAATGGTAATTTAGCCAACACCAGCAACACTTTCAAGTGGTACAATGGATTTCTGAATCATGAACTTTGTACATGCACAGAGGCTATGCCAGCTTGAAGAGAAAAATAGAGAGAAAAAGGAGGTTAAAAACAAAACAAAACAAAAACAGCAACCAAATGCTGAAGGGCCTGTGCCATGCAGGGGAAAATTTGTTTAAATTTCCTTATGTGTCTTTGACTCCAGGGGGTCACTTGAGAAAACAAAAGGGTCAAGTGTTGGACCATCATTCCAAATCTAATATGCAAAATTCTTTCCAGAGGTAAATATCTCAGCACTCCCACTTTGAGTTCATCGCTTGAGTACTTTCATCGCTTGAGTACTTTTTGTTGTTGTTTGTTTCCCCTTTCAACAGGATACTGATTGTGATTTTAGTCAAGGGCTTAGAAAAAACTCCAGACTATGCAAACCAAGGGTCTGCTCCCCCTTTCCAATGGGTATTCAGGAAGCACCTTCAGATACTTATCTCGCATTTGCATTTCACCCCAAGCATTAACTCCTGCATAACCTCCCCCCTTGCAAAGTTCCAACCTAACATGCAAAAATTATTCTCACAGCTTTCCCAGGAAGAACATTTCTAAAGGATATGTGAACCTTTAAGAAGACTAAACTCCAGTAACAAGTGTTTATTTTTTCCTTTCTCCCACAGCAAAAAAAAAGGGGGGGGGAAGTGAAGAGATACAAACAGTAATTTCCTTTTTCCTCTTTTATTATTTCTCTTTGGCTTTGACGCTTCTCTTTAGCTTACAAATAATCTGCTTCCATTTATTAAATCAGTTTTTCCATTATGTCTATGAAATTAATCTAACCATACTTGTACAACTTTAGATTGCTACTCTTTATTTTCATTTGAGATGCTCATTATTAGAAATTGTGTGTTTTAGCATTTATTTATTTATTTTGGTTCCTCATATGTCAGTGTTTTGTTTTGTTATATTTTGGGGCATGTCCATCAGTCCATCACGTGGAATGCCAATATTAACCTGTGTGGTCTTTATAATGTCTTCATATTATTTGATAATAATTTTTTTTTAATCTGAGATTTTTGTGTCAAGTCCTTCTTAAAAAAAAAAAATTGTTGTTTGAGTGGTAATCTAAATATCATTTTGTTTTTATTTATGCATTTTTTCTATTTCTACTTTTTCTTCCTGTACATACGAATGTAGCATCTAAGTCATTCTTTCCTGTAAATAATAATAGTAATAATAATCCCTTTCAAACAGGATACGCGAACCTCAAAGAGAATTCAGAACCACACATGGAAAATGTTAATAACTTATCAATTGTGTCCTAATTAACAAAATTGTTGTCCTCCACAGCCAAACTAGGTGAAGTAAATTAAACAGACTGAGTAGACAATAACAGCAGTAATTAAATATGAATGATAATAATATTTAAATGAATAAAATGCTTAACTATGATCACATATTATTTCCAGCTTCCCAAGAAGAACTTTATAGAATATTTTCCCCTTTATTATTAACTAATTATATCTTCAGGCCCCAACCCCCTACAGGCCTATTTTCAAAAGGATGTTTTACAGGAAATCAAATGCTAATACCATCCCCTCACCACCTTACCAACCTGCCAATGCATCACAGTGGCCACAACAATTTATTCCCATAAAAGACTTGAGAAACTAAGTAATTGAATTATGAAGGGCATTTTATCTCTTAGCTATAATGTTTCAGCAAGGTTTAGAAGTGCTGTTAACTTCCTCCCAGTGACTCAAAGGCAGACAAGAAAAGCCCTTGTGCCCAAGGTTGGAAATACATGCAAAAGCAGCAAGAATTATCTCAAGTTCACCCAATTGCCTCAAGATATACAAATGGTGTAGACCTAACAATGTGAAGGTTTTATGCATTATGTGTTATTATGTAGGAATGCTGAAATGTGTCAAATGGGACGGACAAGGGGGGGAATGAGTTACAAGGATATTTCTTTTTTTATTTTAGACTGTGCCCTCAAGACTGTGCAACTGATATATAATTATGTTTTATGTTACGTGATATTCTGCAGAAACCTTGACCTATGTCTGACAAGTATATGTTATTTCCACAAGGGGGGGGCATTTTTGTGTGTAATTGCTTTCATGTTTTATGTATAGTAAGTTATTGTATAGTGTAACATTCCTTATGCACCCAATGGTGGTATTATTCCTTATACACCCAATGGAGGACTCGCCCAATGGAGGACTCATGTTTTCTAAAAGATCAGGCTATTGCATAGTCCATTGTTGAGATTTAGATCCATTTATGACCACATTTCCTTATCTCACCTGGCACTTTGTAGTGTGCCAGCCTTCTTTTTACCAAGAAGCAGTTTCAGGATTCATGAAACCAGCAGATACAAGAAGGTGTATATGCCTTGATTTACCTGGAATGATTCCTTATAGAATTAAATTGACCAATTTGGACATGTGCCCTTTTCAGAATGGTTTTTATGGGGCTGTATAAATTATAATTGGGTCAGTTCTAATTGGGCAAGTGAATCCAAGGTGCAAGTAGCTTTCTCCCTTTAAGAGTAACTGAGCAACTCCCTACTACAGTGCAAGACCAGAGCCTATAATAAAAAAATCCCATAGAAAGCCCAAGGCAAAGGCATCTCTCTCATGACATGTCCAAACCTGTGGCAGCTATGGTGAGTGCCAGGTGACATGGTCGATATGAAAGCCCTAAGGGGATTCACCAGGGATTGTTGCTGCTGTGCCATGATGGAGGTGTGAGACCAGAGGAGAGCTAGCTTTGACACCTGACAACACACAAAAAGGTAAAAACAAACAAACAAACTACACTTTCCAGTCAATATTGGTGGATCTTCTGGTAAATGTAAAGCATAGACCACTTGTTTTTCCCATAAGTGCTAGAATACTGCTGCATACAGTGAAATGGAGAATACGTCACTGTCGATTATATGAGGCAATGATTGGTTGTTACACAACAATATTGCCTCAGAGAGGGGACACTGTTATAAAATCATATTGGGGGGGTTGCAGGACACCATTATTAATGAACAGAGAGGGGTAACCACAGCTTGACAGCTACGGCTACCCAGAGTCCTTCGCACCACCATTTCGCCGCCACAGCTTGGCTCTCCTTCCCTCCAGAGACCCGCACCCCCTCCGCAGGGATTAACATATTCAAACACCTCCTAAAATCCAATATAAACTCTGCATTTCCCCTTCGCCTAAGGACAAGCATATGCAACCCTTGCCTAGACATCTGCATTTCCCCTTCGCCTAAGGACAAGCATATGCAACCCTCGCCTAGACAATTATCACAGACAATTATCATAAACTCCACCAAGTAACGCAGCCCATTTTTATACAGCCTTACCATTTTATACAAACCTTATACAAACTTGCTATGAACTTTTACCTTCTCGTGATTATACGCTTGCTTCTTGTGATTATATGTCTGCTGGCCTTATGTGCCTTAAATGTGAGAAACCCCTTATATCCCTTGAAAGGCGTCCCTCCCTATATGCCTAAGAACCTAACCACAACCTCAGTATTACTCTTGATTAATTAGACTAGTGTTCCTCTGTATTAGAAAATAGGTTTGTTAGTATCTCTTTGTATTAGAAAATCACTGTTTTATATTTTAGAACTGTATACGTCAGGATGTATTAGAAATGTTTTCCATACTTATTTTCTGTGCAACCCTTCTCTGACCCCAAGCCCCCCTGAAACCTCCCCATCACCGTCCCATACCCAACGAAGGAAGACACGGACAATAGAAAGATTAGCTTGACAACTTTATTCAAATTAAACATGCCATAGTCCATCTTTCCGCGGCCTCAAGGAAAACACCTGCCGGATGAAAATCACCTCATGGAAATCGTCAGGAAATCGCTCCACTCCTGCGCCCATCTCGAAGGATTGCCCACCTGTCAAAACAAAGGGGAGTACCATCAACGACAGGAGAAGAGAGATTGACATCTCTCCATCTGAAAGGAAAAGTCATCTCCGCACCCAGCTAATCCGATCTCCCACCCACCGCCCTTGTCTCCCCCTCCCTCGCAGTCCAGAGATTTCCATGCAGGAACAGGAGGGTATATAGGGGGTCCTTACCATTTCCCGGGTTCCTTCCTTCTTTCCAGAGGCAGGGACCCTACAGCTGTAGCTTTGCATTCTGCAATAAAGGGATCAGTTTGTTTTTCCTGACAGCATCGTGTGGTCTCTGTCATTTTCCCGGCGGAGCTGAACTTAGTGCAAATTTTGGAGCTTCCGACCCGCGTCTGTCCTTCTTAAAAGGCAACGCATTTTGGGGTACATTTTTCATAACAATTCTATCACAGAGTTAGAGCCAGGCTATAGCCCAGTTCCTGCCACCTTCCTCCATTTTACACCTAATGAGCATCTGAAAAGGGATTCTGATTTTTCAAAGCGGAGGACTCGAGTTTTATTTATCCACCATGGATTGGAGCCAGGTATACTACTCATGCTCAAAGTAGACCCCTTGATTTCAGCACGTTATACCTCAAGCACGACAGCCCGCAATCCTAACCGTGTCTACTCAGAAGTAAGTCCTACTGAATTTGATGTGGCTCATTTGCAGGTAAGCAGGGTTAGGATTGCAGCCGCAGCCTGGCTCCAACGTTATGAGTTTTATTTCACAATTTTTGACTTGTGCGTTTTAGAAAGCATTAATGTGCAAGTCATTTGGTTGAGGCTGTCTCTCTGTGCATTCTGCCTGTTGATATATTATCAGTGAAGCGGATTCCTCGCTGATATGCAACATTTTGCTGTAGTGTAATAGTCTTTTTGAGAGAGCTGTAAAATATAATGGGAGGAACAGGAGTTTATTAGAATACAGAAAATCTGAAAAAATGAGCAGAGCAAAGGAAAAAGAACCAGAAACATATACTCACTTAGAAGCCCCTGGAGACTCTTTCTGTGTTTTGCAACACCTCACACCCCATAAATGCACACTCAGCCACCAACTGGCAGCCACCTAACAGGGAGTTCTGCATTTGTAAGAACTCGATCTTTTGGTGTAGCACTTTGGAACTCCCCACCTATTGACATCAGGCAGGCACCTTCCCTGTACGTACTCTGTTCCAGTATCTGCTAAAAACAGTTTTGTTTAGACAAGCCTACCCAGATGTTTAGAAGGTAGACATGAGCTTTAGTCTGTGGTTGTTTTAACTTTCGGAAAGCTTTAAATCGGGCATCCCCAGACTTCGGCCCTCCAGATGTTTTGGACTACAATTCCCATAATCCCCGACCACTGGTCCTGTTAGCTAGGGATCATGGGAGTTGTAGGCCAAAACATCTGGAGGGTGGCAGTTTGGGGATGCCTGCTTTAAATCATCGTTGCTAATTTTTCTTGCTGATCAATTCATTGCCTTAACCCGCTTAGAGGGTTGGGTCCCCCTCCCCACCAATCAAACGGTGTGTAACTGTTATGAAAATACAAAATAAATAACTGCTCCTGGGTTCATGGCGGCTGTCCTACAATCTCAGTCTGTCCTATAATCTCAGCTGCCCTGCTTCCTTGCAATGCCACACCTGTGCAGAATGGAATGGATTGGCCAATTCTGCAATTTAATCTGCCCGCTCTGCACTCTTCTTTATCCTTGCAAAATATAATTTATAATGTCCTGAAACAGTTCTAGCAAAGTCTCTCTCTCTCTCCCCTCCCTCCCTCCCTCCCTCCCCACCCACCCCACCCTACCTCTCTCACACAATTTAATTCAAATGAATTTTAATACCTCCCTTTTAGAGACCCAAGGCTGAGCTCTGGCTCAGATCACCGTGTCCGCGCGCCACTAAATTCTGCTGCAGGTTTTCTTTTAAAACTCTGCAATGAAATTGCATCAAGGCAGATTGCTAGCCCCCGCCTCCTGCCGCCCCTGCTCTTGAGAACTGGCTTTGGGCTTCACACAAGGCGCCCTCTTTTTTAAAAAAACTGCAGGTCCAAAAGTGCTGTTTCCCATCTGTGCAACCTCTCTGTCATTTCCCATTGTCACCAGCCATCAAAGGAAAGCTCTCTCAGAAATGACGCAGAAACGAGAATGAAATCATTCCATTCTGTGCATCTTCAAACAAGGGCACACACTTTAAATTGGAGCATTTATCACAGGGAAGGAATGTTTTGAGTTTGCTTGGCAAATGTGAAAGGGGCAGAACCCTACCATCTTCCTCATGAAGGCCATGAGTTCATGAAGCAAAAATATGGTAAGGTGACCGGGAACAGATTTCATATTCACCCCTACGCAGATTTGCTGTTGTAAGGAAGACTCTCGTCTTTGTCTTCCCACAAACCAACTTCTGTGTTAGGAAAGGAGCTTCTCCAGGGTCTACACAAACACAGAGGAGCATAATGTAGTTTTGGGAGGTCAGTCTGGATAGTCATACGATCATATAATTATAGAGTTGGAAGGGATCCCAAGGGTCATCTAGTCCAACCCCCTGCAATGCAGGAATCTCAGCTAAAGCATCAATGACAGATGACCATCCAGCCTCTACTTAAAAACCTCCAAGGAAGGAGAGTTCCTTGGAGTTGAAATCCATTCAGTTGTCAAACACCTCTTACTGTCAGAAAGTACAGTGTCTGCGCATGTGCGGGTCACGATTCTGCACATGTGCGAGTGCTGAAACCTGGAAGTAACCTGTTCCGGTACTTCCGGGTTCTCTGCGGTGCGCAACCCAAAAACGCACAACCTGAAGCGTCTGTAACCCGAGGTATGACTGTACTTCCCGATGTTTAGTCGGAATCCCCTTTCTTGTAATTTTAATCCATTGGTTCAGGTCTTCCAGAGCAGGAGAAAACAAGTTTGTTCCATCTTCCATGTGACAGGCCTTCAGATATTTGAAGATGCCTTGAGAACCTTCCAATTCTCAGGGTCCTGTACCCAGTTTGGTTAGTCACAGGTGAGATTGTGACATGGATTCAGCAGGCTTGACCAGTGCTATTTTTCTAGAACAAGAGGTGCCAGAACTGATGAACCTCTTCCTTGCTTTCTTATAATGGCAATGGCGCCCACCTGTGAGGTGCTGGTGTAGCCGGCTGCTAAGGGTCCTTAAGTTGCGCCGAAGCAGGACAGAGACAGTCAATAATGACACCGGGGGTTGAATTCAGAGAAAGAGTTTTAATCTCTATATAGAGAGACTCCTGGTGACAAGAGTAAAGAAACACAAATTTGCAAAGCTTCTTATACACTTCTTGGGCTCCTTTCCCCCTCCTCTGTAAATGTGCGCACGCAAGGGGGTCACAGGTTACAAATCCATATTAGGAAAATCCGTATCCTGTCCTTCTCATAAACACAAGGGGGTCACAAGTACATATAAGGGAGATCCGTGTCCGGTTCTGTGCATAAACACATGCTGACTCAACAAAGCCTTGAGTGGGGGGCTTGAGTCCCTGACTGTTCTGTGCGTCAGACAAGGCCAGCTATCCATCCGGCCTTGATAGCAAGCTGGGCATCCTGTTCCTTTTGCTATTGCTTACATTCCACTTTGGCACACAGAGAGAGGCAAAGAAAAAGCATTTTAAGCAAGACATCCCAGGGATATGGAGGGGGGCGGGGGCTAAGCCACACAATCAGAATTATACAATGCAGGTAATGCAAACTATAGGATCAGATTTAGCTCAATAACACAATTGGCAAACCTCTCCCTTCGCCGGAACTGAGTTCTGGAGAGTTCTGGCTGAAAAAAGAGCCCTGAGCTTGACACTGGCTCAGATCAGGACCGAGGACTTGGGTTAGTGGATAGTGAGGTTTGGTTGCCATCTCTCCCCCTCCCCAATTCTGCTTGTAACACACTAGAAGGAACCAGGTGAAGTTTCCTCATCCGTTATCTCCCTGCCTCTCCTCTCCTGCACCAGCCCCTCTCAGCTCAGGGTTTTCCAGGAATATCCCCAGTTTCTCCCTCTACGGTTTTCACCGCTCTGCTGCCAGGACACCAGAGTTCCTGGAACCCCTACAATAATCTCTTTTAGCAAACTGCGTCTCCAATTTAAAGCAATTTTTATTGCAGCAGACAAAAGGCCCTCTTGTATTGACACAAACTCCAGCTTCCATCATCTCCTGTAAGCTCTTCTGACAAGCTAAACTAGAAACCTCTGGCACTGGGTCAGACTCAAGGCAGCCAAGTCAGGGGTCAAGTATCATAGGAATCAATGACAATATCTATCTATCTATCTATCTGCTGTTCTACACTCTCCAGCTGTCTTATCCAGGGCTGTTTTACTTTAGAACGAAGCCCTTGGCTGAAGTGACACCAAGGCTTCAACGTCACCCCACTGCCTTTATCCCAAACTTGCCCCCTTTCCAGCTAATTTCCTTTGGCTAGGACTCTGGTTGCCAGCTGAAGAGAACCCCAAGGTCTGTTGTCGCTGTGTCTTTCGCAGCAGAAGTCCCCATGGACAGCTTTGAACCAACGCCTATTAGTGTTGGGATGTTAAGAATCATGGAAATGCAGAACTGGAAGGGACCCCAAGGGCCATCGAGTCCAAATGCCTGCAATGCAGGAAAGAATCCCTCACAGGTGGCCCCCCGACCTCTGTTTAAAATCCTCCAGGGAAGGAGAGTCCACCAGCTTCTGCGGGAGTCCGTTCCACTGCCATAAGAATATAAGCCAGGGGTAGGCAACCAGATGCGGCCCAATCGCCTTCTCAATCCAGCCTGCGGACGGTCTGGGAATCAGCATGTTTTTACATGAGTAGAATGTGTCCTTATATTTAAAATGCATCTCTGGGTTATTTGTGGGGCCAGCCTGGTGTATTTACATGAGTAGAATGTGTCCTTATATTTAAAATGCATCTCTGGGTTATTTGTGGGGCCAGCCTGGTGTATTTACATGAGTAGAATGTGTCCTTATATTTAAAATGCATCTCTGGGTTATTTGTGGGGCCTGCCTGGTGTATTTACATGAGTAGAATGTGTCCTTATATTTAAAATGCATCTCTGGGTTATTTGTGGGGCCGGCCTGGTGTTTTTACATGAGTAGAATGTGTCCTTTTATTTAAAATGCATCTCTGGGTTATTTGTGGGGCCTGCCTGGTGTATTTACATGAGTAGAATGTGCCCTTATATTTAAAATGCATCTCTGGGTTATTTGTGGGGCCTGCCTGGTGTATTTACATGAGTAGAATGTGTCCTTATATTTAAAATGCATCTCTGGGTTATTTGTGGGGCCGGCCTGGTGTTTTTACAGAAGTAGAATGTGTCCTTTTATTTAAAGTGCATCTCTGGGTTATTTGTGGGGCCGGCCTGGTGTTTTTACAGAAGTAGAATGTGTCCTTTTATTTAAAATGCATCTCTGGGTTATTTGTGGGGCCTGCCTGGTGTTTTTACATGAGTAGAATGTGTGCTTTTATTTAAAATGCATCTCTGGGTTATTTGTGGGGCCTGCCTGGTGTTTTTACATGAGTAGAATGTGTCCTTTTATTTAAAATGCACCTCTGGGTTATTTGTGGGGCATAGGAATTCGTTCACTCCCCCCCCCAATATAGTCTGACCCACCACATGGTCTGAGCTTGGGATGGTGGACCGGCCCATGGCTGAAAAAGGTTGATGACCCCTGATATAAGCAGAGGCAGGTGAATTGTCCACCGGCATCCTGTTCTCGCAATAGCCAACCAGATGCCTCTTGTGGCTGTAGGAATGTTGAAGATAGTAGGAGAGGATATATTGATTAAATATTATCCTTCCTCACTCACGCTAGTGAGCAAGCAGCAGAGCACATTCCCTTGCACATTGCTGGAAGCTAGTTGATGGATTCGTTAGAACCATATAAGTTGAGCGATCCAGTCTGGCTTGTCCAGATTGGATCGTTCCTGGCAAATCCCCTTTAGTTCCCTCTTAAAAGCAATAATGGCCCAACAGCCTTCTTTTAAAAGTAATGATAAGGTTTACTTACATTCAGTTCACAGTATGATCCTGAAGGCAGGCTTCAGCTTGTAGTTACAGTTGCAGAGAAAAGTGTGGCTTCATCCTCTGTGAGGGATGAGCCCATGTGCTGCTGGCTGAGAGCTAGCAGAGAGCAAAAGGCATCAAGAGAGTCAAGAAGAGTGAGAGGAAGATGGCTGTGTGACTAGCCCCTTTATAGGGTCTGCCAGGGTCACGCCTATCTACCTGGCCACACTCAGGAGGAGGATGCTGCAGGCCAGGTGTGACAGGAAGTCCTGGCTGGAGCAACATTCTCCTGCGTGTCCACTCTGGGCAAACAGGAAATGTTGTATTTGGCTGCTTCATTGATGTTACATCCCACAGTGGCAAACCCACAAGCAGGATCTGGGCACAAGAGCACTCTCCCCACCTGTTTTTTCCCAGCACCTGGTGTTCAGAAGCACTGCTACCTCTGACCAAGGAAGACAAAGCACATCCATTTTGGCTAGTAGCCATTGACAGTCCTTTTCTCCATGAATTTGTCTAATTCTATTTTAAAGCCATTAAGGTTGGTGGTCATCACTGCCTTCTGTATTAAGCTTCTGTCAAGGGTGTAGGTGTACAATAACCAGCCGCATATCACCAACATGCATAAGTCTAATTAATGCATGAAGGGGTTAAGACCATAGAGTAAGGTGTCCTGCTAGGTTTATTTCACCTTGAGAGGGACTAGGAGGTAATGAAGACATTTCTTTCCTTCAAGCTACTTGAGAAGCTCAGCATGCAAAGAGTTCTCAGCTGGTTGTTCCAGGCTCAGACCACATGACTCTTACAAGCCATTATTGTGTTCCTATAACAATAATTTAGGAACTTTCACCACTGTAACTAAGTCACGTTTTACTGCCTGTGGAACACTTCCTGAATGCTGTATGGAAAAGCACATGAATCTGACCTTTGGAGACTATGTAAGTAAACAATTTTAAGCTTACCAAATGTGTGGTCTTTTTCTATGCTAGAGGAAGAGGGGGACTTTGGGAGGAACTCACAAGGACATATTTTAAAGGTCAAACAGCCTCTCTTTCCATGCTTTACTTCACTGCATGTAGGAACAGAGGCCCCATAAAAATTGACAAACTTGATTTTCACTACCTATCCAATCTGCTCCACAAATAACACTGGGGCAGAAAGGCTCAGGAATCAAAAGACAAACTTGAAACCCATGTTTTTCCCCCTATAGCCACAAATAGCATTTCCCTGAAGGAGATTTGTGCATTTGTTTGAAGTGAACCAAAGAGTCTTCATGAGGGATGGTGGCATGCCTTGCCCAAAGACTTGAAAAACAAAAACAAAAAAACAAAACAAAATCCCACCGCTCACTGAGATGGCTGCTCTTTTTGCTGCAAGCATTTTACGGTCCATTTCTAATGTTTGAGAAAATGAAAGAAAGAGGAAACAGTAGAGATCAGGCTGTGCTAGAAAACAGTCCAACTTGCTTCGTATCTCGCAGCCCTCAAGGCCCAAAGGCAAAAAACCTCTCGCTGAACTTCTAGTGCGGAATAAGCCTCCCTCTGCCCCTCAACATCACTTTCTTAGCTAACCCCTGGAGGAAAATGCAATTACTGGCCAGAAAATTGTGTGAGCTTATCAGAGTTACTTAAAGCTCTCAGTAAATCAATCATTTAATTAACATTTGCAAGAAAAGATTACAACTATACCCAAAACGAGTCAGAGGCATTTCCCACTGGGGACCCATTTTTCAGAAAGAGATTCTGAGAGTTCACCCTTGTTTTCCCCCAAGAACTGGAGTGTTAATCAACACACACACACACAACCCAATATTTCAAGAGGGAGAATCCAAATAGTGGAGGTATATGGAAGCCTTCATCAACCAGGTGCCCTCCAAATGTTTTCGACTACATGATGGGACTGATAGCATTAGAAAGGCATTAGAACAATTGAATCATAGAATTGTAGGAACCCCAAGGGTCATCTAGTCCAGCCCCCTACAATGCAGGAATCACAGTGAAAGAACACAACCTCTCTTTAAAAACCTCCAGTGAATCAGAGTCCAGTTTCCAAGGGAATCTGTTCCACTGTCAAGCAGCTCTTACTCTCAGAAAAGTTCTTCCTGGTGTTTAGTCAGAATCTCCTTTCTTGTCACTTGAATCCATTGGTTTGGGTCCTACCCTGCAGGGCAGCGGAAAACAATCTTGCTCCTTCTTCCATGGGCCAACCCTTCAGGTATTTGAAGGTGGCACTCATATCTCTTCTCAACCTCTTCTTCTCCAGACTAAACATCCCTAACTCCCTCAACCGTTCCTCATCAGGCTTGGCTTCCAGACCCTTGACCATCTTGGTTGCCCTCATCTGCACATGTTCCAGCTTGTCAACATCTTTCTTAAATTATGATGCCCAGAACTGGACACAGGATTCCAGGTGTGGTTTGACCAAGGCAGAATAGAGTGGTACTATGACTTCCCTTGACCTGGACGCTCAACTTCTGTTGATGCAGCCTAGAATAATAGCATTAGGGTGGGGTTTTTTTGTTTTTTGTTTTTGCCGCTGCATCACACTGTAGACTCGTGTTAAGCTTGTGGTGTGCTAAGACCCCTAAATCCTTTTCACGTGGACTGCTGTACTTTTCACATTGCTGGCTGGTTGCAGTGGTGAAATGCTTTCCATATGGGAAACATCTTGCAAAAGGGCTCATTGCTTTGTTTCTCTGTAGGAGCAGCTGCGAGGCAAAGATACTTTGATATCGTTACGCTTACAGTTTCGATAGCCACTTCTCTGCAGAGCATCCAAAGCAGTAGCAGAAAACTCATCATCAAACATGAAAGGGAAATAACCGAAGAGCTTCACAGGACAAAGTTGTCTTACTAGTGCAGATTGCAAAGAAGTCCTTACGGCGCAATTGACTGAGCATCTTTGGCTGTTGTGCCATAGAATCATAGAATCA
Organism: Zootoca vivipara; assembly: GCF_965207765.1. Lineage (NCBI taxonomy): Eukaryota > Metazoa > Chordata > Lepidosauria > Squamata > Lacertidae > Zootoca > Zootoca vivipara. Next base: position 60,368,449 of record NC_142593.1, read on the forward strand.
TAGAGTTGGAAGAGACCACAAGGGCCATCCAGTCCAACCCCCTGCCAAGCAGGAAACACCATCAAAGCATTCTTGACATATGCCTGTCAAGCCTCTGCTTAAAGACCTCCAAAGAAGGAGACTCCACCACACTCCTTGGTAGCAAATTCCACTGCGGAACAACTCTTACTGTCAGGAAGTTATTCCTAATGTTTAGGTGGAATCTTCTTTCTTGTAGCTTGAATCCATTGCTCCATGTCTGCTTCTCTGGAGCAGCAGAAAACAACCTTTCTCCCTCCTCCATATGACATCCTTTCATATATTTGAACATGGCTATCATATCACCCCTTAACCTTTTCTTCTCCAGGCTAAACATACCCAGCTCCCTAAGCCGTTCCTCATAAGGCATCGTTTCCAGGCCTTTGACCATTTTGGTTGCCCTCTTCTGGACACGTTCCAGCTTGTCAGTATCCTTCTTGAACTGTGGTGCCCAGAACTGCAGTCAGGGGTTTTGTATCCCAGGTCCCTCACAAGGGCTGGGCCATATCTGGTTTTCAACTTCGGTGATATATCATCAGCTAAACACCGTGAATATACCTATATATCACAATGTCTGAAATAAGGATGTAACTGTGGAGAGGCGAACGGGCTCCTGGCAACTGCTACGACTTAGGGGGTCTAAAACGGATAGGTTTTGAAATTATTTATGTACGCAGCAACAGCGGCAAGAATTATATTAGCACAAGCTTGGAAGACAGAAGAAATACCGACGAAAGAACAATGGCAAGGGAAACTTATGGAATATGCAGAACTGGCAAAACTAACAGAGAAACTACATGAAAAGGACAACAAAGACTTTAAAAGAGATTTGGAACCATTTACAATATATACGAAGAGACAACATAAAGAACTGGACTCATTGGCAGGATTTGAGTAAACAATCACAATTTTATATAATAATAATAATAATAATAATAATAATAATAATAATAATAATAATAATAAATCATATGTCTTGGGAAATTTTTGGGGAAACAATATGCAGGGTGAACAATATGGAAATAAAACAAAATGGGAGTATGAGGGAAGTCCAGGGGAGCGGGTAGGAAAATACAGAAAATGTTAGAGGATGATACGGAAAAACCATTAAAAATATTTAACAATAAATAAATAAAACGGATAGATTTTCACTTACATTTAACATCTTGTTATAACCATTTTTCTAAATACGGAGCAACAGGGGCAGCAGGAATCATGAGAGAAGTGATCACAATTTTCCCTCATAGCGCAAACACACATTGTGATTCACAATATATCACCATGTCCAATGTTATGAAACTGTTATCACGATGTGGACTTCACACTTAGTCCTGGGAGGTGAGGAGGCAGCCTGCCTTAGACAAGGAGTTGCCTGGAAGGAGCAGGTCCACAGCTTGAGGGTTCACCTGGATTCAACAGTGTCACTCGAAGGCTCAGGTGGCCTCGGAGGGCCTTTTCTCGGCTCCATCTGTGTTGCCAGCTACACCCTCTTTTGAACAGAGATGGCTTGGCCCCTGTCCTCCAGGCTCTGGATGAAGAGGTCTGGATGATCACATAAGACCCCTACGGTAGGTCTGGCCTCACCCATGGTGAAAAGGATCTAGAGGTCTTAGCAGGCCACAAACTTCACCAGAGTCAACGGTGTGATGCAGCAGGAAGAAAGAAAAGATTCTATGATTCCTGTATTGTAGTCATGACTGACAACCAACAGCCCAATCCTACACATGCCTCTTCAGAAGTAAGCCCTACGGAAATGTGCGTAGGACGGCTGCGGATGGCGGGAATGAAATCTACTCATTTAATTAATTAATTTCATCAGAAGAGTCTGCTGGATCAGGCCAATGCATAGCTGCCAAGTTATCCCCTTTTTAAAGGGATTTTCCCTTATGCTGAATAGGCTTCCTCGCGAGAAAAGGGAAAACTTGGCAGCTATGGGCCAATGGCCCATCTTGTCCAGCATCCTGTTCTCACAGTGGCCAACCAGATGTCTGTGGGGAAACCTGCAAGCAGGATTTGAGCTCACAAGAGCAACAGTTTTCCCTCTTGTGGTTCCCAGCAACTGGGATAATAATAATAATAATAATAATAATAATAATAATAATAATAATATATTATTTATACGCCGGCCATCTGGCTGGGTTTCCCCAGCCACTCTGGGCGGCTTCCAACAGAAATATTAAAATACACTAATTTCTTAAAGATTAAAAGCTTCCCTAAACAGGGCTGCCTTCAGATGTCCTCTAAAAGTCTGGTAGTTGTTTTTCTTTTTGACATCTGGTGGGAGGGCGTTCCACAGGGCGGGTGCCACTACCGAGAAGGCCCTCTGCCTGGTTCCCTGTAACTTCACTTCTCGCAGCGAGGGAACCGCCAGAAGGCCCTCGGCACTGGACCTCAGTGTCCGGGCAGAGCGATGGGGGTGGAGATGCTCCTTCAGGTATTCAGAAGCATTGCTGCCTCCAACTGTTTAGATAGAGCAGAATCATCCTGGTTAGTAGCTCTCAATAGTCCTCTCCTCCTCCATGAATTTGTCTGATCCTCTTTTAAAGTCCTCCAAATTGGTGGCCATCCCTGCCTCCTGGGGGAGGGAGTTCCACAGTTTAACCCTGCATGAAGAACTACTTTCTTTTATCTGTGCTGAATCTTCCAATGTTCAGCTTCATAAAATTTATGCAACACTTGGTTGTTGCAAACCCCAAAGCAGCTTACGAGAAGACAATGAAATTATCAGTAAGAACAGTTAAAAAAACATCCATTGAAAACATTCAAAAGAAAATGTAAAGTCAGTGATAAACTGAAAACAGATTAAAAGACACACATCAACATTCTACATATCTGGTTATAAATCTCTGTATGACTTTCATATCCTTCCTTCCATTCACTCAGATTTCTAAACTTGCTGGCAAGTTGCAACCACCAGTGGAGGCCAGACTTGCCCATCTGTCTTGGTTTTGCTCTCCAAAGAGCCGGAGAGTTAATTTTTTTGTTTGTTTGCTGCCTGCCGGTCTTGGCATCTCTCTGCCAGGGGAGCAGCTTTGGAGAGACAGGAGAGCATTCACAGCCCATCAGCCAAGGCGGCCATGGCCCGCCAGCCCCTTCCTGGCGTTGAAGACCGGAATCTGGTTTGCTGCAAAGGAAGGAGCTGAGATTGCAGAATGAGATGGAGGCAGAACCACCCAGGAGGAAGGAGTCAAGATGGAGGGCAGCAAGACAGCAACATCCATGCTGAAGCGACAGATTTAAAAGATTGCCTCCCTTTTCCTTCAATCTCAAGCAGGGCCGGCTCTAGGTAGACCCCCGGTGGCGCGGTGTGTAAGGGCGCCGGGCCGGTAGGCTGGGCGCCGCGCGGAAACCATGCTGCGCCCTGCGAGGGCGGGGGCGCCGGAGCGATCTCCGCCCCTCAGCGCCAGGGCGCGCGACCTGTTCGAGACTGCCCTGATCTCAAGGCAGCTTACACGCCTCCCAGAGGAAGCAGCAATATAAGAAAGAGATTTAAAATGCCACAGCAATATATAAAACAGCAAGTTAAGTGCACAGACTAAAGCAGCTGCACTAGAAGTTAGAAATCAAGAGCCTGAGGAAATCGGAAAGGATTTGCCTAGTGCTGCGAAGGCAGCAGAGTTGACACCAGCTTTGGATCCAGCATGGAGTAAGCAGGTCTCTGTGTCTCCAGCTTCCAACCTGCTTCCAGCTCAGCTCTCACACATTATTCTGGCTATCATTCTCCTAAGTAATGGTAAAGGTACCCCTGACCGTTAGGTCCAGTCGCGGACGACTCTGGGGTCGCGCACTCATCTTGCTCTATAGGCCGAGGGACCCGGTGTTTGTCTGCAGACAGCTTCTGGGTCATGTGGCCAGCATGACAAAGCTGCTTCTGGCGAACCAGAGCAGTGCACAGAAACGCCGTTTACCTTCCCCGCCAGAGCTGTACCTATTTATCTACTTGCACTTGACGTGCTTTTGAACTGCTAGATGGGCAGGAGCTGGGACCGAACAACGGGAGCTCACCCCGTCGTGGGGATTCGAACCACCGACCTTTTGATCAGCAAGCCTTAGGCTCTGTGGTTTAGACCACAGCGCCACCTGCATTCTCCTACCTAGCCGCTAATGGAGTGGAAGGAAGCCTCCCCCCTTTGTTCTATGGCACTGCAACTTTTTTAGTGCTTAACTAGTCAGCCAAAGCCATCGCCTAGAGACCATCGGCCATTAGCATCTCATACCATCGGCCCCCACAGAGGCAGGATCCCAGGGCATCAGCCAAACTGAGCCTCCTAGCTTGCAACAATGGACATTTTGTGTGTGCCATTTCCCATTAATATATGTACTGCATTCTTGCATGTTATTTCCACAGACGTGTGTGCGTTTTGATGCACAAGTTCCCCTAACAGACACATTTGGGATCACATGTTTTAGTTGGAGAAGCAGATGTTGTCAAATCTCGAGAAGTGTGAATTTCGGAGGATAACTGTGTTTCAGTTCATGGATTGTTTCAGGAAGTGCAAATGAGGGAGGTTGGCATTAAAATGCAAACTGAACGGAATATCTCCCCGTTGCAACATGTCCAACCCAGTTTTCGTCTTCTAAAAATCAAACATTCGTCTCCCAAATGGAAGGAACGAGTTATCTACAATAGCAGAATCTCCTTTTCAAGTTGTTGTTGTTGTTGTTGTTGTTGTTGTTGTTGTTTTAAAAAAGAGGTACAAAGCTCTTTGAAGCCAACAAGTTTGTTTTATTTATTCTATCGATCTGTGTCCCACTTTCTCTTCCTCTGGTATACACCCCCTAAAGAGCCTTGCAGAGCAAACATCAAAACCACACAACAATGATTAATAAAGGTACAATTCAAAAAGTCAGTAAGAATCCAAATGCTAACTCTCTTCCCGTCAGGAAAAAGCACAATTTGCTGAAATGCATATGAGAGTGCAAGGAGATAAATGAGGACTGTAATTTGTGGGTTTTTTGTTTGTTTTTGGCACCTTTCTGTCTTGGGAGACAATGGAGGAGTGCACCTTTTGGGGTGACATCAAACTGTTGGAGAGTTACAGCACCTTTAGTGGCTGTAGTGGCTGATAAGGGAGAGACATGTTTTGTTGCAGCTGGGGCAGAGAAAGGAGTCCGTTTTTGCTGTTTCAGATGCACCAAGGCATTTCTTCTCTCTGCGCTCCTTCCAGTCGTCATTCCTCCTCTAGTCACTGCTGTGGATACATGACTCGGAAACAAACCCCTTTGTTGCAACAGGAACCATTCACAACAATACAAGCACAACACGTAGGCTAAGGATCAGTGCTCACTAGATAGCATGAAACTTACTTACATATTCTGTTGAAAAATATCGGCTGATGAAGACTATTACGAAACAGTAGTATCAGTCCAGAGACACTGTCCTTTTGAGGCTTTTGAGACGTCTTCCATTGGAATTTTTGAAGGACTAGTGAGAGATTTTACTTTTGAAACTTTTGAGACGTCTTCTGTTGAATCTTTTGAAAGACTATTGTGAGACTGTCCTTAGACATCTGTTTTGAACACACGGCTTGACGGTCCTCGCTACCACTCTGTTATATTGTACATATGAACTTTGATTGGCTTACTCCTATAATTTGAATGATATCATTATTCTATCATGTATCCTCTACTAAGTATTAGCCTACGTGTTGTGTTTGTATTGTTGAGAGTGGATACATGACTGTCTGTTTCCAGGCATGCAGGCATCTGTAAGGGATTCCCACATGGGGGGGGGGGTGATGTTGCCGGACTTCATGTCAAGTTTGCAGACATATTTGTATTTATTTATTTATTTATTATTTATTGAATTTATATACCGCCCTATACCCAGGGGTCTCAGGGCAGTTCACATATAAAATCAAGATATAAAACCACAAAATACCTAATAAAAATAAAAACAACAACCCAACAGCTCCCCTCCCCCCCAAAAAACCACACATTCGAAAAGGGCAAAGGATATAAATTGGATCAACTGAAGGCCTGGTTAAAAAGGAACGTTTTCGTCTTGTGCCTAAAGGTGTATAATGAAAGTGCCAGGTGAACTTCCCTGGGGAGAGCATTCCACAAACGGGGAGCCACTACAGAGAAGGCCCTGTTCTCGTGTTGCCACCCTTCGGACCTCTCAAGGAGGAGGCACACAAAGAAGGGCCTTGGAAGATGATTTCAGGGTCCAAGTAGGTTCATATGTGTCACAGGGTGTGAGTTGCGACTACTCTAGAGTAACGACTCTGCACGTTCTGACCTTTTCATGCTTTGATTAAGTGCAGTCTATTTACAGTGATAGAGCTATACAGGATACATCCTCTTAGTCCAAACCAGAACCCTGGAATGGCGCGCTCCGCGTCTTCTTCCAGCATAAGAGTCTGGGCACGCCAAATCGCCTTCCGCGTTTTCTCCTGCGTAATTCTGGAACCGGAGGGAAAAAGGGCCTTTCCCTGTTTTCCTTCTCCCCCTTTCCCCCCTCGCTCTCTTCCTCTCCCACGTGTAGCAGGGGCTCTCCTATGCTGCCAGAGCCCCGTCTCCTCCTTTCTCTTTCCTCGCTTGACTCTTCCCCCTCCACTCTGGCACTACTGCTGGTGGAGGAGCTGCTCCTCAGGATGGGAGGGGGCTCTCTGTACGCTTTGCCCCTTACAATATGGAAAGAGGCGGTCCTTGAGGTATTGCAGTCCTGAGCCATTTAAGGCTTTATAGGTCAAAACCAGCACTTTGAAATGAGCCTGGAAACTAATCAGTTGCCAGTGCAGTCAGACCAGGATCGGTGTCATATGCTCAAACCGTCTTGCTCCGCTGGGCAACCTGGCCGCCAATTTCTGCACTAGCTGAAGTTTCCAAACCGTCTTCAGAGGCAGCCCGACATAGAACGCATTGCAGTAAGTATAACGCATTTGTAGCACAGAGTTGGTCTGCCGATGGGCCTGGTGCCTGAAGCCAGCTTCTTGTGGAACATGTCCTTGGGGATCCTGCCATCTTCCATTCTGTGGATCTGACCTAGCCAGCCTAGACGTCGCTAAGACAGGAGTGTGAACATGCTGGGAATGTGGGCTTGGGAGACCACACCTATGTTTGAGACTCTGTCCTGCCCTGTGGTGCCCAAAGTCCTCCTGACGCAGCACATGTGGAAGGCATGGGGGCATTGCTCCTGGAGGTTGTAAGTTGCCCATGACTCACTTCCATAAAGCAGCGAGCTCAAGACACAAGCCTGGTAGACCTTCATCTTGGTATTGGGGTTTTTAAAGCAGAGATTGGATGGCCACCTGTCAGGAATTCTTTAGTGGTGATTTCTGCATTGCAGGGTATTGGACCAGATCAGTGTTTCCCAAACTTGGGCTCAATGATTTGAAGCTGCCTACCTTGGTAAGTGGGATGCGGGTGGTGCTGTGGGTTAAACCACAGAGCCTAGGGCGGTTCGAATCCCTGCGACGGGGTGAGCTCCCATTGCTCTGTCCCAGCTCCTGCCAACATAGCAGTTCGAAAGCACCTCAAAGTGCAAGTATATAAATAGGTACCGCTACAGCGGGAAGGTAAACGACATTTCTGTGCGCTGCTCTGGTTCGCCAGAAGCGGCTTTGTCATGTACGTAAGCTGAGACCCTACCTGCCTGCAGACTGTCTCGCCAGAGTGGTGCATGCTCTAGTTATCTAGTTATCTCCCGCTTGGACTACTGCAATGCGCTCTACGTGGGGCTACCTTTGAAGGTGACCCGGCAACTACAACTAATCCAGAATGCGGCAGCTAGAGACCACATAACACCAGTCTTGAAAGATCTACATTTCCGAGCACAGTGCAAAGTGTTGGTGCTGACCTTTAAAGCTCTAAATGGCCTCGGTCCAGTATACCTGAAGGAGCATCTCCACCCCCATCATTCTGCCCGGACACTGAGGTCCAGTACCGAGGGCCTTCTGGTGGTTCCCTTGTTGCGAGAAGCCAAGTTGCAGGGAACCAGGCAGAGGGCCTTCTCAGTGGTGGCGCCCGCCTTGTGGAACGCCCTCCCATCAGATGTCAAAGAGAAAAACAGCTACCAGATTTTTAGAAGACATCTGAAGGCAGCCCTGTTTAGGGAGGCTTTTAATGTTTAATACATTATTTTATTTCATTTTTCTGTTGGAAGCCACCCAGAGTGGCTGGGGTATAAATAATAAATTATTATTATTATTATTATTATGCTGGCCACATGACCTAGAAGCTATACGCCGGCTCCCTCAGCCAATAGAGCGAGATGAGCGCCGCAACCCCAGAGTCAGTCATGACTGGACCTAATGGTCAGGGGTCCCTTTACCTTTATCTTGGCATAGAGGTGCTTCCTGTTGCTCAGCGATACTGGACTAAGTGGGCTGCTAATGATCCTGCAAGACATTTCTTGATCTTAAGATCACGGTGTCTTTTCTCCAGGTGGAAGCGTGACTGGGAGCTGCTTTTCGTGGGGATTCATGGAAGCTTTAAAGAAGTTCCAGCAGCCTGCGGACGCGAGAGATTTGGGAGATAACGCTGGCTCTCTCGCCTGCAATGCAAATGGCATTGAAATTCATAGGCGCTGTCAGTGGCAGGCCTCCATAAAACCCCCATAACCTTTTAATATTGCAGCAGGTACAGCTCAGCGCAATTGGGAAAGCAATTTCGAGTAAGTGCTGAATAGGCACCCCACCAGGTGGAAGGGCTGGGGCGCTGGCAGGAGGGGAGGAGAGGAGGAGCCCGAATCGTGGCCCAGAGCCTTGCAAGGACAAGGGTCTCTTCTTAGATAGACTTGCCCAGTGGGGTGTGTGTATGTTTGTTTGAGATCTATAGGAGCAGGATCCCACTGCTGGCACTTCTGTAACCAGACCTACCCTTGAAGAAAAGAGACTGGGCACACAGGGTTGCAGCAATAGCAGAAATGCAGGACATCTTGCAGTGTAGCAGATGCAATTAGCAAACTTGGAAACGAGAGGAAACCAAGGGCTAAATTATAAGGAAAGGAGTAAATCAGAAAGTTAACATCTCCTCCTCCTCTGCTTTCGTCACCATCTTCATTGTCATCTCCTCCTCCTCCTCCTCCTCCTCCTCCTCCTCCTCCTCCTCCTCCATTCTTATCATCACCTTCTTCATTATCTCCTCCTCCTCCTCCTCCCTCTTCTGTCCATTTCAGAATTTGTGGGCAGGGAGGACAATTCTATTCTTACCCGTGAATGTTTACATTATAAAAATGTATGCTTTTTTCCTTATTCCATTTACTTGTTTTAATTTAAATATTATCACACATGTTTGTGAAATAGTTTTAAGAAGACTTAGACTACAGATCTATACAGGCCTACCGGTAAGGCCAATTGAGCTTTGTTGAGCTTCACTTCTGAGTTAACATTAATTGGACTGGAATCTTAAACGGCATTTAGCAAACTCCTTAAAAAAAGTTTCCTTGTGACTGGCATGGGAGGGACAGAACACTGGTATAATAGTAATAACAATAATTTAAGATGTTGAATTACTTTATGTAAGGAAATAACTTGTGAAATTTGTTCATAAACTTCCCATAAAATTACTCATGGTAAAAACACACAACCCAAATCCATTCAGGATGCTTTTCTGGGGGTTGCATCGTCCAACAGAAGCAGGATCTTTCCATTAAACACCCCGTAACTACATCCTGAACTACAACTCCCATAATCCCTTGCCACTGGCCATCCTTGCTGTTGGGAGTTGTGGTTCATCAACATCTGGAGAGACAAAGGTTCCCCATACCTGCCACAAACTGTCCATTTCAGAATAAGAGAAGGTTGCAAAGTGGCTGAGATATTCTCCTCACATGCAACCCAACCTGTTGCACGCTGCGCCAAAGAAAACTCATTGGAGTTCAAAGCTATTTGTTCCTAAACAGGGCCAGATGGGATTGTAGCTTTAGGCAGCAATTCGGTGACGCTTGCCCAGGAGTGAGCCCCGGGGAATCATTAATTAGGAGATCAGAACCTCCAGGCATTTCATTCAAACATGAAACAAAAGGAGCTGCTTCTAAATCAGGCTCAGGAGCTCATTTTGCTTTCACAGGGGATGGCAGAAATGGAACAGACAAGGGCCATTTCCAGCTGGTCAGCCTTCTATATAAATGAGGCTTGTAGATGCAATGATAGGATTGTATTTATCACAGGCTCTTCAATCCTACTCTGACAACTGTAACAGAAGTTTAATTCCCTCCCTGCCAAGCGAGGAAGAGCAGCTTTGAGGTCACCCTTTTTCTAACTGCTCTTCTGCTATGCACAGAGAAGTCTGCTCAAGCCTTCTTGGTGGGCACCATCCACGATCCGACAGACAAAGCCCCTTGGGCTGCTTCTACACCGGGCAGCAAAGGAGGTCCCTAGAATGAGCTTGCTGTCTGGGAAGTGAGTCCTGGCCAATAGCTCAATTGGCTAATCGCGAGCAGGACGAGGGGAAAGATCACTTCCAGGGGGTGGGTTCAGAAGTGGGAGAGGCTTCTGTCTGGACAGGGCAAGGGCCACAGCACTCCCAGTACGTTTCTGAGCACAATTCAAAGTGTTGGTGCTGACCATTAAAGCCCTAAATGGCCTTGGCCCAGTAAACCTGAAGGAGCGTCTCCACCCCCATCGTTCTGCCCGGACACTGAGGTCCAGCTCTGAGGGCCTTCTGGTGAGAAGCGAAGTTACAGGGGACCAGGCAGAGGGCCTTCTCGGTAGTGGCCCGCCCTGTGGAACGCCCTCCCACCAGATGTCAAGGAGAAAATCAACTACCAGACTTTTAGAAGACATCTGAAGGCAGCCCTGTTTAGAGAAGCTTTTAATGTTTAATAGATTATTGTATTTTAATATTCTGTTGGAATCCGCCCAGAGTGGCTGGGGCATCTGGTTGGCCATTGTGAAAAAAGGATGCTGGACTAGATGGGCCACTGGCCTGATCCTGCAAGGCTCTTCCTATGCTCTCACACAGTAGAGGAACATTTCCCTGGTGCTTCAGGTCAAGGAAAACAAGGGCCACCACCATGTAGCATCGATCCTTCCTTCCACCATTTCTATCAAACATTTCTATGTGAATAATTGAGTGTATCTGAAGAAGTGTGCATGCACACAAAAGCTCATACCAATGACAAACTTAGTTGGTCTCTAAGGTGCTACTGGAAGGAATTTTTAAATGATGTAAATAATGACACCCTCTCAGGAGTGACGTCCTCTGTGGCTTATGGAGACTGCTTGGGCTCCTTCTTTGTGCCGCTATTCCTCATGGCGGCTGCCAGTCGTGGTGCTGACCCATTAGGAGCCCATTAAAATCCCATCAGTCTGTTTGCTTTTGCCACGGCGTGCTAATAACCCTCCTCCACGAGGGCTGTGGTGTTTCAGCAGGAGATTGGGTTGCTGGGTCAGCAAACACAGGCTCTCTGCACCATGAAAGCAGAAAGCTATTAACACACCAGGAGGCGAAGGAGATGAAAAGACATTTAGGGAGAAGAGGGGGCAGGCCCCAGCATTCGCTCTCATTTTCATCTCTTTTCCTCTGCGCCGCCAAGTAAATGGAAGAGTTTAAAACCACCGTTAGAGCAAAATTATCTCTTTCGCTGGTAAAAACAACTAAGCAGTTCTAATTTGTTGAGAAGGCGGCCATCTTGTTCCACAGCTTTCAGGACTTGTGAGGCTGTCGGCTTTCTTCCCCAATAGCAAAGGACGAGTGGGCTTTATGACGGATGGGTGGAGAGTGGGGTGGAAAAGCTTGTCTCTTGCAAGGTCTCCTGGGGTTTGCGACTGCTGACCTTCAGGCAATTTTCAGAGAAGATTTTCGGAGAAAATCCTATAACGTGCCCTTGTTCTTCTGTGATGTGTGTATGAATCAAACTGGTGTGTGTGTGTGTGTGTGTGTGTGTGTGTGCGCGCGCACATGCGCTGCAAGCAATGCCAACCTGTTGACTGACAACATCTTCAAAGCCCTGTGAAAAGCCCTGGGTTGCAGAAGCTTTGAAAGCCCGGTGAGCAGCTGCTTGCCGGGGCTTGCAAAGCTCTGGAAAAACAGGTCAGCTGATGTCACTGTGATGTCAGTCGACTGACAGGTACACAGCTCTAATCACCTGCCAGACTTGCCCTGTGTGGGGTGAAGGAGGACAGGATCCAGCCCACCTGTGGGATCCAGGACTCCACCCCCATAGCAGAAGACGTCACATTGGAGGGGGGGTACGTTTCCTCAGCCTGACCTTGGCGCTGGTCTCCTGTCGCCTCCCTTCCAATGCCTGCCGATTATGCGATCCAAATATGAAATTCACATCTGGAAAGCAGTGATGTCATTCTCCGCGCTCTACTAATAATTTTTCCTGGGGGGATGAAAGCCCAAGCGCTCCTGTCAGAATCCGCCTTTGTTCTCTGCCCATCGTCTTGCTGATCTGAACGTCGCTTTGTTCCCCTGGATTTATAGAACATACATTGTCAGGCAGGGGGTAGTCGTCCCTTTTTAAAGGAAAGGAGGGGAGATGAGGAGCTATAACTTTTTAAAGAGAGACAGAGAGTGCAGAGGAGGGAGGGGGAAATAAAAAAGCGAGAGGCTTTAAAGTTTATGCGGGCTCTGTTTAAATGTCTCCTAGCCGAGATTCATTACTGTATCTTATATCCATTTCATTGTAGATTTCGGAATCAAAGAGCAGCTGTAAAAAGCCCAGCCTCCTTCTTAATGTAGGGTTAGTTATAACAAGGAGGTTTGGAGATGGTTTATGGGCAGATTTTAGTGGCTTGCTGCAGATTGCAGTAGCCTCCTGGAATCCATGCTGTGCGGCTTATAAAAATGTAGATTGCAATGGGCAGGAGGAGGAAGGCAGTGTGATGCAGTGGTTACAGCAAGGGGCTCCAGTGCTGGAAGAGCAGAGAGGAACCATGCGTGTCCTATCCGCCAGGAGAGGGCGAAGGGGGCAGTTCTGGCCTCCTCACCACAAAGAGTTGGAAAATGTTCAGGATATGGCGCTTGAATCATCAAGGGGAGAAGCAAGGGGGACAATGAGTTACTAACAGTGATTTTGTGTGTGTGTGTGTTTCTTATGGTTCTAGGGGCCACATATTCAGTATATAAATATATATTGTGACATACACATTTTTAAAATTAAAATCAGAATGTACACACGGTCAGCTGGTGACAATGGACAGTACTTCAACTGTCCTTTCGCTCTTTTCTTTTTCTTTTTTGTGGATGCCATGTTATTTGGAGGCTTGTTTAGACCACGTTTATGGCCTTTTAGGCTTCCTCCATGTGAAAAGGAGTTCACTTTCTGAATAATAAGAATTATATGTTGGGGGTGGGGGGTGGGGCATCAGGAGTTTAGAGATGTTTAGGTAAAGTAAAGGTCCCCATGACGGTTAAGTCCAGTCAAAGGCGACCATGGGGTTGCGGCGCTCATCTCGCTTTCAGGCTGAGGGAGTTGGCGTTTGTCCACAGACAGCTTTCCGGGTCATGTGGCCAGCAGGACTAAACTGCTTCTGGCTCAACGGGAAACCGTGACAGAAACCAGAGAGCACGGAAACACTGTTTACCTTCCTGCCACAGCAGTACCTATTTATCTACTTGCACTGGCGTGCTTTCGAACTGCTAGGTTCTCAGGAGCTGGGACAGAGCAACGGGAGCTCACCCCGTCGTGGGGATTCGAACCGCTGACCTTCCGATTGGCAAGCCCAAGAGGCTCAGTGGTTTAGACCCCAGCGCCACCCACTGTGTTTAGGTGGGGCATGGCTAAAAAAAGGTTGGGAACCACTGGTTTAGAGAAAAGGCGAGCCAACATGATAGAAGCTTATAAAAGTATGCATGGCATGAATTCCTTCCTGCTCTGAGATCATCAGCTGAGGGGGAGGAATATAAATTAAATTTAACCACCACCACCACCACCATAGAGAAATTGAAGTTGAATGCTGGAAGATTCAGGACAGATAACTCTCTGCTTACTTTTGACGTCCACATCGCAATCCAATGTCACATCGTGGTGGGAAATATCTGGCTGGCAAGGGCAACCTTTTGGCTCTCCTCTGGGCATTGGATCGTATCCTGTCTGCCACTTGGCCAATAGCAGGCAGGCTTAAGCTCAGCTCTTTCCCAGGAGGACGGGACCAACTGAGCTTGCCTCCGCTCCCAGAGGGTAAATTGAGGCTGGCGCAGATGTCCTCACTGGATCGTTGTCAGATCCTCACACAACACATGGTGAGACTGTGGAACTCCCTGCCACAGGAGACAGTGATGGCCACCAACCCAGATGGCTTTAAAAGAGGATTGGGGAATTTCATGGAGGAGGAGGAGGAGGCTGCTAGTCAGACTGGCTACGCTCTTCACAATTGGAGGCAGCAATCCTTCTGAACAGCCAAATGCTTTTTTAATAGCTAAAAATCGAAATATTAAAAAACAGTGCTTTTTTCTTAAAAAACGTTTAAGGGTACTCTCACCATTTTATAGTTCAAATGGGGAAAAATAAATACAGAAATGGACAAAAGTACAAAGATTCACAAAATGTTTAGGGTTATGTGTTCCCCTGTGTCCCCCCAGAAAAAAGTACTGGAAAAAACTGTATCTCCTACTATATCTAAGTGAATTGAGAAAATTTGGTCCACAGTGACTATGATAAAGCTACAGAGAAAATTGGTGTTTTTTTTGTAATGTTTTGGAACAACAAATTCAATTATAAGGTCCAACCTTACCCTGCTGTAACAGTATTTCTTTATACCCGTTGTCTTTGGTTTATTTCGTTTATTAAAGAAATAAAACCTTATTCATAGCACCCCCCCAAAAAAGAACCCCTATGGAACTCACTGCCACAGGAGGCAGGCACCTGGCTGGGGAAATGATTTGGTCTGCCCTGGCTGTCAGTGGGCTGTCCAGGGTTTCAGAGAGGTGTGATTTCCTACCTGGAGACTCTCCAAGAGATTGAAACTGGGACCTTTTGCAAGCAAAGCAGATGCTGTACTCCTGAGCTGCCATGTTCTCCACAGTTTGCAGATCCAGCTGCTGGCAACAAACGCCACTTAAAGGATCCCACCTCTCAGGGACACAGGAGATGTCTGGCACAGATTTTGGAATTCCACTTTCAGAAATTATTGGACTCGATGGGCCCCGTGGTGCGACTCCGTGTCTGCATCTCCTTACACCCAGAACTGAATTATACCACAGCCACAGAGAAGGTGGGCGAGACTGGAAACTTTGACTCCTTAATGGAGCTGCCTGCCAAACCGCATTACTGTCATCTTTCGGGGTTCGGAACCTTTACAGCTCGCACATGTTAGGCATTTGGGGATTTCTTCTCATCTCACTGATTTCGGCAGGTTTTAAGACCAAACCGGAGCCCACATTTGGTGGTGATCAGCTGTCTGGGCGTTCTTTATTGTGTTAGCCTGCTATCACGTTAAAACAAAATACTCTTTGAGCACAGGCCAAATTTGCTCTCATCATAGGTTTGTTTGCGATTGGTTGTGAAGGGGGGGGGGAAATCTGAACGGCAGGTGAGGCACCAGTCGGGTGGGTGTGTTGGCACAACTGTGATTTGCGAGCTTTGGAATGCGCCCCCTCCCATCTGGCCAGAACAATGGGCAGGGTTTTGGCCCAGACTCGTAAGCTGTGCATGGTAACAGGAGCATCTGAAATAAATCCCTAAAGATTTTCATGGTGAAGCAAAGGACAGGGGAGAGACTGGACTCAGTTTGCATTTAAAAGTGAGGCTCCCTCATAATGTGAGACAGCTATCCTTTGAAATTCACCCAGCACAGCTCTCTAGCCAAGTTATATGTAAAGAATCCTAGAATCATAAACTTGGGACCCCAATGGTCATCTAGTCCAACCCCCTGCAATGCAGGAGTCACAGCTGAAGAATCCTTGACAGATTGACACTCAACAACTGCTTAAAAACCTTCCGAGGGACTCCCCTCCACTGTCAAACATCTCTTCCTAACGTTCAACTGGAATACCCTTTCTTGCAATTTGAATCCATTCATTGTAAAAAAATGCAACACAAATGTGCATTTTAAGAGAAATTTGCACCCAAATGCAGTGTCAGGTGGTGGTGGATCCAACCCCCATGGCAGGTCGCCAGCAATGGATAAGACGAGGAAAAGTTTTTACCAACTGCTTTTTATTCAATATTCACAGAGAGGGGCTTGGAAATGCTGCCTCTTGGAATAATAGCAACAGGAGGTGGCTCTGGGATCGAAACAATGCCTGGCAATAAAGCACCACATTGCACCCTGAAGGGGAGGGAGTTGCTGGTTAGAGCACAGATAAAAAGAATCGCCGCAATGACAATAACATCTGTTATTGCTACTAGTTTATTTTTTAAAAAAGGATTCGAGAGCAGAGGATGCCAGCAACCTGTTCGGCACGTCTCAGAACTCGTGGGGCCAAAAGAGGACAATAAATCCAGAACAAGGATGGTTAACCTGTATCTGGAGTGCTTTAATAAAGGAGAAAGGAATCGGCCTGGCCTCCGCCAGCCCCTGCCAAGCTGTGGTTTTAGTATTGCTCACAGCGAGAAGTTTATTGTGCCATTTCCCTGCCTGGCTTTCTCTCTCTCTCCTTGCCTTGCCTTTGATTTAGCAGGACTTTCAGGGCCCAAAAGTGCTGACTTATCCAGATCAAAGTTGGTCCTTTGCGGAGCAGCAGCTGCTGCGGACAGGAAGTTATTTCTCTCGAGGCTTCCTCCCGGGGCCTCTTCCTGAGTTACGATGGTTGTGCAGGAGAAGCTCATTGCCACGTGAACCGAGATGGTCACCAGTGGACATGCAGACTGGTGCGCTCAGGCTGTTCCCGACATTTCTGAGCATCTTAACGACTCTCTTTATATTAAACGTCTTTGCTCGTCCCAAGCCTTACAGGTGGAACATCTGCACGATATGAATGGATAACACTGGGCACACTTGGTTGTGCTTAAAGGCTCCTCACAAAGGCATAAGGAAAGTCAAAATTTCCTTTACCAGTTGCAGCCATTGATCTCTCTATGATTCCAGTGTGGTGTAGAGTTTCAGACTTAAGATGTGGAAGACCAGGGTTCGAATCCCCACTCAGCTGTGATGCTCACTGGGGGGGGGGCAATCACTGCCTACCTCACAGGGTTGTTGTGGGGACTAAATGAAGAGAGCAGAGAACCATATATGCCACCTGGAATTCATTGGAGAATAATGGATATTACAATGGAGAATAATGAATAATGGATATAAATGTAAATAAATACATAAAATAAAATAAACTTCTAGGATTATGGGAGCGGGTCAAACAGTACAGAAGTTACATGTCCTGTATCTATTATTTGTTCGTTTATCTTTTCATTGGGGCTTGAACTTGGGGAGTCAAAAAGGGGTCGACTTCTTCTTTAAAAAAAGGCAAGAAAGGTGTCGCCTCTTTTGCAGCATGCTGCCTAGGATGCAGTAGGGAGGGCACTCTGTGCATGCCCAGAGAACACCAGCAGCAGCAGCAGCATGGTGGTCTTCAAGCCAACTCCTACAGCTCTGGCCTTGCAAAATACATTTCCCTGAGAGATTATGTTTGTGTGAGGCGTATTCTTTCTGCATGCGCAAAGGCAGCAGGGGCGGGGAGACACTCTGTGCATGCTCAGGGACCACCCCCATCCCAGGCTAGAAACCCACCCCTGGCCTTGCAAGTTGCCTTTTCCCTGGCAGTGGTCCCATGGCAACAGCACGAGGGACTTCATGAGAGAGGGGGCTTTGACAGGCATATTTTAAACTTTGAAACATGCTTGTGGATTTCCTATTCCCCCCAGGACAAATGTGCAGAAGACTGGATGGGCACAGGGTAAAACTTAGATCTGGTCACCTAGAATTTTAGGATACCGGCTTTTTCCAGAACGCTGATCTCACTTCTATTTCTGCAAATTTCTTTACCTGATGTACCTATGATTGTGTGTTTCCTCCCCACAAAAGGTCATGTACATTGGCGAGGGTTTGCGCCGCTTCAGCGTGGCATTGCTGCTGTGGTCTATTGCAAACAGCCAGTCACCTGCAGTGGGTCTTTTGGTCTTTCCTGGAGACCTGGAGCAACTAGAAGCCGGACTTTCTCTCTTGCCCTTCCAACAAGCGCCATGGGGTTCCATGCAAAGTCATTGATCTGCTGGGCAGTTGAGCCCTGCTCAAAGAAAGGAAGGGGGAGAGATGGCGGAAGAATTCAGAGTCAAAGTTGTTTGCTTGGAATTATAGAATCTTAGAGGTGGAAGGGACCCTGTGGGTCATCTAGCCCAACCCCCTACAATGCAGGGATCTCCGCTCAAGCATCCATGACAGATGGCCATCCAACCTCTGTTTAAAAATCACAGAGATCATGTGCGCGAAGGGAATCTGAATGCACAGAATAAGCAACACAGATGTGCTTGTGGGATGGAACACTGGGGCAGACAAGTCACAACAGTTCCTAGAGTGTCCACTAACAGGAACTCACCTGGAGGGACACCTGACTACAGGTCAGTTCCTGTTCCTCCAGATATGCTGAAGAGATTAGGTGGGACAAAAGCCCTAGCCTGCAATCACTCGCTCTCTTAGCTACTTCCTCCTTCGATGAGGACACATCTCCAGAGAATCTCTAGTTAGCATGGTTCTCACTCTAGGCCTGCAGCCAAGAGTGAGACCAAATGGAGTCTTACTTTACTAAGTAGTCTCTAGATATATATATACTTGTAACTTTTCTAAGCAAGCCTGCCTTTCTGAGATTATGCTGTAACTCAGGATGAAACTGTAAGTAAACTCTATCTTATTTTATAAACACTGTGTTGTGTATTTCTTTTAAGAGGGACAAAGGGGACCTTTGCCAGGAAGTGTAATATTGAACTATAAAGTGTAATATTGTTATAGAGATTCTAGCGAATCTAACGCACATGCTTTGCTGCGCACAAAAGGGGAATGTCACTCTGCTGATATTGGAAGCTTGCTAACACAAGCTTGGATAGGATCTATCTAATAATATATCCTAATCCACATCCCTAACATTCCCATAGTGCTGGGGGAAAGGCCATAGTTCAGTGAGGAGAACATCTTCTTTGCAACCAGAGGGTCTCATGTTCATTCCCCAATGACATCTGCAGGTGGGGCAGGGGCCCCTGAAAAGCTGACCCAGTGTGCAGCAGCTGTGAAAAAGCCAAATTCTATGCAGGGGAGCATTAGGAAAGGAAACAGAAACAAAACTGCCAATATCAGAATGCCATCTTACCAATCTGCGGTGTGATAACATTTAGAATCCTGGTTACAGGTAGGTAGCCATGTTGGTCTGAGTCAAAGCAAAATAAAAAAAAATCATTCAGTGGCACCTTAAAGACCAACTGAGTTTTTATTTTGGTATGAGCTTTCGTGTGCATGCACACTTCTTCAAATACACTTGAAACAGAAGTCAGTCCCTTATGTATATACAGAGGGTGGGGGTGGGTGGGAATGGGTGATGGGCTGATGGGAGTGGTAAACCTGTAGATGGCTGTTAACGACTGCTGATGACTGCAATTGGTCCTGCGGGGTATCTGAAGAAGTGTGCATGCACACGAAAGCTCATAGGAAAAGTAGGAAAAACCACTGGGCCAATAAGATACAATCTGAATCAAATCCCTTATGAATACACAGTGGAAGTGAGGAACAGGTTTAAGGATTTAGATTTGGTGGACAGAGTGCCTGAAGAACTATGGATGGAGGCTCGTAACATTATACAGGAGGCAGCAACGAAAACCATCCCAAGGAAAAGGAAATGCAAGAAAGCAAAATGGCTGTCCAACGAGGCCTTACAAATAGCGGAGGAGAGGAGGCAAGCAAAATGCCAGAAAGATATGGAGGTCTCGTACACCCCAGGTAGTGTGGTTGCTGACCTTGAGCCAGACATCTTGGAGAGTGAAGTCAAATGGGCCTTAGAAAGCACTGCTAATAACAAGGCCAGTGGAAGTGATGATATTCCAGCTGAACTATTTAAAATTTTAAAAGATGATGCTGTTAAGGTGCTACACCCAATATGCCAGCAAGTTTGGAAAACTCAGCAATGGCCAGAGGATTGGAGAAGATCAGTCTACATCCCAATTCCAAAGAAGGGCAGTGCCAAAGAATGCTCCAACTACCGCACAATTGCGCTCATTTCACACGCTAGCAAGGTTATGCTTAAAATTCTACAAGGCAGGCTTAGGCAGTATATGGACCGAGAACTCCCAGAAGTGCAAGCTGGATTTCGAAGGGGCAGAGGAACCAGAGACCAAATAGCAAACATGCGCTGGATTATGGAGAAAGCTAGAGAGTTCCAGAAAAACGTCTACTTATGCTTCATTGACTATGCAAAAGCCTTTGACTGTGTCGACCACAGCAAACTTTGGCAAGTTCTTAAAGAAATGGGAGTGCCTGATCACCTCATCTGTCTCCTGAGAAATCTCTATGTGGGACAAGAAGCTACAGTTAGAACTGGATATGGAACAACTGATTGGTTCAAAATTGGGAAAGGAGTACGACAAGGTTGTATATTGTCTCCCTGCTTATTTAACTTATATGCAGAATTCATCATGCGAAAGGCTGGACTAGATGAATCCCAAGCCGGAATTAAGATTGCCGGAAGAAATATCAACAACCTCAGATATGCAGATAACACAACCTTGATGGCAGAAAGCGAGGAGGAATTAAAGAACCTTTTAATGAGGGTGAAAGAGGAGAGCGCAAAATATGGTCTGAAGCTCAACATCAAAAAAACCAAGATCATGGCCACTGGTCCCATCACCTCCTGGCAAATAGAAGGGGAAGAAATGGAGGCAGTGAGAGATTTTACTTTCTTGGGCTCCTTGATCACTGCAGATGGTGACAGCAGTCACGAAATTAAAAGACGCCTGCTTCTTGGGAGAAAAGCAATGACAAACCTAGACAGCATCTTAAAAAGCAGAGACATCACCTTGCCGACAAAGGTCCGTATAGTTAAAGCTATGGTTTTCCCAGTAGTGATGTATGGAAGTGAGAGCTGGACCATAAAGAAGGCTGATCGCCGAAGAATTGATGCTTTTGAATTATGGTGCTGGAGGAGACTCTTGAGAGTCCCATGGACTGCAAGAAGATCAAACCTATCCATTCTTAAGGAAATCAGCCCTGAGTGCTCCATGGAAGGACAGATCGTGAAGCTGAGGCTCCAATACTTTGGCCACTTCATGAGAAGAGAAGAATCCTTGGAAAAGACCCTGATGTTGGGAAAGATTGAGGGCACTAGGAGAAGGGGACGACAGAGGACAAGATGGTTGGACAGTGTTCTCGAAGCTACGAACATGAGTTTGACCAAACTCCGGGAGGCAGTGCAAGACAGGAGTGCCTGGCGTGCTATGGTCCATGGGGTCACGAAGAGTCGGACACGAATAACGACTAAACAACAACAACAACAGGTCTACCACTCCCATCAGCCCATCACCCATTCCCACCTCCCCACCCTCTGTATATTCTGTTTCAAGTGTATCTGATGAAGTGTGCATGCACACGAAAGCTCATACCAAAATAAAAACTTAGTTGGTCTTTAAGGTGCTACTGAAGGAATTTATTTAGAATCCTGGTTTAGGGTTCTGGCCACCTCACCTCAAAAAGGATATCGTAGAGTTGGAAGAGGTTCAGGGGGGTGAAGTAATTCTCCAGTGAGGAAAGGTTGCAGCGTTTGGGCCTTTTTTGCTTAGAGAAAAGGCGAGGAAGAGGCTACATAATGCAAGTTCATACAGTTATGCATGGTATGAAGAAAATGGATAGAGAAAGGATTCCTTTCTCTCTCTCAACTGTAGAACTTGTGGACATCCAATGATGCAGAAAATTGGAAGATTCAGAATTCCACATGCCAGCCTTGGTCTGAGAGTGGCTGACTCAGAGCCTGCATGTTCAAAAGCACTATGCTGCTGAATACCAGGTGCTGGGCAGCAAAGGTTTGACCTGTTGCAATGCTCCCTGTGAGGTTTTGAGTGCGAAGCTTCTTTGTTGTGATTGTGGAAGGCGAATGTAATGGTGCTGGGGCTTCCTCACGAGTAATCCAGTCCAAACCCCGTGGCTGGTTTTTACAGAGTTTTATTTATATACATATGTACAAGACAGAGCTACAGAAAGCATGACTGGTCTATCCTGAGTCAGAATCCGGAAGCACAGCCCTTTATGACTTTCGCCAACAGAACACACTGGGCGTTCGGAATCTCTTCCTCTCTGCCCGCTTCTTTTCACCCCTCCATTGTTGGGGTGATGGGGCTGCTGGAGAATCCTCCCCACTGGAACTGCCTAGCTGGGGGGCTGGTGCTATTACCTCTGGCACCTCCCCTTCCTGGGCTCTCTGATCCGACCCTCCAACGCTTCCCTCTGAGGACCTTCCCTCCTCAGCCTCCTCAAGGGTCTGCACCGCTTTTTGAGGTTCAGCACCATCTCCAGCGGACAGTTCCGCTTCACTGCCACCCAGGGCTCTGGCTGCATCCTGGAGCCCTTGTCCGCACACCTGGACTCTCCGCTGACCCCTGGTGGTCCCTCACAGCGAAGGATTTAACCTCCCTTGGTGAGAGACGGGAAGCAGGTGCCTGTATAACCCCAGGTGAGAGGCAGGGAAGAAATGATTGACTTTTTGGGTTCTCACCTGTTGGGATTCTCCATGATTATCGGGTGCTGAATGTTTGAGTGTTTTGCCGAAGTGAGAATTGAGTGAATGGAGCCATGCGACAGGAGCAAGGAGATTTTGATTGTTGAGTGAGTGGCAATGACAGCATGCTGATTGAATTCCTGAGCTGTGTCAGTACATGTGAAGATGCTTTTTTGTAATGTGCATGTGATTTTTAAAGATATGTACATATATTGTAATTATGCTGTGTTCTGTTGCCGTATTCGGATGAATTTTGTATTTCATACACGGTATTTAAAATGTACAATTATTGTCTTTTTCTTCTTTGGCGATCACTCGTATCTGAGTAAGATTGTCTTCCATAAACACGGTTTTAACAATGGGTCCGTAAGTGACTGTGGAGGCCAATTCTGGATCCACCCATCCTTTCACAGTGGGGACATGGGTTTCCGGGTGGGAATTGATCACGGTGTGGATTTGCCAAGCATGCCTTCCTCTTAGCACGTTTCTCTCTTGCGTCCTGAGATCGAGTGTCTTCAAAGCCCAGGACACCTTTGGTAAAGGCTGTTCTCCAACTAGAGCGCTTGCAGGCCAGTGTTTCCCAGTTGTCAGTGTTTATACTACATTTTGTAAGATTTGCCTTGAGACAGTCTTTAAACCTCTTTTGTTGACCACCAGCATTACGCTTTCCATTTTTAAGTTCGGAATAGAGTAGTTGCTTTGGCACCCACACAACCCATCAGGCACCCACACAACATGACCAGTGATCAACACTGGTGATCTTTGCTTCTTCCAGTACACTAATATTTGTTCTATTAAATCTGGCTTTAAAATACAGCTGCCACACACCTGGATTTTCCTGGACACTACCAGGACAGAATTGACGCCCAAGGGGGGGCGGTTCCGAAAAGTGGTGCTTTCTCATGGATCTTAGGCAAGTCAATCGGGGGGGGGGATCACATTTTTTGGCATTTATGTAAAACAAAGCTCAAGAGCTTTGGAGTTTGTCTTTAAAAAGCTCACGAACTTTGGGGTTTCCCTAAAAAAAAAAAGCCCAACAATTCTGGGGTGTCCTGGTTTTTACTTTTTGAACTATGACAACCCTATTTAAAAGAGGGCTAGACAAAGACAAGGCTGTCAATGGCCACTAGCCAGGTAATAATAATAATAATAATAATAATAATAATAATAATAATAATAATAATAATTTATTACTTATACCCTGTCCATCTGGCTGGGTTTCCCCAGCCACTCTGGGCAGCTTCCAACAAGAGATTAAAAATACATTAGAACATGCACACGACAGCTCAGACAAACGTAGTTGGTCTCTAAGGTGCTACTGGAAGGATTTTTTAAAATTTTTGTTTCGATTAAAACATCAGTCATTAAAAACTTCCCTAAAGAGGGCTGCCTTCAGATGTCTCCTAAAAGTCAGATAGTTCTTTATTTCCTTGACATCTGGTGGGAGGGTGTTCCACGGGGCAGGCACCACTACTGAGAAGGCCCTCTGCCTGGTTCCCTGTAACCTCGCTTCTCGCAGGGAGGGAACCGCCAGAAGGCCCTCGGCGCTGGACCCTGGTGTCCAGGCAGAACGATGGGGGCTCTGCTCTGAAGCCACATTTGGAGGCAGCAATGCTTCTGAATTCCAGTTGCTGGAAACCACAGGAGGGGAGAAGCTAATTGTGCTCAGATCCTGCTTGCTGACTTTCTACAGGCATCTGGCTGGTCACTGGGAGAACAGGACGCTGGACTAGAATAGTAGCCATCGATAGCTACTTTTAGTGCCATCCGGGTTGGTAGCCATCACTGCCTGTCACTCTCCTGCACCACCATAGCCTCCGTGTTGCCATTGCAGAACTCAGGGAGGAGACAGAGAGCAAAACTGGAAAGTATTGGAGGCACCTGTTGTTGGCTCTCTAGCTCCCCCTACTGTCAGGCTCCCTGCTTTCTGCCCTACCAGTCTCAATGGGCGCCAGCGGCCACCACCGCGTAAATAGCCCTCTTCCTTTGGGGCAGAGGTGCTGCAGAGGAAATATTTGGGAAGTTTGTGCCCACAGCTGCCTCTCCGAGGATTCGCACGGCGCTCGATGGGTTGGCAAGCTTTCCTGGTTGCCATGGTGAGCGTGGCTGTCAGACGCCTCTCCTTTGTGCGAGCTGTCAGGGTGCTTGTCAGGAGAGCTGGCCTAGATAAATGCTACCTGTCTCGCTGAGGCCCATATTGTAAGGCAGAAACGGCAACAAGCCTTCTCCAACAAAGGCGGTGTGTGGATGTGGCGTAATTGGTACAATTAGTTCCCTTGCTGGGCAGAAACACAGGCCAGGCGAGGGAAATGACTGGAGGAAAGAGTTAAGGTGGGAAGGAAAGGCACCTCTCCGACTGACCCCGGGGGTTGCCCAGCGCTTGGCATGGTAAACTGAGGAAAGAAGGACCAGCGTAGCATGTAATGGCCCCCCTCTTCCAAAAGCAAGGCCTCCCCTGTTTGCTTCGGAGAGCAATTTGGCAGTCGCTAATTACCCAGCGCTTGAATATCAGACAGCTGCTAACCCGTGGGGGAGACACTTAGCCGAGGTTGCTCGGAAGTGTTTGGTTTTGCTTTGCCGTCCATATAAATATCATTAGCTCTGAATTACAAATCAGGAAACGTAGGCGTGGGATGCGAGGCTGGGTTACTTGAGCAGGGGGGAACAAACAGACAAAAAAAATGGAGAGAGTCAGAATAGAAGAATTGTAGAGTTCAAAGGGACCCCCAAGGCTCATCTAGTCCAACCCACTGCAATGCAGGATTTGCATCTGAAGGATCCCTGACATGTGCCCATTCTCGGAAGGTATCCCAAGGGTCATCTAATCCAGGCACGTCCAACTCCCAAGAGACTGCGATCTACCTGAAGGAGTGTCTCCACCCCTATCGTTCTGCCCGGCCACTGAGGTCCAGTACAGAGGGCCTTCTGGTGGTTCCCTCGTTGCGAGAAGCCAAGTTGCAGGGAACCAGGCAGAGGGCCTTCTTGGTGGTGGCACCTGCCCTGTGGAATGCCCTCCCATCAGATGTCAAAAACAGCTACCAGATTTTTAGAAGACATCTGAAGGCAGCCCTGTTTAGGGAGGCTTTTAATGTTTAATCGATTATTTTATTTTTCTGTTGGAAGCCGCCCAGAGTAGCTGGGGAAATCCAGCCAGATGGGCGGGGTATAAATAAATAAATAAATAAATAAATAAATAAATAAAACAATAATTATTATTACTACTACTCCTGGTATAAAAAAACTGGCAGCGATCTACCCATTATCATTGGATGGAGGAGGAGCATGTGGATTGCCCAGAGTTCATAGAATCATAGAGTTGGAAGAGACCACAAGGGCCATCCAGTCCAACCCCCTGCCAAGCAGGAAACACCATCAAAGCATTCTTGACATATGCCTGTCAAGACCTCCAAAGAAGGAGACTCCACCACACTCCTTGGCAGCAAATTCCACTGCCGAACAGCTCTTACTGTCAGGAAGTTCTTCTTAATGTTTAGGTGGAATCTTCTTTCTTGAAGTTTAAATCCATTGTTGACCACAGAGTTGTTGAGCTTTTTGGGGGTAGGATTGCCCAGAGTTCTTCAGCTTTTATTTGTTAACTTTCGGTAAACTTTATTTATTCCCACGATCGATAAGGGTCGTGGATACCAGGATCGCGATCTACTGTTGGACATGCCTGATTCTAGTCCAATGCCCTGTAACGCAGGATTTGCCACTAAAGAATCTCTGGCAACTGGGCATCCAATCGCTGCTTAAAAACCACCACCAAGGGAGTCTGTTCCAGTCTCAAAGAGCTCTTACCATCAGAAAGTTCTTCCTAATGTTTAATCAGAATCTCCTTTCTTGCCGGGTCCTACCCTCCAGAGCAGGAGAAAACAAGCTTGTTCCCTCTTTCATGGGAAAGTCCTTGAGATGCCGTATTTGAAGATGGCTATCAAATCTCCTCTCAGTCTCCTCTTTTCCAGGCTAAACAGACCCAGCTTCTTCCACCATTTATCTCCAGACCCTTGAGCATCTTGGTCGCCCTCCTCTGCACACATTCTAGCTTGTCAACATCCTCCTTAAATTGCGGTGCCCAGAATTGGACACGTCATTCCAGGTTTGGACTGAGCAAGGCAGAAGAGAGTGGGACTATGACTTCCCTTGATCTGGACCCTCGACTTCTGTTGATGCAGCCTAGAATTGCATTGATTCTCTCTTTTTGTTGTTGTTTGAAGGGAAAGAGAAGGGCCTGCCTCTGGCAACCTGAACTCCGAGGGCTGCCCATTGTCGATGCAGGGCATGTCAAGGCAGGCTCCTGCTCTGAGCCGCCATGAAATATACATGGGATGCAAAAGAGGGCTGTGTTCTGAGGCTCCACGCAGCATAACCTTTCCCAGACTCTGTGCTTCGTGATTTGTAGAGCAAGAAGCAGCGAGGGCAGCAGCTGCCTGCCTGCTGATTGCAGGGAGTTAACCTTTCCACGCTTGGTCGCGATCCATCAAATGGCAAGAAGCCTGCAGGGAGAGGGATCAAAGGCAGACAGGGCCCACTGTGACTGGTAGATCAGTGGACCTTTGGCTTGGATGAGAATCCCCCTTCCTCACAGTGGCTGCTATCAAGGACCCCGAAG
Source organism: Zootoca vivipara (assembly GCF_965207765.1). NCBI lineage: Eukaryota > Metazoa > Chordata > Lepidosauria > Squamata > Lacertidae > Zootoca > Zootoca vivipara. The sequence goes on from NC_142593.1 coordinate 60,395,591, forward strand.
AGATGAGGCTGTGGATTTGGTGGATGTATCGTGTTTACCACTCAGGTGCTCCAAAGGTGGTGAAGTTGAAATTACCTTTGCTCATACATGATTCATGTAGCCCCGGGTGCAGGTGCTGACGGCTGGGGTGCAGACTTCATCTGTGAGCACCACGAAGCTATCACTTCCCTGCCTCTCTCCAGAACACTCCCTGCTTCTGGGTTTCCCAGTTATCATACAGATGTGGCTCAGTCAATTTATTTTTTAGGGGGGGGGGGAATCAATTAAATCATCTTACCCCATACATGGGACCCAGGTAGCGCTGTGGGTTAAACCACAGAGTCTAGGGCTTGCTGATCAGAAGGTCGGCGGTTCAAATCCCTGCAATGGGGTGAGCTCCCGTTGCTTGATCCCAGCTCCTGCCCACCTAGCAGTTTGAAAGCACATCAAAGTGCAAGTAGATAAATAGGTAATAAATAGGTAATAAATACCTACCCTCTGACGGGAAGGTAAACGGCATTTCCGTGCGCTGCTCTGGTTCGCCAGAAGCAGCTTTGTCATGCTGGCCACATGACCCAGAAGCTGTCTGCGGACAAACGGTGGCTCCCTCGGCCTATAGACCGAGATGAGCGCCGCAACCCCAGAGTCGGACATGACTGGACCTGATGGTCAGGGGCCCCTTTACCTTTACCCCATACATGCCCACTCAACTTCTTCGCTCGGTGGAACTGGCCCCATTGCAGATACCACATAATACTCATTCCACATTTGCAAGAAGCCTTCTCTTTTAATGCAGCAGCACCTACACTTTGGAACTCCCTGCCAATTGATATCACTGCACTCTGCTGAAAACCCATTTTGCTTAGATGAGCCTGCCCAGATAGTTCAAAAGTTGATGCTAGCTTTAAACTGTTGTTTTTTTTAATAAAAGAAAATCTATTGCCGTTTTAATTTTTTTCAAAACTCTTAAATCATGGTTAGTAATTTTTCTTATTGATATTTTTACCGTTTTACCATTTTTGGAAACTGCTTTTTAAAATAAAAACAACAACAATCAAGAGGCATGCAAATTTCATGTAATAAACATATGAATGAATAATTGTGCGAGAGCAAGGCTTATCACTACAGAGGGCCAGGGCAGGAACCAGAATACGTACTCCAGCTGAGCTCTGTCCCTTTGCAGGTAGATAATGCAGTAATAGAATTGCAGAGGTGGAAGGGACCCCGGGGGTCCTCTAGTCCAACCCCCTGCAATGCAGGAATCTCAGCTAAAGCATCCATGACAGATGGCCATCCAACTTCTGCTGAAAAACCTCCAAGGAAGGAGAGTCCACCACCTCCCAAGGGAATCCACTGTCAAATGGCACCTTCCATCAGAAAGTTCTTCCTGACTCTCCTTTCTTGTCATTTGAATCCATTGGTTTGGATCCTACCTTCCGCAGCTTCAGAAAACCAGCTTGCTCCCTCTTCCATGTGCATCTGGCTGTCCTCCTTCCTGGCCTCACCCACAAAAATGTTCCTCGCTGGGACCTCTGCATGGCTGAGTGGAGGAAAAAGATAAAATCCAGAGGAGGCTGAACTAGTTGACCCTTGGGAACCCTTCCCACCTCTACAATTCTATGATTTTATGACTCCATGAGGTCCTTTCAAGACACATTGGTGGCCTGTGGCCAGTTGAAATCCATTGTGCTCACAGGCAGCAATGTGGAAAAGAGCCGTTTCTAAATCACCGTGAACAAAACAGACCTCTGCTCAATTTCGCTTGCTAAATAAATGCTTGCTGAGATAAAAGGGTTTTTCTTTCTTTTGCAACATTTCCAAAATGTATTCAGGCTTGGCGTTTGACCTCTAAAAGAAAGGGAGCGCTGGAGCCCCAGAACAGAGAATGAATGGATTAATTAAATTTAAAAGGATACAGTTTAATCAGTCGAGTCCTCCAAGCCGCTTACTGCTGCCACTGCAGCCTTTGCCAGCTTGGTGTCCTCCAGATGTTTGCGACAATGGCTACACAGTCAGCCAGCCCAGCGACGCTGACTGAGGCTGATGGGATTTGTAGTCCAGAACAGCAGCAGCAAAACAAGAAGTGATTTAGAGCTGGCCTTTCGGAACCCTTTTATCTCCTCTGTGCCATTACAGCCTGCCTCTTCAGTCATATATACCAAAGGCAGGTGCTTAGGGTGACCCATAAAGGCTTTTACGAGTAAGACTGCTGCTGACAACAGCCGACATCAATCCAGCGTTTTATCCATCCCCGAACAACCGCTCTCTTGCGACACAAACAATGTAGCAATTTCGGTTGGGAAACGGCCTTTTTGTCCGCCTTTTATTTATATGAACTACCCTAGAGTTTCATCAGCCCCACCAGCTGCATCCTTTGATCCTGCAGAGCGTACGACTGCAGGCGGCGTCTCCTGCCTTATGTTCCACTGCAATCAAAACAGCATTGTGTTACAAATGCCCGACATCCTTTCTCTCCCCCAAACTTCCATTTCCCCTGTTTTTCTTCTGGGTGAGCTCAAAAGCTTCATCGCTACTTCGTGACTCCTCTGTCGGCCCTGATAAAATCAAGATATAATGAGACTGTTTGCTTTCGGCTTTCCTGTGCCCACGGAAACCTCTTCTGTCAGAGGATTTGGATGCCTCTGTATCTCGGTTCCTGAGATGGAAAGCTCTGTTCCAAAGGTGTGCTGTAATGTTGGGCTCATGTCCTGCATCCTGGCTTTCCATCAGGGTACCTGGGAGGCCAGTCTGAGAACAGGATGCTGGACTAGATGGGCCCCTGGGTTGTGCTTTGGTCTGGGAAGTGCAAATTGGGTGGGCTTGGTTTATTTTATTTCATATAACATATACAGACACGAACCTAAAAAAGTTAATGCCAGCTGTGTAGAAGCTGGTGGCGCTGTGGGTTAAACCACTGTGCCTAGGGCTTGCTGATCAGAAGGTCGGCGCTTCGAATCCCTGCGACGGGGTGGGCTCCCGTTGCTCAGTCCCAGCTCCTGCCAACCTAGCAGTTCGAAAGCACCTCAAAGTGCAAGTAGATAAATAGGTACCGCTCCAGCAGGAGGGTAAATGGCGTTTCCGTGCGCTGCCCTGGTTAGCCAGAAGCGGCTTTGTCATGCTGGCCACACGACCTGGAAGCTGTACGTCAGCTCCCTCGGCCAGTAAAGCGAGATGAGCGCCGCAACCCCAGAGTCGGTCATGACTGGACCTAATGGTCAGGGGTCCCTTTACCTATGTAGATGCCAGGAGTGTGCATGTGTGTATCTGGTGCACCTTAGGAGCTGCTGTAACCGTGTGCTTTTGCCAATAAACAATTAACTATCGGCTGTTTGTCTTCCTTGGCTGGGAGTGTGCAGGATACGCCAGGCCTGGCTTTAAGGGCTCATAGCTCAGCAGTAGAGCACATGCTTTTCCACACAGAAGATGCCAGCCTTGATTTGATTTATTCAGTTTATAAGCTGATCCTTCCCCAGTGATCCAGGGTAGGCGGTGGGTTGGTTTGCACATTTCATAAGACAAGCCAGTGATGTGGGTATCGCCAGGTTCTGCCCCCGTCTTGAGCCCCCGTGTGGGCTAGGCGACTGGAGCACCTTCAGCAACCTTCCGATTACATGGACTTTCTCGGAGAACAGGTCCTGGTGCAGTGGACTCACAACTGCACATTGTGAGCACCAAATTCAGCGGAGAAAAAACACAGAAGCTAGCTGTGGAGGTTTTGAAGCATACCTCATTTTATTACTACCACTACTACAAACACAAAAGACATACATGAGAAAACAGCCCTCATGAGCCATCTAATCACTACAAAGATAAGAGCGAAACCTCTCTCTGTGTGTGTGTCAGGGATGGAAGAACAGAAGAGCAGTTTCTGCCCCCTCCTTTCTCATAACATCAGTTCAGGAGATTCTTGCAATGGGAGGGGTGAAAATGTCAACAAGTACATGCAATTATAACTCATAAGCTACACCATCAAATTTGTTGTTGTTGTTTAGTCGTTTAGTCGTGTCCGACTCTTCGTGACCCCATGGACCATAACACGCCAGGGACTCCTGTCTTCCACTGCCTCCCGCAGTTTGGTCAAACTCATGTTCGTAGCTTCGAGAACACTGTCCAACCATCTCGTCCTCTGTCGTCCCTTTCTCCTAGTGCCCTCCATCTTTCCCAACATCAGGGTCTTTTCCAGGGATTCTTCTCTTCTCATGAGGTGGCCAAAGTATACCACCATAATGGGTCTAATTACAGGTGGAGATGAATCAGCGTATAGGGAAGAGGTTCAAAAAGTCTCGACATGGTGCCTAGAGAACAACTTGCACCTAAATATCAGTAAGACAAAGGAGATGGTGTTGGACTTTCGGAGAAAGAGAGGGGAACTAGTCTTGTTGTGTATCGGGGGGGGGGGAGCTGTGTGGAGAGAGTCTCTTCCTGTTCCTGTAAATTCCTGGGAGTTCACCTTAGTGAAGACCTCACTTGGAAAATCAATATAACCCAGGTGGTTAGGAAGGCCCAACAGAGACTCCATTTCCTTAGGGTCTTGCGTAAGAACAATGTCAAACAAAAATTGATGATCTCTTTCTACCGGTCAACAATAGAAAGTATCCTTTCATACTGTATTACAGTGTGGTACGCTAGCAAGGTTATGCTTAAAATTCTACAAGGCAGGCTTAGGCAGTATGTGGACCGAGAACTCCCAGAAGTGCAAGCTGGATAAACTCCCAGAAGTGCAAGCGCAAATAGCAAACATGCGCTGGATTATGGAGAAAGCTAGAGAGTTCCAGAAAAACGTCTACTTCTGCTTCATTGACTATGCAAAAGCCTTTGACTGTGTCGACCACAGCAAACTATGGCAAGTTCTTAAAGAAATGGGAGTGCCTGATCACCTCATCTGTCTCCTGAGAAATCTCTATGTGGGACAAGAAGCTACAGTTAGAACTGGATATGGAACAACTGATTGGTTCAAAATTGGGAAAGGAGTATGACAAGGTTGTATATTGTCTCCCTGCTTATTTAACTTATATGCAGAATTCATCATGCGAAAGGCTGGACTAGATGAATCCCAAGCCGGAATTAAGATTGCCGGGAGAAATATCAACAACCTCAGATATGCAGATGACACAACCTTGATGGCAGAAAGCGAGGAGGAATTAAAGAACCTTTTAATGAGGGTGAAAGAGGAGAGCGCAAAATATGGTCTGAAGCTCAACATCAAAAAAACCAAGATCATGGCCACTGGTCCCATCACCTCCTGGCAAATAGAAGGGGAAGAAATGGAGGCAGTGAGAGATTTTACTTTCTTGGGCTCCTTGATCACTGCAGATGGTGACAGCAGTCACGAAATTAAAAGACGCCTGCTTCTTGGGAGAAAAGCAATAACAAACCTAGACAGCATCTTAAAAAGCAGAGACATCACCTTGCCGACAAAGGTCCGTATAGTTAAAGCTATGGTTTTCCCAGTAGTGATGTATGGAAGTGAGAGCTGGACCATAAAGAAGGCTGATCGCCGAAGAATTGATGCTTTTGAATTATGGTGCTGGAGGAGACTCTTGAGAGTCCCATGGACTCCAAGAAGATCAAACCTATCCATTCTGAAGGAAATCAGCCCTGAGTGCTCACTGGAAGGACAGATCGTGAAGCTAAGGCTCCAATACTTTGGCCACCTCATGAGAAGAGAAGAATCCTTGGAAAAGACCCTGATGTTGGGAAAGATTGAGGGCACAAGGAGAAGGGGACGACAGAGGACAAGATGGTTGGACAGTGTTCTCGAAACTACGAACATGAGTTTGACCAAACTGCGGGAGGCAGTGGAAGACAGGAATGCCTGGCGTGCTCTGGTCCATGGGGTCAAGAAGAGTCGGACACGACTAAACGACTAAACAACAACAACAACAACAACAACGCTGGTTTGACAGCCACGGACAGGAAGTCCCTACAGAGGGTGATGAATACAGCACATATCAGGGCTGTCCCCTGAGTTCACTAGATGACATCGCAGGAGACCGCTGCCTCAGGAGAGCGATGAAAATTCTCAGGGACGACTCACACCCCGGCCAGCACCTCTTTAATCTCCTACCTTCGGGCAGGAGATACAGTAGTCAGCCGCACCAACAGGTTGAAGAACAGTTTTTATCCATGGGCTGCTGGGCTGCTGAATGGGGAAAAAATGGTGCAATTGACTTCCGACAAGGACACAGAGTGCGAACAAGACTGAGTGTATGTGGGGGGGGGCTCGTTTAATTTCACTGCACACAGGTGGTGTAGTGACAATAAAGGTTCATTTTTATTTTATTTTATTTATTATTCATTTTATATATAGATGGGGTGGGTCATTGGCCTCATCCAGCAGGCTCTTCTTATGTTCTTATGCCCAGATGGTTTGGACTAAACTCCCATAAGCCTCAGCCAGCCATGCTAGCTGGGGTTGATGGGAGCTGTAGTCCCAAACCTCTGAAGGCCACCAGATGTGAGACCTCTGGTCCAGCAGAACTGAATAACTTATTTTACGCTGTGATGAGTTTACATAATGCACTTCTCTGACCCTTCCTTACATCGGTGCCCTCCATGATGTCACAACACAAGGTAAGTACTGCTTGGCATTTTGAAAGCAGCGTACTTACACCTAGTCTGTCCCTAAGGTACACCAGCAAGTGTTTTTCTGGTCTTAGAATAATCTGTCTGAGCCTTTGTGTAAAGTTTGCAGTGATACAGTCCCACCCAGCTGTTCTGCCCAGGACTTGTAGGCATTAGGAGCGGTTGCTTTCCATGGTGCTGAAATCTATCTATGTCCTTCCTAGTCCCAGGAGAGGCTGGCTGGCTGCATCTCAGCCAGAAGGTGATATTCCCAAGATGATATACAGATAATGAAGAGGAGTAGTAGTAGTAGTAGTAGTAGTAGTAGTAGCAGTAGTAGTTTGGATTTGATATCCCGCTTTATCACTACCCTAAGGAGTCTCAAAGCAGCTAACAATTTCCTTTCCCTTCCTCCCCCACAACAAACACTCTGTGAGGTGAGTGAGGCTGAGGGACTCCAGAGAAGTGTGACTAGCCCAAGGTCACCCAGTAGCTGCATGTGGAGGAGCGGGGAATCGAACCCAGTTCACCAGATTATGAGTTCACTGCTCTTAACCACCACACCACACTGGCTAGTAGGCACTGGGCCTCTTGGTTCAATCCCACATTTGCTTCTTTGCTGAGGCACAGAATGCTGTCCATCGTGAATACTCTGAAAACACGATTGAAAAGCTCAAGAACACCAGCTCTGTGGTTGAGGGCTCGTTCACATGCACAGTCTCCAATGCAATATAGATGTTGTCCCCCAACACTTCCATTGCCCTGCGTCAAGTAAGTAGGAAAGCCGCCATGCAAGAGAGTGAATTTTTGTGTGTGGAGGGTAGCATGGAACACCCAGGAAGATCAGCACCTGGAGGGTTAGCCAACCTGTCTCCTCCTTCAATAGGTGGTGCTGTGGTCTAAATTACTGAGCCTTTTGGGTTTGCTGATCAGAAGGTCAATGATGGTCCCAGCTCCTGCCAACCTAACAGCTTGAAAGCACACCAGTGCAAATAGATAAACAGGGAAGGTAAACAGCGTTTCCATGTGCTCAGGCTTCCGTCACAGTGCTCCACTTGTGCCAGAAGCAGTTTAATCTTGCTTGCCACATGACCCGGAAAGCTGTCTGCAGACAAACACTGGCTCCCTTGGCCTGAAAGCGAGATGAGCACCACAACCCCATAGTCGCCTTTGACTGGACTTAACAATCCAGGGGTCCTTTACCTTTTAGAATCATAGAATCATAGAGTTGGAAGAGACCACAAGGGCCATCCAGTCCAACCCCCTGCCAAGCAGGAAACACCATCAAAGCATTCTTGACATATGCCTGTCAAGCCTCTGCTTAAAGACCTCCAAAGAAGGAGACTCCACCACACTCCTTGGTAGCAAATTCCACTGCCGAACAGCTCTTACTGTCAGGAAGTTCTTCCTAATGTTTAGGTGGAATCTTCTTTCTTGAAGTTTGAATCCATTGCTCCGTGTCCGCTTCTCTGGAGCAGCAGAAAACAATCTTTCTCCCTCCTCCATATGACATCCTTTCATATATTTGAACATGGCTATTATATCACCCCTTAACCTTCTCTTCTCCAGGCTAAACATACCCAGCTCCCTAAGCCGTTCCTCATAAGGCATTGTTTCCAGGCCTTTGACCATTTTGGTTGCCCTCTTCTGGACACGTTCCAGCTTGTCAGTATCCTTCTTGAACTGTGGTGCCCACAGTTACCTTACCTGCTTCTAAGCAATCCATTGGGGTAGTCAGGAAGGTGGTGTGTGTCTAAGGATATCGCAGGAGGGTGTAATCTGGTGTCCTCCAGATGTTCTGGACTTCATCACCTATCACCACCAGCCAGCAAGGTCAAGGGGATGGCTGATGTAGTCCAGGACATCTGGAGGACACCAGCTCACCTACCCCTGATGTAAGGCTTAACACACACACACCTCTGCCAAGCATAACTGGGCACCGCTCAACATTAAAACAAAAAGAGTGAGACATTTCTTGCTATGATTTATGTGTGTACAATTTTGTATCAAAATATTATTATTATTTTTAGAAAAGAAAAACACAGGGAACAAGGAGATGGTCACAGAGAACATCTCCGTCTTCTTGGACAATCTTTCCCTGACATGAGGGATGCTATAGCTTTTTAAAAAAAGTCCCAAAGGAGAACAAGGAGGTGCAGAACTGAAAATTGTTAGCTGATTTAGCTGCACCGAGTGGTGCTTCTGCACCAGAGAAGGACAAAACTTAAATGTCTTCGTTAAATAAATAAGTATGAATGCAACCTCCTCGTCCGTCCTCCCCTGCCCCTGCAAGGATCACTGGTGATTCTTGTGCTACAGAAAGCAATAGGCGCCTTTTTGCGCTGTGGAACTCTAGGGAGGAGTTACTCAAATTGGGTTCCTAGGACTCTCAACTGCCTTGGAAGCTGAAGGAGGGGTTTATCACTGAAGGGGCTAATGGTAGACTAGTTCCCTGAGAGCCTACTGTCCCATTGCCAATCATTTCCCTTTACAGGGGCTGTGTACACACAATACCTTTAAATAACATTTTAAGCACATACTTTCCCTCAAAGAATTCTGGGCACTGTAGTTTACAGATATAAATTTCCCAGCAGATCTTAACAGACGACTGTGCCCAGAATTCTTTGAGGAGTATAGGAGTATAGCATCTAGATTAAGGGAAGTAATAGTACCACTGTATTCTGCTCTGGTCAGACCTCACCTGGAGTACTGTGTCCAGTTCTGGGCACCACAGTTCAAGAAGGATACTGACAAGCTGGAAGGTGTCCAGAAGAGGGCAACCAAAATGGTCAAAGGCCTGGAAACGATGCCTTATGAGGAACGGCTTAGGGAGCTGGGTATGTTTAGCCTGGAGAAGAGAAGGTTAAGGGGTGATATGATAGCCATGTTCAAATATATAAAAGGATGACATATAGAGGAGGGAGAAAGATTGTTTTCTGCTGCTCCAGAGAAGCAGACACAGAGCAATGGATCCAAACTACAAGAAAGAAGATTCCACCTAAACATTAGGAAGAACTTCCTGACAGTAAGAGCTGTTTGGCAGTGGAATTTGCTGCCAAGAAGTGTGGTGGAGTCTCCTTCTTTGGAGGTTTTAAAGCAGAGGCTTGACAGGCATATGTCAAGAATGCTTTGATGGTGTTTCCTGCTTGGCAGGGGGTCGGACTGGATGGCCCTTGTGGTCTCTTCCAACTCTATGATTCTATGATTCTAGGTGAAAAATGTGATTCGAAGGTATTATGCGTACAGACTACAGAGCCAATGTGCAGCCACAAGGGGGTGCTGGTTGCTTTAGGGTGGAAAGTGAAGTTCGATTCCAGGATCTTTTGCAATGTACAGTCATGCTGAGATGCTCAGCAGGCAAGTCTATAGGGAAAGGTTGTCCTGATGATAAACCACTGCCCAGTGACTGTTTGGTTTAGTTATTGTATTGCATCATCTTTAGGCGAACTAATACCAGTGTACTGGAAGAAGCAAAGTTCACCAGTGTTGAAGCAATGATTCTTCAACATCAACTTCGTTGGACTGGTCATGTTGTGTGGATGCCTGATGATTGTCTTCCAATGCAACTCCTCTATTCTGAACTTAAAAATGGAAAGTGTAATGCTGGTGGTCAACAAAAGAGGTTTAAACAGCCTTTACCAAAGGTGTCATGGGCTTTGAAGACACTCGAACTCAGGACACAAGGGAGAAAAGTGCTAAGAGGAAGGCACACTTGGCAAATCCACACCATGATCAACTCCCACCTGGTAACCAATGTCTCCACTGTGGAAGGACGACGTGTGCATCCAGAATTGGCCTCCACAGTCATTTACGGACTCATTGTTAAACCATGTTTATGGAAGACAGTCTTACTGGGCTACGAGGGATCACCACAGAAGAAGCATCATATTTAGTATCTCAGCTATCAGGATACATTTTACTGTTCCAAATTCATGTTAACATTCATTCTTGCCTCATTAGCATGGGCTTGTCATCCAGTGGACTTCAACAGGTACAGGTGTCCTTAGAGTTTTGTTGATAACCTTTATGCACCTGGAAAAATCATGCCTGTGTTACTCATGCCTCTGTGAACTCTATGGATCCACTAGATTGACCCTAAATTTGCTGAAGGGGTACAGACAGCACAGATGGCTCAATTGTGTTTGTAAGCTTGAAATGTTCTGGGTAATTCAAGAAGCAGGACAATGCACCAGTGTGTGCTTGCAGGTTAAAGGCAGAGGTCACTTTGCACATTCTCCAGCTGTAGCTGGTGCCCACTTGACCCACTGCTCCCCACAGCAAAAATATCTTTTTTTGGGGGGATATTTGGCCCCAGCAAAATATTTTTGCTGGGGCCAAAAATATCACAGGGAAGGGAGAAATGGCAGAGTTTAATTATAATATCAGAAGCTGAAAGTTTACAGTTTACAGGGGGAAAGAAAAATGCATGTGGGGGCTTCCGGGTTCAGCGCCAGCGCCGATCGGCGGGGTCTCGTCTCGTCTCCGAGACGGCCCGTCCCTGCTAGGAGTGGGGAGGGCAGCGAGAGCGACGCTGCGCCCCTTAGAACCTCGGGAAGGGCGTCCCGGGGGCAATTTGCTCGGCACAGCCCAAATCCGGACTCCCCAACTCTTCGGTTAGCTCTAATAAGAGCTCCGGAGCGAGGAGGGTAGAAGTCGCGGGGGCCATTTTGAGCGGCAACGTTATTCTAGCAGGGAGAAGCTTCAAGCCGAAGGCGGAGAGCGCTGGATTCTTCCGAAAATAAAACGATTGGAAAAGATTGTAAGTAACCTCACGATTTGGATTATAAAACAATTTGGATCTGGGAGAGAGGGGAGAAAAGAGGAAGCCACCCCCCCCCACGGCAACAAAAGAGACAGTAAATAGAAACCCGAAGCCATAAACAGAAGATTTGCAATTCAAAGGATCCCTCAAAGGCATCAAAGAGAATCTCCCCTTTGATGCAGGGTGAGAAGGGGAGAGAGACTGTGGTTTATGACTGCCCTGCAGCAAGAGGTAAAGACTGAGAAAAATCTTTCTTTTCCTCGGGAGCCGGCAGCCCAGGCAACCCAGTGAGTTGATCAGGATTTATGAGTCAATTTTTATTTCATTTTGTATTTCTGGACTTTGTGGAATTTCTTTTCTGGTTTAAATGTTTGTGAAATGTGAGTTCGAACTTTATTGTTAATAAGACTTGAAGAATGCAGCCAGCTTGTTAAAATGGAGTCGAGAAAATAAACTGTGATCATATTCCACCCCACGTGACAAGTTTTGACCTTGGCAGGATTGAATTATGTCAACAAAAAAGTGTTCCCCTGAGTTCCAGCGGTCTGTTTTGACCTTAATGTGGGAAACAAGAATAGAGCTATGTCAAGAGGATACACGACGGCAAGAGTTACAGAAAAAATTTCAGATGGTGATGGCAGAATATGATTTTTTTAGGAGATGAAGCTTTTGACACTGAAAAAGATGAATGTGAGAATGACAATGATGATGACTGTGATTTGGAAGGAAAAGATGAAGATGAGGACTGTGATGATTCAACACAAAATGAAGCACACCACGAAAAAAATGATGACTTTACTCTACAAAAAGTTGGATGGAGTGCCCCGCTTTTGAGGGGGGCACGATTGGTATTATTGGAACTCCAGAACGCCCACAGGGAAGAAGGAAAAAATATGCAGAGAAGAGAAGAAATTCAGGGGCCCTGTATGGTGGCCTGGATGGCAAAAGACTGTAAACAGGGGGTGGGGTGAAGGGAAAGTGATGTTGTGATTACATGGATGGATTAACAGGTTTATAACTGGTCTGCTGATTATGGAATTTGCTGGATTGGGGGGGTGGAGCCGGTAATCGGGGATGTAAGGTTAAATTGAGAATAGTTATAGTTTTAAAAGTGAATGGATTTTGGAAAATGTGAAAATATGGAGGCTTATAGAGGGAGAAAAAATTAGGCACGGGAAGATAAAATGGGAGTTTGATTTTTCAATGATTTGGAGTTGTATAAGATACAAAGGTGTATTTCTATAAAGTAAGAAACTGTTGCAGATGATAAAAAAGGGATGAAAACCGGGGAAGGGGGGGGAGGGGAAGCCCACAAAATATGGTTTTACAATCATGAATGTAAGAAAAAATTTTCTGTTTTGTATTGTTTTTTTCTCTTTTTTTGCCCTTTCTTTTTTTTCTTTTTTTCCTATTTCTATTTCTCTCTTTTTTTTTTGGTATGACAATAGATGGTTGGATGGATGGCCTCCTGCGTACTGCCCTGGTTTGCTGGAGCTCCCTGGTGGCAGGGGGGGGGGGCTTTGGGGTCAGGGGAGGGGGAGGAGGACAGAAATCCAAGCATAAAATGGAACATCTCTGACTGTTCACATACATGGGATACTTCTGTGGCAGGGGAGGACCCATGTGGGTGGGTAGGAAGGAGGTGGAAAAGGTGTTTATGTATGTACCGTTTTTTTTGTTTTTTTTGTATTCTGTAAAATTAATAAAAAGTATGTTTAACAAGAAAAATGCATGTGGTCTTTTTATAGCAGGGATGTCAAAGGCAAGAAGCGCAAGGACACGAACGGGCGCCACAGAGCTTTGATTCAGGAGCATCAATCGGTGTTCTGGGAGCACATTTGGAAACAAAACTCAGCTGCTCATTTTCCAGAGTTCTCTTTTAAGCAAGCAAGAAGTTACGATGCCCCGAGGTAATTTTTTGGGGTGAGGAATGAATAATAAAATTATCACAGCCTCCCTCATAACAGGGTCAGGTTTTTTAAGAGTTCCCAATAAAATTACTGTGCAGCTCAGGAGCAGTTTAAAGAGAATTGAAATGCATTCCCTTGGACTAAACAGTCTGGAGAAGCAGTCAGTTTGTTCTTTTTTTCTACCATCCAGGGTGACAATGCTTTTTAATGCAACTTTAATGCCCTGAATTCTTTTAATGCAAGGGGTGGGCAGACGTCATGCTTGTCAGATCTACTTTGCGCTTTTGCTAGAACCCCACGATCTACCAACCAGGACCAGGTGCAAAAGGCATGTTGTTAGAATCAGAGACCAGGGTGCCTCTGAGCATGCGCTGAGCCTTGGGATTTCCTTTCAGCACCGAAACCAGAGCAGCTCATGGAAATGCCATTTACCTTCCCACTGGAGCGGTACATATTTATCTACTTGCACTGGAGTGCTTTCAAACTGTTAGGTTGGCAGGAGCTGGGCCAGAACAACAGGAGCTCACCCCGTCATGGGGATTCGAACTGCCAACCTTCTGATTGCCAAGCCCAAGAGGCTCAGTGGTTTAACCCACAGCGCCACCCACATCCATACTGGATTACATTGGGTCAATGTTTCTCCACGCCATGCATAATTTTATAAACGTCTGCCATGTCACCTCTTGCTTGCCTTGTCTCTAAACTAAAACATTCCAAATGCTGCAGACTTTCTTCCTGGAGGGAGTCGCTCCATCCCTTTGGATCAGTCTGGTGGCTCTTTTCAGAACTTTCTCCATTGCTCTGATATCCCTTTTTAGGCGAGGCGACCGGAACTGTACACAGCACTCCAAATGCGGTCGCACCAAAGATTTGTATAACGGCATCATGACACCGGCAGTTTTATTTTCAATTCCTTTCCCAATGATCCCTAGCATGGAATTTGTCTGCACAATCACATCACAAACAAATGCTCAAGAAGGACTAGGAAAAGTCTGTTGTCGTTTAGTCATTTAGTCATGTCCGACTCTTCGTGACCCCATGGACCATAGCACGCCAGGCACTCCTGTCTTGCACTGCCTCCCGTAGTTTGGTCAAACTCATGTTCGTAGCTTCGAGAACACTGTCCAACCATCTTGTCCTCTGTCGTCCCCTTCTCCTAGTGCCCTCAATCTTTCCCAACATCAGGGTCTTTTCCAAGGATTCTTCTCTTCTCATGAGGTGGCCAAAGTATTGGAGCCTCAGCTTCACGATCTGTCCTTCCAGGGAGCACTCAGGGCTGATTTCCTTAAGAATGGATAGGTTTGATCTTCTAGCAGTCCATGGGACTCTCAAGAGTCTCCTCCAGCACCATAATTCAAAAGCATCAATTCTTCGGCGATCAGCCTTCTTTATGGTCCAGCTCTCACTTCCATACATCACTACTGGGAAAACCATAGCTTTAACTATACGGACCTTTGTCGGCAAGGTGATGTCTCTGCTTTTTAAGATGCTGTCTAGGTTTGTCATTGCTTTTCTCCCAAGAAGCAGGCGTCTTTTAATTTCGTGACTGCTGTCACCATCTGCAGTGATCAAGGAGCCCAAGAAAGTAAAATCTCTCACTGCCTCCATTTCTTCCCCTTCTATTTGCCAGGAGGTGATGGGACCAGTGGCCATGATCTTGGTTTTTTTGATGTTGAGCTTCAGACCATATTTTGCGCTCTCCTCTTTCACCCTCATTAAAAGGTTCTTTAATTCCTCCTCGCTTTCTGCCATCAAGGTTGTGTCATCTGCATATCTGAGGTTGTTGATATTTCTTCCGGCAATCTTAATTCCTGCTTGGGATTCATCTAGTCCAGCCTTTCGCATGATGAATTCTGCATATAAGTTAAATAAACAGGGAGACAATATACAACCTTGTCGTACTCCTTTCCCAATTTTGAACCAATCAGTTGTTCCATATCCAGTTCTAACTGTAGCTTCTTGTCCCACATAGAGATTTCTCAGTCTAGCAACTGCATAAGTTTCTTCCAAGCCCGTCAGGGTGAATACTAAATAAACGGTTCATCTGGAGCAGCAGTTAAACTAATGGGAGTCAGAAACTCTTTGCAAATCTGCTGCAGAATCACTTGGGGATCTCGCAGTAGATCCCAGCCTACTTTCTGCCCACTCCCGGTTTAGCATGTGACATGGGAGTTTAATATGTACGATTGTGAGAACATGTGTATACAATATGTCCTCCCCCCAACACACACTTTAAGTGTGTTTCCTTGTTCTCAGAAGTCTGTACTTTTGCCTCATCTGTCTCTGAAGGCTATCATAACAGTGCTTCCCCCACTTTAACCACAAAAGCCACTTGCAATTAAAAGCAGATCCTGACCTGTTCTTTCCCCTTCATCCAACCGCAGCAACATTGAAATTGCCAGAGATTTGTTATTACAAGAGGGAACTGGAAACAAAAAAGAGGGATAAAACCAACAGGAAAGCAGTTGACGGCGAGAGGTCTCTGTGCAATACGACAGAGAGTGAGTTTGGTCCCCACAGATGGCAGGATGACCCTGAGGGTCCCTTTCGGTATGCCCATTAGCCCGCCTCTTCTTCAGCGCCTGCATGGGCTGGGAGACCAGATCACCTTCTCCGACCCTCTGATCACCAACACACCAGCAGAGTCAACAGAAGCAAAGACGTGGAGGTTTTGCAGCATACCTAATTTATTTCTACCAATTAGTCAAATAAAGGAACGTAACAAACATGTTCTCTGCTGCTGCTCCAGAGAAGCGGACACGGAGCAACGGATTCAAACTACAGGAAAGAAAATTCCACCTAAACATTAGGAAGAACTTCCTGACAGTAAGAGCTGTTCGGCAGTGGAATTTGCTGCCAAGGAGTGTGGTGGAGTCTCCTTCTTTGGAGGTCTTTAAGCAGAGGCTTGACAGCCATCTGTCAGGAATGCTTTGATGGTGTTTCCTGCTTGGCAGGGGGTTGGACTGGATGGCCCTTGGGGTCTCTTCCAACTCTATGATTCTATGATTCTATGTACGAGAGGAGCAGCTCTCCTACAGACATCCTGTTTCGTCCCAAAACAGACCAAAGGGAAAGGTACAACAGTACCAAGGACGGAAGTCTCGAAGCGTGGCTTCTGCCCCTTCCTGTCCCGCAAGATGAAAGTAAACAATAGGATCAAGTGATCCTTGCAATGGGAGGGATGGAGATACTGACAATCCCTTCCTCACCTCCTTGTGGGCTCCAAGTGACTTCAGAGCTCCAGCAGGCCTCTTATGGTCAGAGCTGATGGGAGTTGTAGTTCCACTCCTCTCCCCTCAACTGTCACTAGAGCAGCCATTGCACCCGACTGCCTCAGCCGAAGAGATAGGAAGCAGCACTCATTTCATCAGCTTTACTGAAGGCCCAGATCCATCAAGCAGCTCCTTGCCTCTGAACTGGACCAGCTGGTCATTACAGGAACAAAAGTTTAGAAACGAGTGTCTGAGCTTTGATTTCCCTCTTTCCTCCCTGCTCCTCTTTCCTTGTGTATCATGCGTGGATGGAGACTTTGTCTTATTTTGATAGTACAGGACAGATCGTGAAGCTGAGGCTCCAATACTTTGGCCACCTCATGAGAAGAGAAGAATCCTTGGAAAAGACCTTGATGTTGGGAAAGATGGAGGGCACTAGGAGAAGGGGACGACAGAGGACGAGATGGTTGGACAGTGTTCTCAAAGCTACGAACATGAGTTTGACCAAACTGCGGGAGGCAGTGGAAGACAGGAGTGCCTGGCGTGCTATGGTCCATGGGGTCACGAAGAGTCGGACACGACTAAACGACTAAACAACAACAAAAAGCTGCTCTGGGAGCCTTTTTGGCTGAAGAGAAGGCTCCAAACGCTCCAAATAAATAACTTCTAGAGGGCAACAGGTTGGGAGAGGCTGCTCTAGTGAGACTTAATCTTCCTAGGCTCCTCTGGTCTAGCCTTCCCTCCATTCTCCCTCAGTCATTTCACTCTTTCTGCATTGCTTGAGATAAAAACAGAGGTGTTCCTTGTCTGTGTGTACCAATTAATATTACTTGCTGAGCCAATAGATCAGGCATCCCCAAACTGCGGCCCTCCAGATGTTTTGGCCTACAACTCCCATGATCCCTAGCTAACAGGACCAGTGGTCAGGAATGATGGGAATTGTAGTCCAAAACATCTGGAGGGCTGAAGTTTGGGGATGCCTGCAATAGATGGTAAAACTTAAAAACTATTCAAAACAAAAAAAGTTAAAACTAGAAAAGACTGTGGAGCTCAAGGACAAGCAGCCTTACGTGTCGCTGTCTTGACCCAGAAGTCCCCTTGCTTGAGATGAAGGTATCCTTGGACTGCTTAAGAAGATAAGAACACAAGAGGCTGCTGGATCAGGCCCATCTAGCCCAGCATCCTGTTCTTACTGTGGCCAAAGAAGTGCCCCAATGGGAAACATGTAAGTAGGATTCAAGAACAAGAGGAACATTCTCCCTTCCTGAGATTTCCAGCAACTGGCATTTCGAACTATTGCTGCCTCTGACTGTGAAGGTTAGCTGACTTTGATATCCCTCTTCTCCAACAATTTGCTTAAGCCTCTTCTAAAGCCTTCCAAGTTGGTGGCCATCACTGCCTCCTGTGGGAGAGAGTTCCATTGTTTAATTGTTCATTGTAAAAGAAGAACTTTCTTTTGTCTGTCCTGAATCTTCCTGCATTCAACTTCATTGGCTATCCACAAGTTTTTGACCCACTATGTTGGATGGGTAGCTGCTATGAATCTAGTGCCAATTAGAGAATGGGCAGATCTATCAATTTTAACTCTTTGCAGTTTCCCATTTTCATAGAATCATAGAGTAAGAAGGGACCCGAGGGTCATCTATGGAACTCCCTGCCACAGGAGGCAGCACTGGTCACTAACACAGATGCCTTTAAAAGAGGATCAGGGCTATCAATGGCTACTAGTCAGGATGACCATGTTCTGCTTCCACCGTCGGAGGCAGCCATGCTTCTGAGTACCAGTTAGTCGAAAGCACAGGAGGGGAGAGTCGCTCTTGTGCTCAGATCCTGGATTAATTTTACTGGATCTGAATTTTACCCACATCTCTCGGAGAAGCAAAGCTTCTCTTTCAGTCTTTCAGGGGTGGGGAGAGTGACGAGAGGCGATTGTGCCAACAACTGTCTCTCAAAAACATGCTATGCACCCACAGGCCCAAATTGGCTGGCACCCCTGGACGTCCACTGTGCGCGTTATGTTCAAAGATCACACAGATGTGCAGCTTCAATAATGAAATGGAACTTCTCCCACTGTGACTCTCCTCTAGAACTCCTTTCTCAGGCTAGCCTGCCTGGCATCCTCTCTCTCAAATGTTCCCCAGCAGGCAAAAGCATTTCTGCAGTGAAAAACTTCCCCTCGCTATTGACTGATTTATTATTATGACTGCTGAGGTTTCGATTATGCCACGGCTTTCTGCAGCCCAATTGCAGCCTCCCTGGCAGGTTATTTTAAACTATTTCAAGTGTATTATTTTTGATTGATTTTATTTGACACTGTTTTTATTTTTGCCTCGGCAAAGTGTAACCTTCGGGTCAGCACTCAGGGCCAGGCTCAGCAATCTACGGATTATTTCCCTTTTGTATTTGGCTCTAACTTCCTGCAACTGAAAGGAAATAAACCCTTTAGGACCCCAATTTGGATTTCCGGGTAGCAATCTTACCACCCCTCATGGCACACCTGAGGTCCGGCTGAACAGCAACGTTTATCCATGTTAACAAACAATAGCAGCGTTAACAGGACAGGGGTAGCAGACAAAATCACAAAGTTATCTCTAATTTCAACCAAGTTTCATAGAAGGCTGAAATGTGTTGCTGGAAGTCTGCCTTTCCACTGGAAAAGGGCAACCAAACTGGTCAAAGGGCTGGAGCAGTTCCCCAAAGAGGAAAGTTTACAAGAAATAAAATAATCTCAGAGTTGGAAGGTACTCTGAGGATCATCTAGTCCAACCCCCTGCAATGCAGGAATATGCAGCTGTTCAGGGCTGGCTTTAGGTTTAATGAGGCCCTCAGCTCCTGAAGGTAATGGGGCCCTTTCTATGTCCAGCTGTCCTTTGTCAACAACAAATTGTTGCTGTTTATTTGTGTTGAATATATGCTATATGGTAATTTATGGACCTAATAGGTATCTAAAGCCATTTGCACACAACAAAATATAGAAATATAGAAATGAGAAATATAGAAATATAGGGATATTTTTATAAGGGACCCAGGTGGCGCTGTGGGCTAAACCACTGAGCCTAGGGCTTGCTGATCAGAAGGTCGGCGGTTCGAATCCCTGTGACGGGGTGAGCTCCCGTTGCTTGGTCCCAGCTCCTGCCAACCTAGCATTTCGAAAGCACGTCAAAATGCAAGTAGATAAATAGGAACCGCTACAGCGGGAAGGTAAACGACGTTTCCATGTGCTGCTCCGGTTTGCCAGAAGCGGCTTTGTCATGCTGGCCACATGACCTGGAAGCTGTATGCCGGCTCCCTCGGCCAATAATGCGAGATGAGCGCACAACCCCAGAGTCGGTCACGACTGGACCTAATGGTCAGGGGTCCCTTTACCTTTACCTTTAGGGATATTTTAGGGAGCAGGCTAGCAGGCGGGGCCCATTACTTACATCATAGGAGCCTACACCACACAAAACACTGTTGCTGTATGTAGGTTTTTATTTTATTTTATTTTATATCATATTTTGGAAATGTACATCCAGTTTTTCCCCCTTTTAATTTTTTTGGGGCCTCCAAGAGAGTAGGGCCCTAAGCTAGAGCTTGTTGAGCTTATCCTTAAATCTGGCACTGCAGCTCTTCCATACAGGGATCGAACTTGCAACCTTGGTGCTACCGGTATTAGCACCAGGCTCTAACCAGCTGAGCTATAATTAGTTTAGAGAAAAGACAAGTAAGAGGAGACATGAAAGAGGTGTGTAAATTTATGCATGGGGGTAGAGAAAGTGGATGCAGACTATTTTTCCTCTCCATCTCTTGTAACACTATAATTGTGAACTTCCCAGAACCACAACCACGGTGAGAAGATGCTGCTGTGCTAGATGGGTCTTTGGCCTGGTCCAGGAGGCTTCTATTATGCTATTTTTTTTCCTTATGCTATTTGGGCCTTATTCACAACTGATTGAAAGATGAGCCTGTGAGATAAGGTCCCTTTTGTGTTCCACAAAAATGCAAACCCCTTGAGAGCATTGCAGCATAAACTCTCCACCAGGTGGCAGCAGCAAATTTGGGTGCAGTGCTTCAGTCAACCATTTGCACTAGCACAGGGGTAGCCAACTCCCAAGAGACTGTAATCTACTCAAAGAGTTAAAAACTGGCAGTGATCTACCCGCTTTTGGGGGGTTCAGGTCACAGTTGTTGAGCTTTTTAGGGAGGAGGAAAGCATAAGTGCCAAGTTCCGGATTGAAAAATCTGGGATCAGCAGCGCCGCGGCACTGGAAGTCGCTTCTACGCACTTCCGGACATGCATAGAAGCGACTTCTGGCACTGCAGACATTTTGGAAATGGGCACAGCGGCATCAGAAGTCGCTTCTATGCATGTCCAGAAGTGCGTAGAAGTGACTTCTGGCACCGCTCTGCCCATTTCCAAAATGTCTGCAGTGCCAGAAGTCACTTCTACGCACGTATTCTGTCTTGGGCCCAGTCTTATTCAACATCTTTATCAATGACTTGGATGATGGGCTTGAGGGCATCCTGAGCAAGTTTGCAGACGACACCAAATTGGGAGGGGTGGCTAATACCCCAGAGGACAGGATCACACTTCAAAATGACCTTAACAGATTAGACAACTGGGCCAAAGCAAACAAGATGAATTTTAACAAGGATAAATGTAAGATACTGCACTTGGGCAAAAAAAATGAAAGGCACAAATACAGGATGGGTGACACCTGGCTTGAGGGCAGTACATGTGAAAAGGACCTAGGAGTCTTGGTAGACCACAGACTTAACATGAGTCAGCAGTGTGATGCAGCAGCTAAAAAAGCCAATGCAATTCTGGGCTGCATCAATAGGAGTATAACATCTAGATCTAGGGAAGTAATAGTACCACTGTATTCTGCTCTGGTTAGACCTCACCTGGAGTACTGTGTCCAGTTCTGGGCACCACAGTTCAAGAAGGATACTGACAAGCTGGAACGTGTCCAAAAGAGGGCAACCAAAATGGTCAAAGGCTTGGAAACGATGCCTTATGAGGAACGGCTTAGGGAGCTGGACATGTTTAGCCTGGAGAAGAGAAGGTTAAGGGGTGATATGATAGCCATGTTCAAATATATGAAAGGATGCCATATGGAAGAGGGAGAAAGATTGTTTTCTGCTGCTCCAGAGAAGCGGACATGGAGCAATGGATTCAAACTTCAAGAAAGAAGATTCCACCTAAACATTAGGAAGAACTTCCTGACAGTAAGAGCTGTTCAGCAGTGGAATTTGCTACCAAGGAGTGTGGTGGAGTCTCCTTCTTTGGAGGTCTTTAAGCAGAGGCTCGACAGGCATATGTCAAGAATGCTTTGATGGTGTTTCCTGCTTGGCAGGGGGTTGGACTGGATGGCCCTTGTGGTCTCTTCCAACTCTATGATTCTATGATTCTATGTCCGGAAGTGTGTAGAAGCGACTTCCGGTGCTGACGCAGCACCAGAAGAACATGGCCGCCTGCAGGAGCTCCATAATCTGGGAGAATACGGGGTATTTTGCCATTTGGGACACCTGCGGGAAACGGTAAGAAAATACGGGGGGTTTCCCGGGGAAAACGGGGTACTTGGCAGCTATGGAGGAAAGCCACATTTTTTGGGGGGGTACAGGGCAAAAATGTTGAGCTTTTTTTAGGGGAGCCAAAGTTGTTGAGCTTCTTTGGGGGAAGCTAGTGATCTGCCAGTGATCTACCACAGACGTCCAGTGATTCACCAGTAGATCACGATCTACCTGTTGGACATGCCTGCTAGCAGATTTTTACTCCAACCAGCAAGTGGCAGCAAAGAGGCTCCTATTATAGCTCAGCCAATCAGAAGTCCAAATGAGATCCCAGCTTCTTAGGGTGGCTCACAACCCCCCCTCCTAGCAATGACTTCAACCAATCATAGCCTAGGCTCTGTTATTGGTAAAAGTTAGCAAATCTCTTCTTCAAGTATGTAAGACAACAGCAGATCAATTCTTATACAGTGGTACCTTGATTCTCAAACTTAATCCGTTCTGGAAGTCCATTCCAAAACCAAAGGCACGCTTTCCCATAGAAAGTAATGCACAATGGATTAATCCGTTCCAGACTTTTAAAAACAACAGCAATTTAACATGAATTTTTGCTATCTAACAAGACCATTGATCCATAAAATGAAAGCAATAAACAATGTACTGCAGTCACAAAATCAATCAATCAATCAATCAATCAGTAGCTGAATTGGGTTCCACACAGTCACATACACACACACAAAAAGAGCCACAAAAATGCAAAATAAACAGCAAAAACAGACAGACCACAGTGTAACGCTCAAAACGGAAGTGTGGCACTCAAATCAGAAGCATAACACTCAAATCGGAGCACGTTCGGCTTCCGAAAAAAGTTCGCAAACCGGAACACTTACTTCTGGGTTTGCAGTTTGGGGTGTTTGAGAACCAATGCGTTTGAGAACCAAGGCACCACTGTAGATGCAGATCTGAAGAAATCCATCTGCGCTTCCACCCATACCCTCCAACATTTCTCCATTGATCTCTTGCACACATAAACATCATATGCGCATCTACATCTGTCACCTTGAGCCAATTATAACCTCTCCACCAAACCCACCTCACAAGATTGTTGTAAAGGGGAAAAAATGTGCCAGGAATCGTGTACACCACCTTCGACAGATAGATGGAATGAAATAAATTTTTAGCTGTAAGCTTCTTTGAATCCCTGTCAGGGGAAAAAGGCAGGTAATAATAATAATAATAATAATAATAATAATAATAATAATAATAATAGGAACTGTGAGAATGATCAGGAACATACCAGAGAGTAAATCCTATTGAATTCAGGTAGGTAGCCGTGTTGGTCTGAGTCGAAGCAAAATAAAAAAATTCCTTCAGTAGCACCTTAAAGACCAACTAAGTTTTTATTTTGGTATGAGCTTTCGTGTGCATGCACACTTCTTCAGATACACTTGAAGCAGAAGAGCCAGACCCTTATGTATATACAGAGGGTGGGGTGGGGGTGGGGGGTGGGAATGGGTGATGGGCGGATAGGAGTGGTAAACCTGTTGATGGCTGTTAACGACTCCTGATGACTGCAATTGGTCCTACGGAGGAAAAAGCAAGGGCTGAGGCGCTAAAGAAAGCTTGATCATGCATAATGAGATAAGAATCCAATGTCTTTGTTCATCCCAGGTGGCTCCATGGTTTTAAGCTTGGTAATGAGTTCCAATTCAGCAACTTCTCTTTCTGGAAAGCTCATACCAAAATAAAAACTTAGTTGGTCTTTAAGGTGCTACTGAAGGAATTTTTTTTTATTTTGCTATTGAACTCAGTGGTACTTATGTCTGAGTAAAATGTTTAGGATTGTAGTTAAGGCTGCCCAGATAACTACTCAGTTACCAGGGAGTAAGCTGCATTGAAAGCAGTGGGACTTACTTCTGAGTAGACAGTGTAAGGCTCAATTTACAATAAAGGAATAAACACTCCAGAATTTAAAGTGGATAGGTGACATTTCCCTTTGAAATTATAGGAAGGGGTTCATACGCCCGTTCCATCATTTCCATCATTTCCTTCATTTGGTGCAGGTAATTTAGTTTCAGTGTCAACATGACCCTGTTTTTGCATGTGTGTGCGCGCGTGCACACACACACACACCCCCCACTTTAAATTGTTCTCCAAGATGTGGAGGGGAGGAAGAAGGAAAACTGGGTCATTTGGGGATCAACTCAGAAATTGGGATGGCTTCTGTAATTCTGGGACTCTCCCTGGAAAACCGGGACACTTGGAGGGTATGTTCCATCTTCACACCCAAGGACAGAGACCGGTCCAAGTCTGACTCCCTTTTCCTGACCCCACAACTCCCAGTGCTCCTGTGCTTGGGGTGGAACGGGTTCTGTGCAGGAGGCTCAAGGGCCCCAAGCAGCCATGTGCTGGTGAACATAGTAAAAGACCTATGGCGAAGCAGACTTTGAAGCTCCCCCTGACATCCAAACCAGGCTCCTTTGTGGCAACGCATCATGCGTTTCTTGCAATGATCCTGCACTTCCAGCCTCCACCACTTGGCAACATCTGGTTTTCTCTACAGCAGGCATCCCCAAACTGCAGCCCTCCAGATGTTTGGCCTACAACTCCCATGATCCATAGCTAACAGGACCAGTGGTCGGGGAAGATGGGAATTGTAGTTCAAAACATCTGGAGGGCCGAAGTTTGGGGATGCCTGCTCTACAGCTTTACAAAAGTGACTACAAATGATAATTCATAACACTGAAAAATGCCGGTTCACATGGAGTTTTTGAACTTTTCCCAGCAGAAGCAGTGAGTTTTCCATATACAAATTCAACCTGTGCACGAAGGAACCGACTAATAAGGAGCTCAGGTCGACCGTGTATTTATTTCTGCAATGTGTACTATGCACAGTTGTCCTTTAAAAAAGCTTTGCTGGGAATTGGAAGAAGTGATCCCAGGGGTGTCGACGTTGACGTCTCTTCCCCTGTGTGCCATAGGGCTTACTCGGAAGTAAGCAGGGAGGGGAATAGGATTGCAGCATTTATCCTCTGTTTGGATGCTGTCTTTGCACACGATCTTTCCGAAGTCACTCGAATTCCAGCTTCTGCACATCTTGCCTCCAAGCAAGACTCCCAGTCCTTTCGTCCAGGGGGCCAAATGCAATTTCATGGGTTTGATTGAATAGTTCCTAGAGGAAATTAAATTGGCTGGAGTTAAATGGGTTGAAACCAGTGATCCTTTCCCTTCTTCAAAATCTATGAATCTTGGCTCCTGGAGCTCCTCCATTGTTTATACTACCATTGGCAGACTCCAAAGGCAGAAGAAATGCATCTGCAGAAAGTAATTAATGTGCTTTTGATGGCTTATAATATTTGAACTTGGATAAAAATGAGGACAGTGTAAAAGGAGAGGTAGAGGTCTGTCCAGTCCAGTTGCGTGGGATCAATTCCAATCTGTTACCTCCGAGGATGTGGACAGGCTGCTTGGACGAGTGAAACCAACCATCTGTGTCCTTGATCCTTGCCCATTCTGGCTTATAAAAGCTATCCGGGAAGGGCTGGGTGATGGGCGTCGCGGGTTGGTGAATGCTTCTCTCTGTGAGGTAGCCTTCCCAGAACTGCTGAAAGAGGCGGTTATTAAACCGCTTCTTACAAAACCATGTTTAGATGTGGCCAATATGGCCAACTATCGCCCAGTCTCAAATCCTGCATTCTTGGGCAAGGTGATTGAGCGAGTGGTTGCTGGATAACTCCAGGCACGCCTGGAAGAAGCGGACCATTTGGATCCCTTCCAATCGGGATTCAGGCCTCACCATGGGACTGAAACCGCCTTGGTCGCGCTGGTTGATGATCTCAACCAGCGCGAGGGACAAAGGTGAGAGCTGTTTCCTAGTCCTGCTGGATCTCTCAGCGGCCTTTGACACCATCGACCATAACATCCTTCTGGACCGTCTAGAAGGGTTGAGAGCTGGGGGCACTGTCATGCAGTGGTTCCGTTCCTTCCTCCTGGGCCGTGTTCAGAAAGTGGTGGTGGGGGATGAGTGTTCGGACCTCTGGGCGCTCACTTGTGGGGTGCCTCAGGGCTCTGTCCTCTCCCTCATGCTCTTTAACATCTACATGCAGTCACTGGGAGAGATCATCAGGGGGTTTGTCATCAGTATGCGGAAGATACCCAGCTCTACCTCTCTTTCAAATCAGAACCAGTGAAGGTGGTGAAGGTCCTGTGTGAGTGTTGAATCCTGACAAGACAGAAGTACTGTTTGTGGGGGACAGGAGGCGGGCAGGTGTGGAGGACTCCCTGGTCCTGAATGGGGTAAGTGTGCCCCTGAAGGACCAGGTGCGCAGCCTGGGAGTCATTTTGGATTCACAGCTGTCCATGGAGGTGCAGGTCAATTCTGTGTCCAGGGCAGCTGTCTATCAGCTCCATCTGGTACGCAGGCTGAGATCCTACCTGCCTGCGGACTGTCTCGCCAGAGTGGTGCATGCTCTAGTTATCTATTGCTTGGACTACTGCAATGCGCTCTACATGGGGTTACCTTTGAAGGTGACCTGGAAACTACAACTAATCCAGAATGTGACAGCTAGACTGGTGACTGGGAGCGGCCGCCGAGACCACATAACACCGGCCTTGAAAGATCTACATTGGCTCCCAGTAAGTTTCCAAGCACAATTCAAAGTGTTGGTGCTGACCTTTAAAGCCCTAAATGGCCTCGATCCAGTACACCTAAAGGAGCGTCTCCACCCCCATCGTTCTGCCCGGACACTGAGGTCCAGCACCAAGGGCCTTCTGGCAGTTCCCTTGCTGCGAGAAGCAAAGCTACAGGGAACCAGGCAGAGGGCCTCCTCGGTAGTGGCACCCACCCTGTGGAATGCCCTGCCCTCAGATGTCAAAGAGAAAAACAACTACCATACTTTTAGAAGACATCTGAAGGCAGCCCAGTTTAGGGAGGCTTTTAATGTTTAATAGATTACTGTATTTTATTTTTCTGTTGGAAGCCGCCCACAGTGGCCGGGGAAACCCAACCAGATGGGCAGGGTATAAATAATAAATTGTTGTTGTTGTTGAGTTCATATTGGGTGTGTTTTTTAAAAAATATCAGAAGTTTATTTTGGTTGGTGGCTGACACTTTGATAATTTCCCGCATCATGTTTCTTTCTTTGTTTTCTTTTGCAATATTACATTCAATTACACCTTTAATCATTCTTTGCAATACATACTACACATATATATCCATCTATTTTCCATATTTGTTCCATTGTGACTTCCTTCCACTCCTGCTCAGCTTCCATAGTTTTTCATTCCTTTTACATTGTGTTAAAGAAAGTTATTTACATATTCCCCATTAATCCCTTTTCATCTTTTAACCTTAACTTTCCGAACTTCAGTCAATGCGCATCAATAAGTTTGTTCTGGAACAATGTTTTTGTCATGTATTCTTCCACACATTCCCATTCTTTCCTTAATTTCCAATTGGATTGGTATCTAATAGCTGCTGTCATTTCCCACTTCATGCTTCTGACCAGGGCCGGTGCGTCCATTTAGGCGGACTAGGCCATTGCCTAGGGCGCGAAAATGGAGGGGGCGCTGGCGAGCCTACCCCGCAAAACCCCCGCGCCACCGCCGCCCTCCCAAGGCGCGTGCTTGCGCTCCTCCCGCCGGCCCTGCTTCTGACTTCCTCATAAAAGAGCTTTGCTGGACCAGGCCAAAGGCACATCAGCATCCTGTTCTCAGAGTGGCCAGCAGATGTTTTGGGGAAGCCGGCAAGCAGGATCTGAATGCAAAGTTGCTCCCCCCCCCACCTAATGATCCCCAGCAACTGGCATGCAGAGCCGTCCTGCATCTGACAGTGGAGGGAGAACATGGGAATGCGGCTAGTCAGTTTCTGAGGAATGCGGTTGATTGCCCAAAGTGCTAACTTGCATGACAAATGCCTTTCTCCCATTTCCTCTTGGCACCGACCATAAACAGACACCCCACATAAATAAATAGCGCTGAGTGAGGCCCAAAAGCGATGCATGAGAAAGTCTTGCAGTCTTTGGAAGTGTGCGAAGTCATTTAAAGTTCTGCATCTGAAAGCTTTAAGAATACCCAGGGTGATCAAAGCATGGGAGGAAGGCGGCCGGGGGGGGGGAGCGGCAGGGGGGGAGACACC
This sequence comes from Zootoca vivipara, assembly GCF_965207765.1. Lineage (NCBI taxonomy): Eukaryota > Metazoa > Chordata > Lepidosauria > Squamata > Lacertidae > Zootoca > Zootoca vivipara. The sequence goes on from NC_142593.1 coordinate 60,423,644, forward strand.
ACAAATCTATGCAATGCACTTCCTTGCACATCCCTTCCCAATTGCCATGTTAGCAAAGCATTCCAGGGCTAATTTGGAGATATTTATCCTACATATCGGCACCAAGCCCAGGAAAACTCCATATGTGTGCCGGTTCCCTTCCTTCCCTGCCCCCCACCACCACCCGCCACCCGCCCTCCAAATCAGTAATTATCTGCGGAAGGGAAGATCGAAATCCTAATGCCATATGTTCATTACAGATTCTACTAATGAAAATATATCTTCCTGTCAGGCCCATGATGAATGGGGCTCATTGCCTGACGAGCTTTTGAAACCCTCCAGATGAAACAAACAGGCTTCACAAATGTACCTTTTCCCATTTCCCAACAATACAGTCACAGTCAGACAGACTCCCCACAGACGGGGGGGAAAAGGCACAGAGAGAAAAGGTTTCTGCTTGGTCTCACAGGCAGAGAAGTCTGACTCCCTCCCCGTGTGTGCAGGTCTCTGCCCAGCCGCACCCCAAGTAAAGCACATATTAACTTGGGGATATGGGGTGGGAGGGGACGCGGGTGGTGCTGTGGGTTAAACCACAGAACCTAGGGCTTGCCAATCAGAAGGTTGGCGGTTCAAATCCCCGCGACGGGGTGAGCTCCCGTTGCTCGGTCCCAGCTCCTGTCAACCTAGCAGTTTGAAAGCACGTCGAAGTGCAAGTAGATAACGTGAGATGAGCGTTGCAACCCCAGAGTCGGTCACGACTGGACCTAATGGTCAGGGGTCCCTTTACCTTTACCTTTATGGGGTGGGAGATAAGTTTCACTGGATTGTCCCACCAAGAATCCACAGACGTACTCACCAGCTCACCAGTGACAATAGCCTTTTATAAATGCATCAAGTCGATTTGCAAACATGTAACAAAAACAGCCAGAATGATTTTTAAAACAACACAGAAATAGCTAGAGGGACCCGGGTGGCGCTGTGGTTAAACCACTAAGCCTAGGGCTTGCTGATCAGAAGGTCAGCGGTTCGAATCCCCGTGACGGGGTGAGCTCCCATTGCTTGGTCCCAGCTCCTGCCAACCTAGCAGTTCGAAAGCACATCAAAATGCAAGTAGATAAATAGGAACCGCTACAGCGGGAAGGTAAACGGCATTTCCATGTGCTGCTCTGGTTTGCCAGATGCGGCTTTGTCATGCTGGCCACATGACCTGGAAGCTATACGCCGGCTCTCTCGGCCAATAATGCGAGATGAGCGCGCAACCCCAGAGTCGGTCACGACAGGACCTAATGGTCAGGGGTCCCTTTACCTTTACCTAGGTTCAAAAACAATGCAGAATGCACATCCAAAGCAGATGCTTTTATTCACCCAGGTGAAAAAGTGTGTCAAAAGAAAAATGGCCCCAATTGTTTCTGGAAAGTGCATTGGCACCTGTCGTATCTCAGCAGGGGTGCTGTTCCACAGAACAGGGGTAGCCATGCTGAAAGACCTGCCCCAAGTTGCTGTGAGATGGGCTTCTGAAATTTTGGGGATTTGAAGGAGAACCTATCCTGCAAATGCAGTTCCCTATTGGGTATATACTGGGCAACCAAGACGATCAAGGCCGGTTATCCAAACCAAGCCTTGTTGAGGGAGTTCAGCATGTTCAGCCTGAAGAAGAGGAGAATGAGAAGTGATATGAGAGCCATAGTCAAACATCTGCCCCGTGGAGGATGGAGCAAGCTTGCATTCTGCTGCTCCAGAGGGGAGGACCTAAACCAATGGATTCAAAAGACAAGAGAGGAGATTCCGACTCCGCTTTAGGAAGAACTTTTTGATGGCAAGAGCTGTTTGACGTTGGAATGGACTCCCTCAGAAGGTGGTGGACTCTCCTTCCTTGGAGGTTTCTAAGCAGGGTTTGGATGGCCATCTGTGGGAGATTCTTTAGCTGTGATTCTTGCATTGCGGGACTTGATGACTCTTGGGGTGCCTTCCAACTCTACGAGTTTAGCATTTCATTTCCTGGGCTCTGTGCATGGCATGGACTGATGGACTCATCTGCCAGGCTCTGCTGGTTGGCTCCTCCTCTCTGGCCTTGTGTCATGTAGCCGGATGGCAATGTGCTGTATACTCTTATTGCTCTTTATCTTAAAGACCCAACTCTGTGGGTCTGTGGCTTGAAGCCAGAGAGGCATCCGGCCAGCATTGTTTGCTAAATGCAGTTGCATCTCGTCCTGGGCGAACACAATCACCTTTGCGGAAAGCTAATCTATAGATGAACAGCCCCTTCAGTCCTTGAGAAGCTGGACTCAAGCCAGCCGTGGATTAAGTTGTTTTCTCACCTCCTGAAACTCTGCCGGAAAGAGCTGCCACTCAAGGGCTCGATGCTGCTATTTGCTCTAAAGCAGAAAGTGAACCACTGTGCTGGTTTGAAGAACTCGGCCGTAAACTGTAACGATGAAAGGTGAACCAAGGACACATTGCACCCACAGAAAATCTCTTGCGCCGCCTGCACATTGGGTGTGTGTGTATCCAACTAACTAATTGTGTGTGTGTGTAATTTCTGCGAGCACAATGGAAACCTGTTCCCCTCCCTTCTCATGCATGCCCTCAAAATCTACTCTGGGGTTCCCCCTGAAGTAGTGTTACAAACGTTGGGTGTCTCCCCCCTCTCTGCCGAGTGGTAGCAAGAGCCCCTAGGGTTCCAGGCACTCACCCAGGGTCTGTGTTCCTTTGTAGAAGTGAGACACTGCAGATATGGTTTATTCACCTCTTTACACCTTCAATCTGCATGGAGGGAGTCCAAATCTTACAGCATGGTCATTTCAAGAGGGGTTTGGACCCCACAGTAGTACAGCCATGGAGTCTGGCATCTCTCCCAGCCAGCCAGCCTTCAGCCAGCCTGCCCAAGATGGATCCCAGTTTCTTCTTCCTTCTTCCCAGAACACTCTGCTACAAACTTTCTTTTCCAGTCACCTCACACCCAGTTAGCCTGGCAACCTTCCAAGCCCCCTGTCTCTGTTCACACCTCAGGGCAAGGAGGGAAGGGCAGTTAGTTCTCTTGCATTGCCAATGTCCCCCAATTGTTTCTTAATGGCCCTAGCTTGGCCTGGTCATTTTTTGCATAGGCTAGCTCAGGAATTCCTCTGCATCTTGCATTTCCCCCCTCAAATTCCAAATAATCAAAAATCCTACCATTTTCAAATTTATAGGGTTCAGGGGTCCCCAATCTATAACAACAGGTTGGGGGAGGGTGGAGGGAGGGAAATCTCCATTTTCCTGTCTGATGTCATTCTGCACACACAATTCTTTAGCTGCATGCAACCCCTAGACTGCAATTTTGTGGCCACTAAACTTGGAGGGAGCCCCACTGAGCTTCATGACATTTACTTCTGTAAATACCTGCCAAGTTGCTGTCAGAGAAATAAGGGACCGGGCCAGAAATAGCAGACCGGAAGTAGCGCTGCCGCCATTTTGGAACTGGGCAGAGCATGCTCAGAAGCTACTTTTGATGCTGCTCTGCCCTGTTCCAAAATGGCTATCGCACCAGAAGTCGCGCTGCAGACATTTTGGAACTGGGCAGAGCAGCATCAAAAGTCGCTTCTGAGCATCCTCTGCCCAGTTCCAAAATGGCCACTGTGCCAGAATAAACCGGGGGAAAACAAAAAAATCCGTTTTTTCAGCTAGGAACAGCTGGAAAAACAGGGATTTCCCGGGGAAAACGGGAGACCTGGCAGCTATGGCTTCATGACATTTACTTCTGTGTCAACTGCACTGCAAGACAATATACAGTATCTCTTCTGCATTAACGGAGGATGACAGCAGCCCTGGTCTAATCAGAGCTGGTAAAAGATACGAGAATGTCTAGGTACCACAGGCATGTATTGAAAGTGTGCAAAAGGATAACGACCACAACACATTTCCCCCATCCTCCTGATAAATGCAACAAGATGGTTAATTCCTGCTGCATCGGGGGCCAAGTGGTCCACGTAATCCAGCATCCTGCTTCCCACGATGGCCAGCCAGATTGCCCCAGGGATCTTTTCAGCAAGGCACCGGGGGGGGGGGGGAGGCTCCAGTGCTCCCACTTGCTGCAGAGAAAATGTGGTTCCTTTGTTTGACCTCCAAGCTCCTCCTGCGGCCTCCTGCAGGCTGCAGAAATCTGCTCCAGTTTACCACCCCCCCTGAAGCCAGCCAAGGCTGTACCTGAACATCTGGTTTGCAGGGAAGGCGGAATGGGAGCATTGCTCCCGGAGCAAGTCCAGCCTGGCTATTCTCTGCCAGGGTCTGGCTTGATATAGGAACCTAGGAAGTTGCCTTCATCTGAGTAAGACCCTTTCCCCATGTAATGCAATACTCCTCAATGCCTTCTTTGCCTCAGTCTTCTCCAAGAAAGAAAACAACGCCCGACCTGAAGAATATGGAGCAGATGATTCAGCAGGGGAAACACAGCCAAGAATAAGCAAGGAGGTAGTACAAGAATACTTGGCTAGTTTAGATGTATTCAAGTCTCCAGGGCCAGATGAACTACATCCAAGAGTATTAAAAGAACTGGCAGAGGTGATTTCAGAACCACTGGCAATAATCTTTGAAAATTCCTGGAGAACAGGCGAAGTTCCAGGAGACTGGAGGAGGGCAAATGTTGTCCCTATTTTCAAAAAGGGGAAAAGAGAGGACCCAAACAATTACCGCCCAGTCAGCCTGACATCAATACCAGGAAAGATTCTAGAGCAGATCATTAAGCAAACAGTCTGTGAGCACCTAGAAAGAAACTCTGTGATCACTAAAAGTCAGCATGGGTTCCTGAAAAATAAGTCATGTCAGACTAATCTGATCTCATTTTTTGACAGAATTACAAGCCTGGTAGATGAAGGGAACGCTGTGGATGTAGCCTATCTTGATTTCAGCAAGGCCTTTGACAAGGTGCCCCATGATATTCTTGTAAAGAAGCTGGTAAAATGTGGGCTAGACAATGCTACCATTCAGTGGATTTGTAACTGGCTTACTGACCGAACCCAAAGGGTGCTCATCAATGGCTCCTCCTCATCCTGGAGAGTAGTGACTAGTGGGGTGCCACAGGGTTCTGTCTTGGGCCCAGTCTTGTTCAACATCTTTATCAATGACTTGGATGATGGGCTTGAGGGCATCCTGAGCAAGTTTGCAGATGACACCAAATTGGGAGGGGTGGCTAACACCCCAGAGGACAGGATCACACTTCAGAATGACCTTAACAGATTAGACAACTGGGCCAAAGCAAACAAGATGAATTTTAACAAGGAGAAATGTAAAGTACTACACTTGGGCAAAAAAAATGAAAGGCACAAATACAGGATGGGAGACACCTGGCTTGAGAGCAGTACATGTGAAAAGGATCTAGGAGTCTTGGTAGACCACAAACTTGACATGAGTCAGCAGTGTGATGCAGCAGCTAAAAAAGCCAATGCAATTCTGGGCTGTATCAATAGGAGTATAGCATCTAGATCAAGGGAAGTAATAGTACCACTGTATTCTGCTCTGGTCAGACCTCACCTGGAGTACTGTGTCCAGTTCTGGGCACCACAGTTCAAGAAGGATACTGATAAGCTGGAACGTGTCCAGAAGAGGGCAACCAAAATGGTCAAAGGCCTGGAAATGATGCCTTATGAGGAACGGCTTAGGGAGCTGGGTATGTTTAGCCTGGAGAAGAGAAGGTTAAGGGGTGATATGATAACCATGTTCAAATATATAAAAGGATGTCATATAGAGGAGGGAGAAAGGTTGTTTTCTGCTGCTCCAGAGAAGCGGACACGGAGCAACGGATTCAAACTACAAGAAAGAAAATTCCACCTAAACATTAGGAAGAACTTCCTGACAGTAAGAGCTGTTCGGCAGTGGAATTTGCTGCCAAGGAGTGTGGTGGAGTCTCCTTGTTTGGAGGTCTTTAAGCAGAGGCTTGACAGCCATCTGTCAGGAATGCTTTGATGGTGTTTCCTGCTTGGCAGGGGGTTGGACTGGATGGCCCTTGTGGTCTCTTCCAACTCTATGATTCTATGATTCTATGAGTCTACACCAACCGGCAGAGGCTCCTCCAGGGTTTCAGGCAGAGGAGCCCGTGGGATAGCTTAGGGGGGAGAGCATGAGACTCTTAAACTCAGGGTTGTGGGTTTGAGCCCCACATTGGGGATTGAGCCTGGGACCTTTGGGAGACATTTTGGAGATGTTGAGTTTGGTGTTGTTGGTATTATTTTTTTGTATATTATTTTTTAGATGACTTATGTGGGGATAGCTTAATTTTGCTGTGTACTATGGGCTCTACGTGGGGCTACCTGTGACAGTGACCCGGAAACTACAATTAATCCAGAATGCGGCAGCTAGACTGGTGACTGGGAGCGGCCGCCGAGACCATATAACACCGGTCCTGAAAGACCTACATTGACTCTCAGTACGTTTCTGAGCACAATTCAAAGTGTTGGTGCTGACCGTGAAAGCCCTCAACAGCTTTGGCCCAGCATACCTGAAGAAGCGTCTCCACCTCCATCGTTCAGCCCGGACACTGAGGTCTAGTTCCAAGGGCCTTCTAGCGGTTCCCTCCCTGCGAGGTTACAGGGAACCAGGCAGAGGGCCTTCTCGGTGGTGGCACCCGCCCTGTGGAACACCCTCCCATCAGATGTCAAAGGAAATAAACAACAATCTGACTTTTAGAAGACATCTGAAGGCAGCCCTGTTTAAGGAAGCTTTTAATGTTTGATGTTTTATTGTGCTTTTAATTCTGTTGGGAGCTGCCCAGAGTGGCTGGGGAAACCCAGCGAGATGGCGGGGTATAAATTTATTATTATTAATTATCATTATTATTAGTTTTTATTTGTTCCTTATTACTACCGCTTTGTTAATTGTGTGAATATTTTCATGTTGTAAGCTACCTTGAGCATGGTTTTTACTACGGAAAGGAGGCATTCCAACCTAGTTGACTTTAAAAGAGGTTTGGGCAAATTCATGGAGGAGGAGAGGGCTATCAATGGCTACTTGCCAGGATGGCTCCGTTCCCCCTCCGCAGTTGGAGGCAGCCATACTTCTGAATACCAGCTGCTGGAAACCATGGGAGGGAGGGAGGGCTCTTGTGCTTGGATCCTGTTTGTGTGTTTCCCATAATGAACATCAGGTTGGCCCCTTTGAGAACAGGATGCTGGACTAGATGAGCCCCTGTTTGGATCCAGCAGGCTCTCCCTTGTGTTCTTATGCTAGAAATGGCTCCTTGTCAAGTTTTCTTTCCTTTCTCTCGGAAACTTGGGCGAGAAGCTGGGCTCTGATTCATTCGCTTTGTTCACAATTTCATTAAAGCCAGACTTCAGTGCCAATTAGTTCAACCAGTTCATTTTAGGCCGAACTAATGAAACGACAGTAATTGAAGCTGATGTTTGGGGCCCTGATTAAAATGTGAGCTTAGTGGATTAATTTGCACCAAATTCAAGCAAAAGTCACTTTGATTTGAAGGGGCTCTGGCTCGGCTCCTTTCCGACCACAGTGCTGCAGTAGCAGGGTACCTTCTCGTTCTCAGGACTGTGGGTGTGCCCGCTACCGCAATAGAAATGTGTGACGTAACACACACGTGTGCATGGGACGCCGCATGCCTGCAATTCCTCCTCCTATCCACAGGCAGAGAGGCACCCTTTTGTCACGGTCCGGTCGGCGGGCGGTTGAAGCCCTGGCTGAGGACGTCAGGACCAGAGGCAAGATGGTGGTGTAGAAGCAGGAACAGGTGCAGGGCTGAGGATCCAGCAGCAGGCAGTTGCAGGGTCAAGGAGCCGGGTGGAGGCAAAGGTCTGGGGGGTCGAGGAGCAGGGCGTCGGCAAGGCGAAGGTCCAAGGATCGAGGATCAAGGCGTCAGCAAGGCAAGGGTCCAAGGAGCAAGACGTCGGCAAGGCAAGGGTCCAAGGGTCGAGGATCAAGGCGTCGGCAAGGTGAGGGTCCAAGGAGCAAGGCGTCAGCAAGGCAAGGGTCCAAGGGTTGAGGATCAAGGCGTCGGCAAGGCGAGGGTCCAAGGGTCGAGGATCAAGACGTCGGCAAGGCGAGGGTCCAAGGAGCAAGGAGCAAGAGGCCAGATGCAACCAGGCAGGGATAGCATTGCTGTGGCAAAGAGCTGAAGGGAAATGCTGAGCTTTTATCCCTCCCAGCTCCTGCCACCAGGTGCAGTGAGGTATCAAGTGGCCTCACCTGGGTGACTACTCCTTGCCTCTCCAGCACAAGCTGAGGTCTTCACCTGTGTGGCCACGCCTTGCTTCTCCAGCACAAGCTGAGGCAGGCCCCAGTCCTGCAAAGCACTACAGGCCCCAGAGCCGACTCCTGCCCATACTCCTGACACCCTTTTCCGTGGGGAGGGGCTTGGACTTGGAGGCAGAGAGACTGAGCCCCACCCCCCCGGAAAAAGAAAAGGGTACCTCGCTTGCTGGCTGCAGAGGGCAGTGCTGAACCTGCCGGCTTTTTCCATTGACTTTGTGGGTGCTCGGCCCCCACAATTATATTATTGTGGGTACCCAAGCACCCATGGCCCCCTGGAGTTGGCGCCTACGTGCAATAGAGAAAAAAAATTATCTGCCTCTTGAAGTCACTCCTGTTGCTAAAGGAGAGAACTCTTTCACTTAATATTTCCTGAAATTAGCAATTGCTTCCATGATCAGGTCATCCTGAATTTGCAAGGAGGAGGCAGGGAACTGTCCATTGCTTGCTTGTCAGGATGGTTACCAAAGGCAGAGGACTTAAAAAAGGATGCCAGGGTCAAAAACTGTGTGTTCTGCTCTTGAGAGTGCAGGTCTCATCTTGACCACGGATGAGGAACCGGTGGCCCAGTGATAGCTGAGGGAGAGGGGAACCGCAGCCCAAAATATCTGGAGCGTTAGCAGGAGGCTGGCCTAGACTTTTGGCGGGAGAAATTTGGAGAAGCCCATCTTCTTATGGGATTAAGCAAATTCACGAAGGGTAGAAATGACCTAAAACGGTTGACGGAGTTGGGTACTTTTAGCCTGGATAAGAGGAGACTGAGAGGTGATAGGATAGCTATCTTCAGAAATCGAAAGGGCTGCCATGGAAGATGGAGCAAAATTGTTTTCTCCGGCCCAGGAAGGTGGGACCTGAACCAATGGATTCAAGTTACCAGAAAGGAGATTCTAACTAAACATCAGGAAGAACTTTCTGATGGTAAGAGCTGCCTTGGAAGGTTGTGTACTCTCCTTCCTTGCAGGTTTTAAACCCGAGGTTGGATGGCCATCTGTCATGGATTCTTTAACTGCGATTCCTGCAATGAAGGGGGTTGGACTAGATGACCCTTGGGGTCCCTTCCAAGTCTACAATTCTATGATGATGAAATGCAGGCTTCCTGTAAAGAGGTAGCGTAACTTGCAAGTGCTGGTTGCTGTGGAGCTACAATAATGGGCAACCATCGTTTGGAGGCTCTCGGGGACATCTGGTTCCCTTCTGTTGGGAGACAGATTGCTGCCCGAGATGGCTTTCTCTCTGCTCCAGGAAGCCCAGTCCAATTTGTTTACACACGGAGGGCTTAATCAGAGGCTAGAAAAATGAAAGAGAGAACAAAGCGCCTGTGGCAGATAATTAGGAGCTTTTGAAATCCTCTTTGGAAGACAAAGCCTGGCCGCTGTCTCAGGAGCCCCTTCAGACTGATGTGTTGTTGTTTTTTGCAGGTGTATTCTGTAGAGTTGCATGGATGCAATTGCAGTGCCTTAGTGCCGTGCTTGTACTGGACTGTCCACATTTCATTCCTGTGATGCTGCTTCCCCAGTGTGACTGCATTATTGCCTTCTGGAGGGGCACACTAGCATTATTATTTAAAAAACAAAACAAAACAAACAACAGTGGCACAATGAAGAAGAACATGAGGAGAGCCCGGTGGACCAGGCCAAGGGGGTCTCATCTAGTCCAGCCTCCTGTTCTCATAGCGGCCAGGGAGATGGGAAACACAGAAGCAGGATTTGAGCAGGAGAGCAACTCTCCTTCCTGTGCGTTCCAGCAGCAACTGATAGCCAGAAGCATTGCTGTCTCTGACCGAGGAGGCCAAAAAAGCCATCAAGGAGATACTGCCCAACTGTCCCGTTTTGAATGGTACATCCTGGATTCACAGAAGCCTCTCCCTGGCTTCTGATCCCAATCCCAGATGTCCCATTTTGGCTTCTGTGCTCTGGCCGTGCCAGAGTGTGGGGAGAAAAGACGGGTGTTTTTCTGCCCTGCCGTGTGGCACAAATCAGTTGGCTTGCCCCAAAATGGGCTGTCCAGCGCAGCTTCTTGTGAGGCTGCACCCTCTGGCCTGGGCCGCCGCAGCGGAGGAAAAGGCGGAGGCTGTGGAGGAGGAGGAGGCGGCAGAGGCTGTGGACAAAGTGATGGGGGGAGGGAGGGAGGGGCAAAGGGGGTGGCAGCAGTGAGAGAGTGAGTGGGGAAGGGAGGGAGGGAGATGGTGTGTGACAGGGTGGCAGGATGCTGGTGGTGTCCCCCAATGTGCTTTCCCGAAATGTTGGGGGGGGGGTTTGCATGTAGCCATTAGGAAAGCATTGAAGTTTTTCGGAGTGCCCTGAAAAAAGTAATTCTTCCAATGCTACAATGTCCACAGAGTTCAATTTCAGTGAAGTGCAGCCCCCCCCCCTCCTTCCCGGTCTTTTGCTGACAACTGTCTTGGTTTTCCTCCCCCGCCTGCCTGAACAGCTATGAGTCTCTGCTTTGAAGCACTAAATTCCAAATCCACAAGGAGGCTTGGGAAATGTCAGCCCGTGTCCATCTCTGCTGGCTCAGTGTCCAGCGACACTCCTACCTGCCAGCTGGTTCATCTAGCCCAGGGGTCAGCAAACTTTTTCAGGAGGGGGCCTTGTGGGGGGCTGGACCTACCCTCTCCCGAAAGCCCCCCCGCCACTCAAGTCACCGCCTCCGCCGCCTGGTCTTCAGCTGTGTCATCGTCGTCTGCCTCGGCCAGGGGTCCGAGGGGCGCAGAGCCAGCCTCCCCACCGCCACCGCTTTCTCCCGCTCAGCTCTTGGCCATACACAGCCACCTCAGAGGGAAGGAAGGGGTGTCGCCCAGAGGCGTTTGTGGCTTCGGCTTGACTGCAGGAGCTTCCTGCAGCCAATCCGAAGCCGCGGCAGCACTGCGGAAGTCAGTCCCTGCACGGCGAGGCCTCCGTGCCGCTCCGGTTTAGCACGGGGACTGACTGAGCGGGCGGCAGGGTCCTCAGAGTTCGCGGGCCGGATTTACGAGCCTGGTGGGCCGCATCCAGCCCCCGGGCCGTAGTTTCCCGATCCCTGATCTAGCCTGTGTGACTTCCTGGGCCATCAAACACCTAGGATTGGGCCTTGGCAACAGAATCTCACCCTCTCCAGAAGCCCCAGCCCTGGGAGTTTGCACGATGGATATCAGTCACAGAGTTTGGAGCTCTCCTCTGAGAAAAGGTGAGCAAGAGGTGCCATGAAATGATGAATGGCACGGACAGCTCCTGATGGTAAGGGCTGTTCAACAGTGGAATGGACTTCCTTAGAATGTGGTGGACTCTCCTTCTTCGGAGGTTTTTAAGCAGAGGTTAGAGAATCGTAGAATCATAGAATCGTAGAGTTGGAAGAGACCACAAGGGCCATCCAGTCCAACCCCCCTGCCAAGCAGGAAACACCATCAAAGCATTCTTGACATATGCCTGTCAAGCCTCTGCTTAAAGACCTCCAAAGAAGGAGACTCCACCACACTTCTTGGCAGCAAATTCCACTGCCAAACAGCTCTTACTGTCAGGAAGTTCTTCCTAATGTTTAGGTGGAATCTTCTTTCTTGTAGTTTGAATCCATTGCTCCGTGTCCGCTTCTCTGGAGCAGCAGAAAACAACCTTTCTCCCTCCTCTTTATGACATCCTTTTATATATTTCATAGAATCATAGAGTTGGAAGAGACCACAAGGGTCATCCAGTCCAACCCCCTGCCGAGCAGGAAACACCATCAAAGCATTCTTGACATATGCCTGTCAAGCCTCTGCTTAAAGACCTCCAAAGAAGGAGACTCCACCCCACTCCTTGGTAGCAAATTCCACTGCCGAACATCTCTTACTGTCAGGAAGTTCTTTCTAATGTTTAGGTGGAATCTTCTTTCTTGTAGTTTGAATCCATTGCTCCGTGTCATTGGTGAATGGCCACCAATCAGGGCTTCTTCAGCTGAGATTGCTGCAATGTAGGGGGCTGGACTAGATGGCCCCAGGATCCCTTCCAATGCTACCATTCTATGATTCTGTGATTCCGAACATCCCTAGACTGGACCTGTGCAAGGTGCGATCTCCCAAGCCTCTCCTGCACAATCCTGATAGATTCTGGACAAAGCAACGCCCCTGCCCACTCCGAGGACATGCTTACTCCCTTGCTTATCCTGGGATCCTCAGGGGCCCAGAATCGCCCGTTTGTGCAAAGTGGAAGGGAGACAGCGCAGCCTCTCCTCCCCCTATCGTCTCCTTGAGCAAATCTCATTACAGGCAGCCGCTAATTGAATCCAAGCTAATGGGGATGCGGCTGATTAGGAGCCCGGTGGTGTCCTCTGTTTTCCCTGGGATCCTGGGATGGCTGTTATCCCTTCACTCACTGACAATCGAAACCAGGGCTGGGGGCCAGGCAGTGCTTTCCGTTTTTATTGTTGATGCATTAGTGCCCCCCTCCAGCCCCCCCTCCTGAGTTTGCAGAGAAAACCTCGCAAGTCCTGGTGCCAGCCGTCATTTCTCCCTGGCGCTTTGCCAACAAGGAAGCTTTTTGCACATAAACACACACACACACACACACACACACACACAGAGAGAGAGAGAGAGAGAGAGAGAGAGAGAGAGAGAGAGAGAGAGAGAGAGAGAGAGACCAAAGTACAAAATTGCTTGCTTCCAAAATAGCCTTTGTCCAGCGGGCAGCTGGAACGGAGGAGAAAGGGAAGGTTTCACCAAATGGGAACTTTGTGGTTTTAAAGCAAATGCCTTCAAAGGACACAGGCCTCCCAGGATCATATTTGGAAGCAGGGGCGTACGAAGGGGGGGGGCAGGGGGCGGTCCGCCCTGGGTGCCACCCGGGGGTGAGAGTATGGCTCGCTGCCTCCCTCCCAGCCGTAGAGCGGCTGAGGGTACGGGCTGCCATGTGTGCGGTGTCTGTACGGGCTGCCACTCATGCGCAGCCCGTACAGGCACCGCATGTGTGCCGCCGGGTGGTACGCCCCACCCTGGGTGTCGGAGAGGCTTCTTCCGCCACTGTGTGGAAGATGTGCTGGGATGAGATGAAGGGAAGTTTTGGAAGGAGAGAAACCACTTTGCATAGGACTTAGGTAAAGGTAAAGGGGCCCCTGACCATCAGGTCCAGTCGTGTCCGACTCTGGGGTGGCGACGCTCATCTCGCTCTATAGGCCAAGGGAGCCAGCGTTTGTCCGCAGACAGCTTCCGGGTCATGTGGCCAGCATGACTAAGCCACTTCTGGCGAACCAGAGCAGCGCATGGAAACACCGTTTATCTTCCCGCCAGAGCGGTCCCTATTTATCTACTTGCACTTTGATGTGCTTTCGAACTGCTAGGTGGGCAGGAGCTGGGACCGAACAACAGGAGCTCACCCCGTTGCAGGGATTCGAACCGCCGACGTTCTGATCATCAAGCCCTAGGCTCTGTGGTTTAACCCACAGCGGCACCTGGGTCCCTTGTTTGCATAGGACTTATGGGCTGCCAAACCTCCTTTGTAGAATTGTAGAGTTGGAAAGGACCTTTCGGAGTAACCTAGTCCAACCCCTTGCAATGCAGGAATTGTGGGTAAAGAATCCCTGACAGGTGTCCATCCAACCTCTGTTTTTTTTACATTAAAAAAACTCCAGCGAAGGAGAGTCTACCACCTCCCTCCCACTGTCAAACGGTTTGTACCCTCAGAAAGTTCTTCCTGGTGTTTAGTTGAAATCTCCTTCCTTGCCATTTTAACCCTTTGGTTCGATTCCTACCGTCTGGAGCAGCAGAAAACAAGCTTGCTCCCTCTTCCACATGGCAGCCCTACCATAACACCTCTCCGCCTTCTTCTCTTCTGCAGCCTAAGCATGCCCAACCACACCACTGGTTCCTCAATTTGTTCTTCACCAGCAGCTCATTTAAATTATGTGTGCATTGGTGCGAAGTGGGTTTTTAAGCTGTATGGGCAGGGTGAAGATAGGATCCAGGAGGCAACTATAAGCAACAAGTGTGGTCTGCAGGGATTAGAGCTCTAGGGAGGATGCCTGTGAATGGCAGTTGCTGGGAATCAAGGGTGGGAAGAGGAGGATGCTGTGAAGGGTCCTGGGCATTGGGAATCATAGAATCCTAGAGTTGGAAGAGACCACAAGGGCCATCCAGTCCAACCCCCTGCCGAGCAGGAAACACCATCAAAGCATTCCTGACAGATGCCTGTCAAGCCTCCGCTTAAAGACCTCCAACAAAGGAGACTCCACCACACTCCTTGGCAGCAAATTCCACTGCCGAACAGCTCTTACTGTCAGGAAGTTCTTCCTAATGTTTAGGTGGAATCTTCTTTTTTGTAGCTTGAATCCATTGCTCCGTGTTCGCTTCTCTGGAGCAGCAGAAAACAACCTTTCAGGGATGCTCCTGATTCCCAGTTTCAGGAAACCCGGGGGGGGGGGAGGGAAAGACTTTTGTGCTTGAATCCTGCTTGCGGGTTTCCCATAATGAGCATCTGCTTGACCACTCTGAGAAGAGGATCCTGGGCTTGATGAGCCACGGCCTTTACCCAGAAGGGCATTTCTTGCGACTTAATGACACAACAGACCTCTCGCTTGCCTCTAGGGACATCCCAGAAAGGTGTGTTTAGCCCACTGCACCTTTGGTCACATGGACATCTATTGCTCTGCCAAATTTCTAATTTCATCTTACTATTATTATTTTTTTGGAATCATTTGTGTCATTGTTAATACAACTTAAAATACAAACAGTATAATAGCTAAAGACAAATTCAAAATATGGGATAATAAGACACCATAGAGGAATTTCTGCATATGAATGAAACCCACTTTGGAGTTGAACCTGCCCACTTTTGCCTCTGGCCCCGCCCACCAATGGCAGGTGGCCTGTGGAAGCTTGCCAAGGAAGGAATTCAGCCCCCTAGCCATGATCTGTGCAGAAAGCGTGAATCTTTTGGATTTGTTTCATTCTTGCCAGCCTCTGAGTTTCTGGGAGAGAAAAAGGCAGAGGCGGATTTAGGGAAGGGTGACCGGTTCTCCTGCACTGGGTTCCCTCTCTGAGAGGGCGCCATAATAATGACTTAGAACGGAAGGTGAGAGGCTGAATTTTGGCATCATGCCAGGCACTGCTGAAATCTGAAAGCCCAAAGTCCTCCGTTGAGGAGGGCCAAAGCAAGAGAGACTGGAGGCTGCCAAACAGACCTGATTGCCTTGCTGGAAGGAATGATGAGCCAGAAGAGAATGAAAGTCCTGTCATATTGCTGGTTTTTTATTAAAGTCTTGTCAAAATAGCAATCTCCAAATGAATTCAGATTGGCTCAGGCAGGAGGAGCCCTCTTTGGGCAGAGAAAGAAATGGCTGAGGCGGCTCTTGTTGGGAAGCTGTTTTTGGACCGGAGAGCTCTTCTTGTGCCTCGCCGTAGGATGAGTCCATGGGTGCACCAAGGTGTGAACCACCTACAGGTAGATGGATTGACCCGGTGGCGACTTCTTCTAGGTGTCTGCATATTATGGGAGGAAAGGGGATTAAGGCAGGTTTAGAACTGGATCAGGAAAACAGCCCTGACTACAAGAACCAAACAGCAGTAATCGCTCAGTTAATTGCTGCTGTGGGACTCCATCCTTTCAAAGAACATTGGGGCAGGTATTTGGGGGAATGGTCCAGGCCTTAAGAACATTAGAAGTGCCTACTACTGGATCAGGTCAGTGGCCCATCTAGTCCAGTATCCTGTTCTCATAGTGGTTGAGCAGATGCCCCATTGAGAAACCAGCAAGCAGGATCCGAGCACAAAAACACTCTCTCCTGTGGTTTCCAGCAACTGGGATTCAGAAGCATTGCTGCCTCCAACTGTGGTAGCAGAACAGAGACATCCTGGATAGTAACCGCCAATAGCTCTCTCCTCCACGAATTTCTCTAGTCTTTTCTCTAGTCTAGGTTGGCGGCCATCCCTGCCTCCTGTGGGTGGGAGGTCCACAGTTTAACTACGTGCTGTGAGAATAAGTCCTGTTATTTCATCTGCCCTGAATCTTCCAGCGTTCAGCTTCATTCAGATTTTTCTTTGGACTTTTCAGCTGCCTCAGACTCTGCGGCTTGTGCAGAAACAAAATCACGAAAACACGAAACTGCCTTGTTCCATTGGTCTTTGTTGTGACAGCTTGGCTGTGTGCACAGAAGCCCTGACAATCAACTGATCATTTGGGCTTGCAAGGCACTATTTTAAAAATGGGTCGCCTGGCACTATGGTGATGTAATCTGATTGACAGGTAGGCAGCCCTGCTCACCTGTCCAACTTAGTCCTAGGTGGAGGAGGAGATAAGAATCCACTTCACCAACCCTGGCATTGTTCTGAACTGCTTTGAGGTTGTTGGGGGTGTTGTTGCTTCTTTCCCCAATGAAGCAGAACCTCAACTTAATGAAATAAACAAATGGATAAAGCAAGCATCCCATATCTACTGTCTTGGCCAAATACCCACACAATTGCCTGCCTCTCACACTCTCTGGAAGAAGATATGACAGCCCCCCTTCAAAGATCTGAAGGGCTGTCACAGAGAGGCTGGAGCAAGCTTATTTTCTCCTGTTCCCAAGTGGAGAACCCAAACCAATGGATTCAAACTGCAAGAAAGGAGATTACAACTAAACACTAGGAAGAACTTTCTGATGGCAGGAGCTGTTTGAAAGCAGAATGGACTCATTCAGCAGGTGTTAGACCAGGCATCCCCAAACTTTGGTCCTCCAGATGTTTTGGACTACAATTCCCATCATCCCTGTCCACTGGTCCTGTTAGCTAGGGATCATGGGAGTTGTAGGCCAAAATATCTGGAGGGCCGCAGTTTGGGGATGCCTGTGTTAGACACTCCTTCCTTGGCTGTTTCCAAACAGCGGTTGACTGGGCAGCTGTGATTCCTGCATTGTCCAGGGGTCAGCAAACTTTTTCAGCAGGGGGCCGGTCCACTGTCCCTCAGACCTTGTTGGGGGGCCAGACTATATTTTGAAAAAAGTATGAACAAATTCCTATGCCCCACAAATAACCCAGAGATGCATTTTAAATAAAAAGATGCATTCTACTCATGTAAAAACATGCTGGTTCCTGGACCGTTGGCGGGCCGGATTTAGAAGGTGATTGGGCCACATCTGGCCCCCGGGCCTTAGTTTGGGGACCCTCTGGTCTAGATGACATCCTGTTCCCTTTTAAAATGTGGCTCTTTTTTTGGGGGGGGTGTTAGTGGGTTGTTGTCTTTATTCTGATTATATATGTTGTGATCTTTTCTGTGAACCGCCCTGAAATCTCTGGGTATAGGGCGGTATATTAACTCTAATAATAATAATAATAATAATAATAATAATAATAATAATAACCCTTGGGATCTTTTCTAACTCTCCAGTTCTATGATTCTATCCTTCCTGTTTCGCTCAGGATGCAAAGCCAGCCCTTTCCTTGGCTGCAGCAACACCTGTAAGTATCTGCTGGGATATGATGCAAGGAGGAGCAATCCGCCTCCTTTTACTTGTGGCTGCCCACAGCTTCAAGAATTTAAAATTGGTTAATCACTTGCCTATTAACTAACAGATTCATTAAGCAATTAATGTTAACTTGTGTGCAAGCCACAAAGCCTAATTAAGCCTAATTACACTTGTACGTGTTCATCCCTTGCTACCCTGCACCTCTCCGTCCCCTTCCTGTCTCCCTCTGTCAAGATTTAGATTGTAAACTCTTTGCAGGCAGAAACCATCTATTTTGCTCATGTAACTCTGCAAAGCACCATATGCACGGATGTCCATTGGGATGATTAAGAATAGTAACCCCAGATTGTGAAAATAGGTTCCTCTACGTGGGACTACCTTTGAAGGTGACCTGGACACTGCAACTAATCCAGAACATGGCAGCTAGACTGGTGACTGGGAGTGGCCGCTGAGACCACATAACACCGGTTCTGAAAGATCTTCATTGGCTCCCAGTACGTTTCCGAGCACAATTCAAAGTGCTGCATCAATAGGAGTATAGCATCTAGATCAAAGGAAGTAATAGTACCACTGTATTCTGCTCTGGTCAGACCTCACCTGGAGTACTGTGTCCAGTTCTGGGCACCACAGTTCAAGAAGGATACTGACAAGCTGGAACGTGTCCAGAGGAGGGAAACCAAAATGGTCAAAGGCTTGGAAATGATGCCTTATGAGGAACGGCTTAGGGAGCTGGGTATGTTTAACCTGGAGAAGAGAAGATTAAGGGGTGATATGATAGCCACGTTCAAATATATAAAAGGATGTCATATAGAGGAGGGAGAAAGGTTATTTTCTGCTGCTCCAGAGAAGCTGACACGGAGCAATGGATTCAAACTACAAGAAAGAAGATTCCACCTAAACATTAGGAAGAACTTCCTGACAGTAAGAGCTGTTCGGCAGTGAAATTTGCTACCAAGGAGTGTGGTAGAGTCTCCTTCTTTGGAGGTCTTTAAGCAGGGGCTTGACAGGCATCTGTCAGGAATGCTTTGATGGTGTTTCCTGCTTGGCAGAGGGTTGGAATTTATGGCCCTTGTGGTCTCTTCCAACTCTATGATTCTATGATTCTATGTGTTGGTGCTGACCTGTCAAGCCCTAAATGGCCTTGGCCCAGTATATCTGAAGGAGCAGCTCCACCCCCATCATTCAGCCCAGACAATGAGGTCCAGCGTTGAGGGCTTTCTGGCAGTTCCCTCCCTGCGAGAAGTGAGGCAGAGGGCCTTCTTGTTGGTGGTCCCCTCCCTGTGGAAGAAGATAAATAACTGCACTCGTACCTTGGCTCTCAAACAGAATGCATTCTGGGAGTTTATTTGACTCCTGGAATCATTCGAAAACCAAGCTGCGGAAGCCACGCCAGACGTTCAGCTTCCAAAAATCATTCAAAAACCAGAACACGCACTCCCGATTTTCGATTGTTCATGAGCCGAATTGTACAAGTTCCAAGGCGTTTGGCAACCAACATACGACTGTATACAACTTTTAGAAGGCATCTGTATAGGCAGGTTTGGTGTTTTATTAGGTTTTTATATGTTTGGGAAGCCACCCAGATGGTATAATAATAATAATAATAATAATAATAATAATAATAATAATAATAGTAATAGTAATAATAATAATAATATAACCGCACCCTGGATCGTTCTGAGACTGAAACTGGAGGGGAGAAAGATGGTGTCATACAAGCAAGTAAACATGGCAGGTAAAGGGGGGCAGAAAACAAAACCTATGGCACCACACACATAATAGACTTCCCAGAATCAACGTGATGATTTGTATGGACCTGGGAAGCAGAAGAAAGGAGTTGAATCTGCAGCCACAGATCACAGGCAAACTCATAACTGACGTCACTTGGGAGATAATGATCCTGAGGACTCAGGACTAATGGGATGAGGGGATTTTTGGTGAAAATGTAGACATTAGGGAGTAAAATAATCCATATTTATGAACAGCAGAGGGAAGCGGGAGCCTGGTGGAGACCCAGCTGATAAGCGAGACGATGGGGAGAGAGGGGGAGAGAACATCAATCAAGGCGGAATGAGAAGTCCTGGTGGAAAGAGACAATGAAGGCCACTCAAAGCATTGTCAGGAGGATGTAAGGGAGGGCTGGAGCGGAGGCTGAGAGGAGCGATAAGGAAATCAGACACCAGACAAATGGATGTATCAAGGTGTCTGAGTGTTGTCATGTTATGACTGCTATTGTTAATCCGCAGGAGATCAAATCCATCAAAGCAGGAGCCCATTTGGGATCAGGATGAGTCTTGGCAAAGCTGGCCCAAGACATTTTGCTGCCCGAGGCAAAGGGCGAGACGGGCTCCCCGCTTCCGTAAGGAGATTAGAAGAGCCAGCTGGATCAGGCCAATGGCCCATCTAGTCCAGCATCCTCTTCTCGCAGTGGCCAAACTGATGCCTTTGGGAGACCCGCAAGCAGGCCTCGAGCAGGAGAGCTCTCCCTCTGTCTGTGGCTTCCAGCAACTGGTAGTCAGTGCTGCCTCCCAAATGTGGAGGGCAGAGTAGAGCCATCCTGGCTCGTATCCATTGATAGCCCTCTCCTCTATGAACAAGACTGAGAACTTACCCAAATTCCAGTTCTGGAATGGTCTTCCCTCAGGAGGTTGTGGATTCTCCTTCATTGGAGGTTTTTAAGCAGAGGTTAGGGGGCCATCGGTCATGGATGCTTTAGCTGAGATTCCTGCATCGCAGGGGGTTGGACTAGATGGCACTTGGGGTCCCTTCCAACTCTATGATAGGCAAGCATCCTCCCCCAGCACACCTGAGGTCTGCAAGTTGGTTTAGGGGGTGAGCGACCCTGCCCAGCTCTGCCCTTTGCTTCTCCCCTCCAACAGAGGGAAATGGCCAACACAGTAGTACCTCGTTGTGAGTCCACCCCATTTAGTGTCACATTTCGTGGAAGGTCCACGGCAGACCTGGAAATACCAGAACGGCTTACTTCCAGGTTTGCTGCTCATGCATGTGCAGAAGCGCAAAACCGCTCACGCACGTGCGGAAAGCAGAACGGATCCCAGACTCAAAACAAGGTTGTCTCCTTCTGCCCAATAGTCGCACTGGCCCTGAGTCTTGGGAGCATTAGAGCCCCCTTCGCTCTGCATAAATGCTTACCACTGCAGCCCCTGCAGGTTTAGCAAAGCATTTTGGAGGGGAAGATGTCATGATCAACCCTTTTGCCAGCTCTCATTTCCCTGCCCCAAATTATTTCCCCCTGCCTCAAAAGCTGCTTCCACCCCACACCTTCCTACTTTGGGGGTACTGTGGGGGCAGCTGTCATTGGCGCCTTCACTTCCTTTTGCAAGCAAAGCCTGGAAACAAAGTCAGCCTTGTGGAGCATTGGTTAATTCACTTACAGAAAAACCATTGCTGCAAGATGCAGTGCCATTTGCTGGTTTGCCAGAATTTAAATGGTCGGGGGGGATTTGATTGGTCAGAATTCTCAATGGAACTTCCATGTTCTGAGGCAGTGTATCTGTAATTTCCAGGTGCTGATGACAAACAACACCAATGGATGCTACTTATGACCCCTGTAGGACACAGAATACTGGATTAGATTTACCTTCAGCTTTATCCAGGAGGGGAATGATTGTTTTCTTGGCAGTCTATCTTACTTAGGTGAGTCATGCATTGTTAATCTCAAAACTTGATTACTGCAATATTCCTGTATGTGGGGCTACCCAGGTCCGGAAGCTCCAAATGGGTGCAAATTGCTGAGACTAGATTGTTGATGGGGACAGATCACGGCCGGCACTTAACTTCAGTGCTCAAAAGTTTGCATTATCTGCTCATAAGTTACAGGAAGAGGTTCATGATCCTTGCATTAGTTCGCAAGGCCCTGAACAACATGGGTCCAGGACTTTATGGAGGGGGCAATTGTCCTGTTTTGGGAATTTCCATTGGCCTCTGCTTGGAGGCTGCGGGAGATATAAGATGCTAGCTGAGAGACCTAGCAGGCCCCCTTCTCCAGTTATTTTTTATTCTTCGGGTAACAAGAATTGAGTTTGACTAGATGCAGCTCCATGTCCTTGAGCTTTGTTTCAATTGGGGATGAAGACTGATGAGTCGTGCCAAAAGTGTTCTGGGTTTAGAGGAAGGATTCGAAGAGGGAGGGAGCTGCCTGACAGGGTCTTGGTTGGGAGGAAGAAGGGCCGACTCTTTCAAGAAGGCAGGAGACAGAGCTAGGAGGATGGAGAGAGAAACACAGAAGGCAGTGGAGAATTCCAAAAGTAAATGCTACGTCTTCTTTGGCCGTGCCTCAGATTCAAGTCCAATGTTGCCCCATTGCTCTCATTTCCTCTGCACCAGAGGTGGGGAGCCTGTGGCCTTCTAAATGTTGCTAGACTACAACTCCCATCATCTCTCTACCATGCAGCCCAGGGATGCTGGGTACTGGAGTCCCACCGTTTCTGGAGGGCCACAGGGTCTCCACCCATATAAGGTAAAGGTAAAGGGACCCCTGACCATTAGGTCCAGTCGTGACCGACTCTGGGGTTGCGCGCTCATCTTGCATTATTGGCCGAGGGAGCCGGCGTACAGCTTCCAGGTCATGTGGCCAGCATGACAAAGCCACTTCTGGCAAACCAGAGCAGCACACGGAAACGCCGTTTACCTTCCCACTTTAGCGGTCCCTATTTATCTACTTGCACTTTGACGTGCTTTCGAACTGCTAGGTTGGCAGGAGCTGGGAACAAGCAACAGGAGCTCACCCCGCCACAGGGATTTGAACCGGCGACCTTCTGATCAGCAAGCCCTAGGCTCAGTGGTTTAACCACAGCACCACCTGGGTCCCCTCCACCCCTATATGCACCCCTAATATGTGGGGTTCTTGATGCTTTTGAAGACAGGTATGAAATATAGTAAGTAACATTCTTCAAATATGGAAAGGACCTGAACAAACAGATTCAAATGACAAGAAATGAGATTCTGATGGCAAGAGCTTCTTGACGGTGGAATAGACTCCCTCAGAAGGTGATGAAACAAAAAATACCCCCCCCTTCCAGTAGCACCTTAGAGGCCAACTAAGTTTGTCATAGGTATGAGCTATTGTGTGCCTGCACACTTCTTCAAATACCGAAGGTGATGGGCTTTCCTTTATTGGGGGGTTTTAAGCAGAGGTTGGGTGGCCACCTGTCTTGGATGCTCTAGTTGAGATTCCTGCATTGCAGGGGGTTGGATTGGATGGCCTTTGGGGTCCCTTCCAACTCTACTATTCTATTATTCAATGAAATACTGTAAAAGGGTTCAAAATATGGCTTTGATTCCTGAGCTATAAAGGTAAAGGGGCCCCTGACCATCAGGTCCAGTCGTGTCCGACTCTGGGGTTGCGGCACTCATCTCGCTCTATAGGCCGAGGGAGCCAGCGTTTGTCCGCAGACAGCTTCCGGATCATGTGGCCAGCATGACAAAGCTGCTTCTGGTGAACCAGAGCAGCGCACGGAAATGCTGTTTACCTTCCCGCCGGAGCGGTCCCTATTTATCTACTTGCACTTTGATGTGCTTTCGAACTGCTACCGGTAGGTGGGAAGGAGCTGGGACCGAGCAACGGGAGCTCACCCCATTGCAGGGATTCGAACCCCCCAACCTTCTGATCAGCAAGCCCTAGACTCTGTGGTTTAACCCACAGGATATACCAGGCTTCTCATTGCATTTCCACCTTGCAGCCCGTATCTGGACAATGTATTGACCTGAGTTGGAAAAGCCACCTGTCCGTTAACAGGCTCCTTCTGACGCAGAACGCCTTGGCCCCTAGTCCACACAATTATTGTCGCCCTTCCAAAACTGGCTGCAAATTTTCCTTGGGAGAGATCCTCCCCACCCTCCTCTTGTGATGACCTATCGCCACCCAAAGAAAACCCCCCAGGGGAGCAGCTCAAGTATGGAAAGCAAGTGATGAAGTTGAAGCTCACGAGACACCTGGGGCGTTGCTGTAATTTGGGCTGTCTAAATGTTAATCAGAATAATGACGCCTGTTGAGACAGCTGTTTTAAAGAAGGCTGTGATGTCGGAGTAAAAATTGCAATAAAAGTCTATTAGAGCTTCCCCATTAGGCTAATGGCATTCGCTGCTGAAAGCCCCCTCCTGCAGACATCCGTATTAATGGACTTATTACAGGAAATAAAATCCACCGATGAGCATTACAGCATGGGCTGATTAATTCGGCAAGGTAATTCTCTCCCTTTTTCTTTTTCTTATTTTTTAAAATAAAAATTATTTAATGAGTGCACTTTTTCGAAGCGCCACCTCTTTTGCTCGCTCAGGTAGTGTCACGGCATTCAAACGATGTGTGCGCCTGTGACAATTGCCAGGTTATTTAATTAACAAATGTAAATTTCTGCCTCGGATTTTATATTAAAATAAGAATGCAAATCCACATAGAAGGAAAGAGAAGAAGGAGACACTCAAAACACACCCATCCCATCAGATGTGGGGTCCGGGAGTCAGCCCTTTAGGTCATGAAAGCTATTCAAAGGCATCAATTGTATATGTTTTTTATTATTTTTATTTACAAATATTTACCAAAGTGCTATCTATCTATCTATCTATCTATCTATCTATCTATCTATCTATCTATCTATCTATCTATCATCTATCTATCTATATTGGGGGGGAGGAATTCAGAGCAGTGTACGAATTTCACAAAACATACAACAGCCCTGTAGGTAGGTCAATAGTATTATTGCAGATGACTCTCTGAAGCTGAGAGAGCGTCTTGCTTAAGCTTGCTGGCTGAGTTCCCATGAGATTCAAACTCGGGGCTTCCTGATTCAGTGCTCAAACCTTTTGGCCACCATCTTCCACCAACGCTCAGGTGTGTGCAAGGAACACGATAGTGCACACATGCAGATGCAAAGCAGCTTTTGAACTAAACAAGTCATCTGATTCAGGTGGAGGAAAAAATGATAATACTGTAGACCAGTGGATGTGGGGGAGCATGACTGGTTCAGCCGCACTGCAACAGGTGCCACAACTATGAAGTTCCATGGAAGGTGAGATGTGGGTTCAGGTGGGTGGGATGCCGGATTCTGGCATTGCCCAGATTGCCACTGAATATGAGATGCCACAGACTTTGGAACATCACATTTATGCATGGCATGGAGAAAGAGGGTTGAGAAAAGTTTTTCTCTCTCTCCCATAACAGTAGAACTCATGGACATCCAGTGAAGGTGAAGGTTGTGTGGAGAGAGTATTGCTAATTGTATTATTGAGCTGGACCTGATCTGATCTGATCCTATAGTTTGCATTGCTTGCATTGTATGAATTCTGACTGTATGGCTGTATCCCTGGGATGTCTTGCTTAAAATGCTTTTTTTTTCTTTGCCTCTCTCTGTGTGCCAAAGGGTAAGCCAGACAGAATGCCCTGCTAAGCTATCAAGGCCGGATGACTGTCTTGTCTGACGCTATCAGTCTGACGCACAGAACAGGCAAGCCCCCACTCAAGGCTGCTGGAAGATGCTACTGGGGTAGCATGAGTCAGCATGTGTTTATGCACAGGACCGGACACAGGAAGATCCTTATATGTACTTGTGACCCCCTTGCGTGCGCACATCATAGCTGCCAGGTTTTCCCTTTTCTCACGAGGAAGCCTATTCAGCATAATGGAATTTCCCTTAAAAAAAAGGGAGAACTTGGCAGCTATGGCGCACATTTACAGAGGAGGGGGAAAGGAGCCCAAGAAGTGTATAAGAAGCTTTGCAATTTATGTTTCTTTACTCTTGTCGTGAGCTGATCACCTAGAGTCTCTTATTAATAAGAAATTGAATTCTTTCTCTGAATTCAACCCTTGGAGTCTTGTTGACTGTCTCTGTCCTTGCCTGGGCGCAACTTAAGGACCCTTAGTAGCTGATAAGGCTACATTTTGAAGAATCGGGACGGATAAAGGAAAGTCCTTCTCCATGCACAGAGCTTAGTTAAACTATGGAACTCCCTCCTGCAGGAGGCACTGCTGGCACCCAACCTAGATGGCTTTAAGAGAGGACTGAATCCTAGAATCACGGGGTTATCCTTTCCTGTTCTTAAAAGCCCATGGGAAAATTGGGAAGGGTTGGCAGATAAGAAAAGAAGGAAGCAACCCTTCTCCATCACCTTGACCACCACAATTGTCCCCCCCCCCCCCGTAACAATCACAGGATGGTCCTTCAACACATTTTATCCAACAGCTGCAAATGGAATGAATTTAGCGATTGCACCGTTGATGCTAAAGGTAGTTCTAAACGGTATATTGAAATGCAGTTTTTAGAAACCTTCCCTCACCCTGATCTGCTGTCTGTGGAGAAGCAGGTGACTTTTCTTTTACAAGCCGCTGGAAACCAGCTCTGCATGTTTTGGACCATTGTGGTTCCCCAGGTGTCCTCATCCCTTTTCTTCCTTAAATACTCCTTTGATTTACTTCTCTCTTGGCAGATTTTAATTACCACTCCGCTCCCGTTGTCTGAAAAGAAGAAGCAGCAGCCAAGAGATCCATCATCGTAAAAAAAAAATCTGAGGCGCAGGAGGGAAGAGAGAATAAATATTAACTAGCTGCAGGGGCAGGGGGGGACGTCCATGTTCCCCGCGATGGTGGCTTCAAGCTGTGGCTGGATCTGCAGTATCTTGAATGGGAAGCTCTGAGGACAGGGCTGTGCTCTTGAGTAACCCCCTCTCAAGGTCAGAGGGCCAGGAGGCAGCCAATGTGGGAGCTCTAGACTCACAAGCCAAATTCAGTCTCCAACTGAAGTTCTGCCATGGTGGGAAAGTGCCAGGGGAGAGGAATTGCCATCTTTGCCGCCTCTTGACGTGGTGCCTTGGTTCTCTTCATGATGCTCCATGATGCAAACATCGCGTTATGGCCTTTTGAACCTGCTTCCATTGGCACGGAAGTGTTTAACCTTGCTAACTTTCCATAGGATTGTGCAGCAATTGGGGGTCTGTTTGAAGAGGGGTGTGGGGCTCAACAGGTGTGGATGAACCAAAGAGCACCAAACGTTTTATCGAGGGCCCAGCTGACCAGTTGCTGTTTGGTGCTCTGCCATCTCCTGCCAACAATGCCCTTCGTTCGCTGACATTGGCCAAACAGGGCAGCCAGTTTCTAGGAAGGCAGGGGCGCAATGCAGACTCGAATTGGTTCATGCGTCACTCCAGATCCCCAGGAGGCCTTGGAATCGGTGTGACTGAAAATGGTCTTGCATGAAAAAGCAAGGGGTGAGATGGCTGAAGATCGCTTTATCAAGTATAATGAGATAAGAATCCAACGTCTCTGTTCAAACCAGAACAGAGTATACCATCTCAGGACTATTTAATTGCTCATCCTCTAACATTGTGTATGCCATCAAATGCCAACAGTGCCTTTCAGCTCTCTATATTGGACAAACAGGCCAAACCCTATGCCAAAGGATAAATGGACATAAAGCTGACACCAGGAATTACAAGACAGAGAAACCAGTAGGAGAACACTTCGTTCTCCCAGGACATTCTATACAAGATCTCAAAGTAGCTGTCTTACTACAAAAGAATTTCAGAAATAGACTGGAAAGAGAAGTTGCTGAATTGCAACTTATCACCAAGCTTAAAACCATGGAGAGACCTGGTTTGAACAGAGAGGTTGGATTCTTCTCATTATATATGATAAAGCGATCTTCAGCCATCTCACTCCTTGCTTTTTCATGCAAGAAGAGCCTGCTGGATTGGACCCATGGCCCATCTAGTCCAGCATCCCGTTCTCACAGCGGCCAACAAATGCTTGCTGAACATGAAATCTCCTAGGAAAGGGGGGTGGTTGGATGATGTAGCCTGGTGATGCCACTCCAGCGCCACCGAAGGACAGGCCCTCAACCCTTTGCTGATCTGCGCCTTCAAGCCTTCGCCAGAGCGCGTGCCGTTTCCCGCAACCTGCAGCCCGCGGGGGTCCCGAGCGACGGGGATCCTGACTTTCCGCGAACCATCTTTTTCTTCTCTTTGCACTTTCGTTTGATCTGACAACGGGCTCAGCGGGGGGGGGAATCCCCCAGCTCTGCACAAGGAGGGCGAGATAAAAGGGAATCCAGGCCCAGCCAGCACATTTTTTCCACTGCTCCCCCCCCCACGCAGCCCCCGGAACCCCACATCCCATTTTCTTGGCAAAGGAGAAGAAAAGACCAGGAACACATTTCTCTTTTCAAAGCCTGATTCTTTAAATATTGAACTCAATTCCCTGATTGTTGGCATGCTCAGCCCTCCTCTCCCTCCTCCCTTCCTGCAGCCTGCATAATGCCTAAACATTTACAGCTGAGGGCTCTTAGAATTCTTTTTTTGGGGGGATGGGAAACAATGGGGTGCTGTGTGTGGCGAGGGCAGGGAAATCCCCCTTATTCTTTACAAAGTTAGCTCTCTTCGGAGCCCTGCAGGATCAGGCCAGTGACCCATCTAGTCCTGCATCCTGGTCTCACTGCAGCCAAGCAGATGCCCCCCAACGAGAAACCTACTAGGAGGATTTTAGCTGGGCCAGGGAGGTGATCAATGCCTCCTCGTGAGAATGTGTGGCTCTGCCTGCTTGAAAGAGGTAACTGTAAAACCGCTCCTCGAGAAACTCTCCCTGAACTTGAAAATCTAAGCAGTTACCGGCCAGTTGCCAATCCCCCCTTCTTGGGCAAGGTTCATGGGTGAGTGGTCATGGAGCAGATTCAGCCGCTCTTGGAGGAAACGGATTTTCTAGATCCATTTCAATTGGGGTTTCCGATTGGTTTTGGCACAGAAACTGCTTGGGTCGCCCTGTATGATGACCTCTGTCAGGAGAGACAGGGGAAATGAGTCTCTGTTAATTCTCCTCGACCTCTCAGTGACTTTTAAGAGCCAGTGTGGTGTAGTGGTTAAGAGTGGTAGACTCGTAATCTGGTGAACTGGGTTCGCGTCTCGGCTCTTCCACATGCAGCTGCTGGGTGACCTTGGACTAGTCACACTTCTTTGAAGTCTCTCAGCCTCACTCACCTCACAGAGTGTTTGTTGTGGGGGAGGAAGGGAAAGGAGAATGTTAGCCACTTCGAGACTCCTTTGGGTAGTGATAAAGTGGGATATCAAATCCAAACTCCTCCTCCTCCTCCTCCTCCTCCTCCTCCTCCTCCTCCTCCTCCTCCTCCTCCTCCTCTTCTTCTTCTTCTTCTTCTTCTTCTTCTTCTTCTTCTTCTTCTTCTTCTTCTTCTTCTTCTTCTTCTTCTTCTTCTTCTTCTTCTTCTTCTTCTTCTTCTTCTTCTTCTTCTTGATACCATCAACCATGGTATCCTTCTGGAGCTACTGTCTGAGTTAGATGGTTGTTACCAGAGGGTGATTCTTGGGGAGTGCTCTTCAGCCTTGTGGAGCCTTCAATGTGGGGTTCGTCAGGGTTCCGTTTTGCCCCCCATGCTGTTTAACCATAGCTGCCAAGTTTTCGCTTTTCTCGCGAGGAAGCCTATTCAGCATAAGGGAAAATCCCTGTAAAAAAGGGATAACTTGGCAGCTATGTGTTTAACACCTACATGAAACAACTGAACGGGGTTATCCAGAGGTTTGGAGTACGTTGTCAGCAATATGCTGATGACACACAGCTCTACTTCTCCTTTACATCTGCAGGTGAGGCAGTGGAAGTGCTGGACCAGTGTCTTGCCTCAGTAATGGCCTGGATGAAAGCCAATATAAACTGAAGCTCAATCCAGATAAGGCTGAGACCCTGTTAATGGGTGGTTCACTAGACCAGATGGGTGGGAGGTTGCCTGCTTGTGATGGAGATACACTCCTTCTGAAGGAGCAGGTACGCAGCTTGGGGGTACTCCTGGCTCCAGCGCTGTTGCTTGAGGCTCAGGTGGCCTCGGTCGAACGGAGCACCTTCCATCAGCTTGGGCTGGTGGCCCAACAGTGCCACCCTATCTGGACAGGGATTCTGTTGTCTATGCTCTGGTAACCTCTAGGTTAGATCACCACAGCATGTTATACGTAGGGCTACCTCTGCAGATGGTTCAGAAACTTCTCTGGTTCAGGACCTTCTCTGTGCACCTTCCACACAAGAGCTCTGGAGGGTGGCAACACAAGAAAGGGCCTTTTCTGCAGTGGCTCCCTGTTTGTGGAGGGAGGTTCACCTGCCACCTTGATTATACATCGCTACTCAGCAGGCAAAAACCTTTCCCTTCAACAAGGCCTTTGGCTGATTAATATTCTACAGCCCTTTATATGTGTTGGGAGGGTATTGGTTTGGTTTTGTATTTGTTCTTGCTTTTATTAAGTCTTTCGTGTTCTCAGATTGTCAATGCAAAAGCCAATGCAATTCTGGGCTGCATCAATAGGAGTATAGCATCTAGATCTAGGGAAGTAATAGTACCACTGTATTCTGCTCTGGTCAGACCTCACCTGGAGTACTGTGTCCAGTTCTGGGCACCACAGTTCAAGAAGGATACTGACAAGCTGGAACGTGTCCAGAAGAGGGCAACGAAAATGGTCAGAGGCCAGGAAACGATGCCTAATGAGGAACGGATTAGGGAGCTGGGCATGTTTAGCCTGGAGAAGAGAAGGTTAAGGGGGGATATGATAGCCATGTTCAAATATATGAAAGGATGTCATATGGAGGAAGGAGAAAGATTGTTTTCTGCTGCTCCAGAGAAGCGGATACGGAGCAATGGATTCAAACTTCAAGAAAGAAGATTCCACCTAAACATTAGGAAGAACTTCCTGACAGTAAGAGCTGTTCGGCAGTGAAATTTGCTACCAAGGAGTGTGGTGGAGTCTCCTTCTTGGAGGTCCTTTAAGCAGAGGCTTGACAGGCATATGTCAAGAATGCTTTGATGGTGTTTCCTGCTTGGCAGGGGGTTGGACTGGATGGCCCTTGTGGTCTCTTCCAACTCTATGATTCTATGATTCTATGTATTTTTCTGTTGCAAATCACCCTATGATCTTCAGATGGCGGTGTACAAATTTAACAACAACAGAAGCAAGAGCACCACAAAAACTTTGCTTCCTCCTCTCTGAATCTATCCCAATGCTCATCTCTCTTGTCTCCTTTGCTGGTTCTGCTTTGACCACCTGTGGCTGAATTAATCGCTGAAGGTCCCACATTTCTTGCTCGTCACATTCCTAATGAAGGCTTTCCCTCCAGAATGCAACATAGTTCGGGAATCTGCAATATTACCCTTGCGTCAGGCACACTGCTAGGTTCTTGATGGGCAGGTTCACACCTGTCAGTTCCGATGTCCCCCACCTGCAGCGTCAGATAATGAGAAAATTTCTCCGGAGGAAACCAATAGAGAGGCAGCTGGGTCTTAACCTATGACACAGGATGGCGGGGGCTTCATTCTTTGTGGCATAGCAGGTGGACATGAGAACATAAGAAGAGCCTGTGCTGGATCAGGCCAGTGGCCCATCTAGTCCAGCATCCTGTTCACACAGTGGCCAAACAGATGTCTATGGGAAATCAGGGAGCTGAACATGAGCACAAGAGCTCGCTCCCTTCCCGTGGTTTCCAGCCATACCTGCCAAGTCCTGGACTGCAAAATCCGGGATCGGCAGCCGTGTGACTCCGGAAGTTGCATAGGCACGACTTCCGGTGTCGCTTTGCCCATCTATGGGCACCAAAAATGGCCGGCGCCAGAAGTCACGTCTACGCACTTCCGAACATGCGTAGACCATAGCTGCCAAGTCTCCCGTTTTCCCCGGGAAAACCCCCTTTTTACTTACCTTTTCCCGGTGGTCCCTCGTATCACTTCGTCTCCCGTTTTTCTCCGTTATTTTCTCCTGCCAGTGGCCATTTTTTTTTCTTTCCGATTTGCCCTTCTATGGGCACCAAAAATGGCCACCGCCAGCTTCAAAAGTCGCATCTACGCATGTCCGGAAGCGCATAGACGTGACTTCCGGTGTTGGCGGCGGCCATTTTGGTGCCCATAGATGGGCGGAGTGACACCGGAAGTTGCGTTGGCGCACTTCCTGACATGCGTACAAGCGACTTTCGAAGCCGGCAGCAACACCGGAAGTTACATCGACACAACTTCCGGTGGCAAATGGCTGCCGGTCCCGGATTCTGCAGTCCGGAACTTGGAAGGTAAGGCGTAGACGCAACTTCCGGCGCCAGCCATTTTTGGTGCCCATAGATGAGCAAAGCAGCAAAAAAAAAAAAAAAAAAGGCCGCCGGCAGGAGCGGAATAAGGGAGAATAACGGGAGAGGAACCGATACAGGGGACCGCTGGGAAACGGTATGAAAACAATGGGGGTTTCCTGGGGAAAACGGGGTACTTGGCAGCTATGTTTCCTGCAACTGGCATTCAGGAGTACCGCTGCCTCCCAGCTTTGGAGGCAGAGCATAGTCATCCTGGCTGGTAGCCCATCAATAGCCCCCCCCTCCTCCATGAATTTGTCTGATCCTCTTTTAAAGCCATCTAGGTTGGTGGCTATGCACCGCATTAAGAAGGACTTGGCTGCACTGGCTGCCCGTCTGCTTCGGAGCCAGGTTCACACCCCTTGCATTAATCCACAAAGCCCTGAACACCTTAGGTTGAGGACACCTCAGGCATCGCCTGAACCCTTATATCCCAGCTCGATCATCCACAGGAGCCTCATTGGTCACCCCCAAAGTTAGCAAGGCATATTTGATAACAACAGGAAACCAAGTTTTTAGTGTCATCAGCTCAGTCCTATACAGGGCCGTCTTACCCATAGGCGCTAGGGGTGCGGGGAACCCGGGTGCCGGGCTCTCAGGAGCGCCAGGCCAAGAGTCCGGGGCCTGAGAGTTGAGTCCGGGGAAGAGCCCGTCCTTCGGTTGGAGCGCTGCGGCAGGCTCTTCTGCTATGGGCAGCTCTGTGCCGTTAGTTTGGGGGCGACCGAGTCAGTGAGGCACTGAGGCGGCCGCCTGACTCCGCTCTCCTGCTCGCCTGGGACTGGGCAACCTGGGGGAGGGGGTGCCAGGCGGATCTTTGCTTCCTGGTGCCACATATGCTTAAGACAGTCCTAGTCCTGTATAGGGACCCAGGTGGCGCTGTGGGTTAAACCACAGAGTCTAGGGCTCGCTGATCAGAAGGTCGGCGGTTCAAATCCCTGCAACGGGGTGAGCTCCTGTTGCTCGGTCCCAGCTCCTGCCCACCTAGCAGTTCGAAAGCACATCAAAGTGCAAGTAGATAAATAGGGACCACTCCGGCGGGAAGGTAAACGGTGTTTCCGTGTGCTGCTCTGGTTCACCAGAAGCAGCTTTGTCATGCTGGCCACAAACCGGAAGCTGTCTGCGGACAAACGCCGGCTCCCTCGGCCTATAGAGCGAGATGAGCGCCGCAACCCCAGAGTCGGATACAACAGGACCTGATGGTCAGGGGCCCCTTTACCTTTACCTAGTCTTGTAGAACTCTCTGCCACTGGAGATTCAGCCGCCGCCTTCTGTGCCAACTCTTAAATGCCTCCTGAAAACGTTTCTATTCCCCTAGGCTTAAGCAAGCCCATGCAACTTCCTTTCACAATGGTTAACGGCTGTCTGTTTTTAACTTTTTGCGTGGTTTTATTATATGCGTGTCTTCACTGCTTAAACGGCTTTGATGTATTTTCCATGACACAGCAGTATACAAATATTTTTCTAAATAAACAGATTCATCTAATCCTCTTTGGAAGCCGCACAAGTCCAAAGAGTTCTGCTTGGGCAGTGCGACACCTCTTTCCCCCTTTACTTTACAGCTGTGCTCCTGCAAAAATCTGTTGGGAGGAGAAGTTCTGCTGCACAAGCAGAAGTCCTTGTGTGAAGGGGGCGACTTGGTTGGAGGCAAACCCTCCCCCCCCCATGTTTTCTGCTTGTTTCTGTTTTATATTGCCAAATGTCTTGACCTTTTCTTGGCAAAAGACAGGATATGCATCATCGCAAGGCAATGCAATGAATCTCTCAAAGTAAGGAGCCCGTAGTTCTAGTCTGTTGTGTGCAGCCAGGATCACAGGTATTATTCCAGGGCATCCCACATCTTTGGATAATCCTGAAGACGAGAGGACTATTTGGGGGCTGTCATGATATTGAAGTCGCCTCCTAGGTAATGCACATCTCAAAAGAGTCTTCCATGGCACATTAGATGCTTGATACATAGACATGCCACTGCGAGGCCAAGCAGTGGATCTGATTTAAATCCTCTCCTTTCACGGAATCTGAATGAGGCTTTCCCTGCAATGCCTGCTTGCAAATTGGTAGTTTCTTCTGAGCTGTGTAGCAGTTCAGGTGTAGCAAAAGCTATTTTCAAAGGTAGCCGGAATGCTTTGTAAAGGGTTTTGCTTTTTACCGATCAGATCAGGTTCTGCAAGACGTCTCCAGCAGAGCTTGCAAGTTTAAAAGCAAACGGTTTGCAAAATTCAGATTCAAAATGCATCCCTCCCCCCTCCCCCCCCCCCGGCCATGGCCTTTATGCAACAAAACAGGTATGTCATTTGCCAGCTAATTAGCAAAGCGGCTAATTCTGTTGGGGAGGGTCAACTTGTCCAGAATTCTGTATGTACTCTGGCTTGCAGGAGCAGAGTTTCCCATGGGAATAAAGGAGGGTCCATGTAAATTTGGGTACTCAGAAATATCTTGTTGACAGGTGAGGCTCAAGTGTAAGCAGTGTCCAGTCTCCCAAGGGGAGCCCATACCTTCCAACACTTCTCTGTTGAAAATAGGGACGTCCCATTCCACAATGATAATTTTACTATTTATACCTCACACATCTTACCGGGTTGTCCCAGACACTCTGGGCACTTTCAATATACAGTGGTGCCTCGCTTAACGAATGCCCTGCTTAATGAAATTTTCGCTTAACGAAAGGTTTTTTCTAGCGGAGGTTGCCTCGCTAGACAAATTCGTTTTCGTCTAGCAAATCGCGGTTTCCCATAGGAATGCATTGAAATTCAATTAATGCATTCCTATGGGCAGAAAAAAATTCAAAAAAAATTCAATGCATTCCTATGGGATTTGCTAGACGAATTTTTTCGTTATAAGAAAAGACCCATGGAACGAATTAAATTCGTCTAGCGAGGCACCACTGTATATAAAGCCGCAAGAAAACTTCCCTATACAGGATTGCCTTCAGACGGCACAGGGGTCGGATAACTCCATACCCTCCAACATTTCTCCAATTAAAATAGGGACATCATGAGGAAAAGTGGGGCACTTGGTCTGGGTGTCCGGTCAGATAAAGCTGCCGTGAACTAGAAATGGGGAGATAAATCGAGTTCTGTCTGCATTTTGTTGCAAACCCGCCTCATTTGCACTTCCTGAAATAATACGTGAATCGAAACTCAGCTATCCTTCAAAACCTGCATATCTCTGCACTTTGCAGTGCAGTTCGCCAAACAAAGAATGTGTACAGAATTGAAAAATCAGGGGAAAGTGCGCAATAAAAGGAGCATATTAGTAAAAATAACATACAGAAACAAACTGTATTAGGGTAAATTGCTTGCATCACCCACCCACCCACCCACCCACCCAAAATGTTTAGTTAAAAGTTGAGAATTTTTCATGGAGACTTTAAATATAAACATCACAGGAATGTAGCAAACTCAGTGTAGGAGCTACAATTTCCAGAGTGTTAACAACCAATCTCTGTTACCGGAGATCTCTGGGAATTGTAGCTGTGAGAGGAGAAAACAGGGGTCTCCTAACAACGCTCATCACTCTTAATGAACTACAGTTCCCAGAATTCTTTGGGGGAATGTGGCCTAAGTCACTCTGACCCATGCCACTAGAATGCTCCGATTTTAGAAGGAAGAAACCGTCCTGTCTTGTGATGTATGCTTCTATGAGAATCTCCCTCCTCGGCCCACATTTCAGGAAGGATGTTGCAATGGTGAACTCTCACATCTGAATAAAAAAATTCCTTCAGTAGCACCTTAAAGACCAACTAAGTTTTTATTTTGGTATGAGCTTTCGTGTGCATGCACACTTCATCAGATAAGTGTGCATGCACACGAAAGCTCATACCAAAATAAAAACTTAGTTGGTCTTTAAGGTGCTACTGAAGGAATTTTTTTATTTTGTTTCGACTCAGACCGACACGGCTACCTACCTCTCACATCTGAGCAAGAGGGATTGGCAATGATCACAATCCACTTAGCCTTTCAGGGCGAAAGGTGAAAAGGTGACTTGGCCGCTGCCTCCACCCCCTGCCTGGTGTCCTCCATGGCCCTTGACATCTGACCCAGTCGGCTCATTTGACTTGCAGATCTTGTTGCAAATAAGGTTGGCATTCTCCATAGCGGAAGAGCTTTGGCTGAGGAACAGATGGCAGTTGGGGGCACAGGAGAGAGATGTTCCGCACCACGCCGAGACAGATGACTTCCTGTAAGGCACAGAAAAGGTATACAGTAGCTGAGATGAAATTTCCCAAGCAAATCTGGCCAAATTTAAAGTGAAACTCGCTTTTGTTGTGATGAGTTTGCTGTGAATGGGTTTGGTTCTGTCTAAAAGAGACTTTCCCAGTTTGGGGGCATCCAGATATTTTGGACTCTAACTCCTGTCAACCTCAAAGAGCGCAGCTGGGGAAGGCTGATCTGAGTTGCTTCATAAAATCATAGATCTGTAGAGTTGGAAGGGACCCTCAGGGTCATCTATCCCAACCCCCTGACATATGGGAATCATAGCGAAGGAATTCCTCACAGAGGGCCAATCAACCTTGGTTTAAAAACCTCCAATGAAGGAGAGTTCACCACCTTCCAAGGCAAGTCTCTTCCAGTGTTGAACAGCTCTTAGCATCTGAAAGCTCTTCCAATGTTTAGTCAGAATCTCCTTCCTTGCCATTTGAGTTTGTGGGTTCAAATCCTACCACCTGGAGCAGTGGAAAACAAACTTGCTGCATGTGGCAGCCTTCAGATATTTGATGTGGTTGAAGACTTGACGAAAGGGCAATGATGTTTCTGGATGAGATAAAGTTGATCATGGCCACTCAGAGGGCGACAAACATGGACATAGACCCCCCACCCTCACCTCAGCAACTCTGGTGCTGAGTTTGGAGACAATATCTGAAGAGGTGGCCAAACCTATGCTGAAAAAATGGGTGAAGGAACACCAAAGTCCTGTTCCAGTCTGCCATCTTGATTTATAATGCTTGTCCAAGCATTGATCAGGACGGCTGCACCCACCTCAGAAACCCTTCTGTCATTCTCGGTGACGATATAGTGAGAGGCATCCAAACACCTCAAGAACAAAGGGAAGAAGAAGAAGAAGAAGAAGAAGAAGAAGAAGAAGAAGAAGAAGAAGAAGAAGAAGAAGAAGAAGAAGAAGAAGAAGAGTAGTTTGGATTTGATATCCCGCTTTATCACTACCCTAAGGAGTCTCAAAGCGGCTAACATTCTCCTTTCCCTTCCTCCCTCACAACAAACACTCTGTGAGGTGAGTGGGGTTGAAAGACTTCAGAGAAGTGTGACTAGCCCAAGGTCACCCAGAGCGGAGACGCAAACCTGGTTCCCCAGATCATGAGTCTACCGCTCTTAACCACTACACCACACTACACCACACTGGCTCTCAGACACTGGACAGACAGACAGACCGCTTTCAAAAATATTTAGTAGGTAGTATTGCATTTGATTTCTATTTTGTAGACCACAGGAGCAGGTCCTGTGTTTGCCTTCCTTCCTCCCTCTCCCAGGACAGATGACGGCTAATTTGCCCATCCTTTGAAAAGTGCCGCAGTTGTACGGAAACCAGGATGAATACAAACTATACCTTTGAAGCTATTCCCTCCATGAATTCTGGGCTCTGTTGTTCAGCCCTCCCAAAGTTACCATTCCCAGAACAAACTACAGTGCCCAGAATTATTGGAGGTGCAGAAAATGTGCTTTAAAGGTATAGTGCGATTTGAGCCCCATGTTGGACAGAAGTTTTCCTGCGTTGCAGAGGGTTGGACTAGATGATCCTCGTGGTCCCTTCAAACTCTACAACCCTATGATTTATATTACCGTTGATTTCCCTACTTTGCCTTTACTGTACCATTACCAATAATTCACACATTCTGCACACCATTGCTTCTAGCCTTCCTATCCCATCCTTCGGGTGCTGAGCACCAGCTGGTCTTTCCAAAGGAGGGCCAAGTAAGCAGAGTTGTTGACTCCCCCCCTCTGCCTTTCTCCATGACCTGCTAATGGGAAAAGCTGCTTCTTTTCTCTTGCGGGGGGCCATTCCTCCCAAGGAACGGAATTTGTTTTAACCAGGTGCTTAATTCTGACCTTGAATCGATTTATCTCCTTTGAAGCAATTCATTTTTTCCACATGAAGGGGACATGGTATGATGAAGAATTGACACCATGTAATAGCTCAGAAATGCCTCCGATTGCCAGCCTTCCCCTCCCACGGCGAAGAATGAAATGGTTTGACTGCCGCCGCCGAATTCTCCAGCAAATCCAATATCCTTCCGCCGAGTTGTAATTTGCCCATTAACATTCTCCTCTGATTTCATTGCGCCGTCTGGCCTTCGGAAATATGGCCGGAGGCTAATGGGAGCCAAACTGTTTTTTATTTGTCTTGGCTATAAAATTGATATCTCCATATTAACTTTGCAGGGCAATATCTGTTTATGTAGCGTCATAAACCTGATGGTGGGTTTCACAATCTTGTTAAGCATTTCTTTTTTCAACTGTAGGAACACCTTCCAAGAAAGGCAAACAAGGAACCCAAACGTACAACAGACGGCAGAAGAGCAAACCTCCCGGAAGAAGGGGAGTTGACACTTTTGCAGATCCCTTATTGGATAAGCACAGAATGAGCAGCAGCACATAGCAAATGCTGTCTTATTAGGACCAGCATGACTGCAATCCTTTGTGCATCGTTTCCTGGGAGTAAACTCCATCATTCTGCTCGGACACTGAGGTCCAGCACCGAGGGCCTTCTGGCAGTTCCCTCGTTGCGAGAAGCCAAGTTGCAGGGAACTAGGCAGAGGGCCTTCTCGGTGGTGGCGCCTGCCCTGTGGAACGCCCTCCCAACAGATGTCAAAGAGGAAAACAACTCCCAGACTTTTAGAAGACATCTGAAGGCAACCCTGTTTAGGGAGGCTTTTAATGTTTAATAGATTACTGTGTTTTATTTTTCTGTTGGAAGCTGCCCAGAGTGGCTGGGAAAACCCAGCCGGATGGGTGGGGTATAAATAAATTATTATTATTATTATTATTATTATTATTATTATTATTATGTTGGTGCTGACTTCTGACCCCATGGGTTGCACTTGTAAAATGCATGAAGCTTTAACAAAAGGCTGAAATGCAAACCATCTTGCAAAGCAGTTACCATTGGTGTGAAGAAGGAACCCCATCAAAGGAAAGGAAAGAAGTATCTAGCCTCTGCTTGATTCCCCCGTCATTCTCTAACTTCCTACCTGCTAACCTGCTGCAGTGTAGCTCAATGCATCCGGCACTGATGGACAATGACTCTCTGAGGCCCCCCCCCCCAATCTTGCCTGGAGATGCTGGCACCGAATTTGGTTCTTCTGCATTTTCAGCACATGGTCTTTCACTGAGTTATAGACATCCTGCAAAGGTGTTTCTACCAATCATAATTGGTTTATGAAACTATTTTTGGATGCCACCGTAAATTCCTTGCCTCCCCCCCCCCACCTTTATTTCAACATTTCACCCATGTGCCAAAAATAGACAGAATTAAAACGGGACCATCAGTATTTGGAACACTTTGCTTTATTTTTGAAATTCAGCTGTGAAAGGGAGCTTTGAAAAAGCAAAAACCTACGGCTTCCTGGTGACTGGTTAGGCAATAATAAATAATGGCGCAAATAAACAGGCCTTTAGAGAGTATTGATCAGTACTAACTGTGAGCATCACGTTTTAATTGATTGGGCAAAAATAGGTTATTCAGAGGCATGACTTGCAATAATGAAGTCTGGTTGCGTAAGAGCATGCAATATGTTGACAACGCAAGGATGTGTCCAGGTATTATCTCCCCCAATCTGACACCAGGGAAATTGCTATATGGGGAGATTGGTCCACCCATAGCTTCAGTTTAATTAGGTCTTCACACTCCGTTGTGAAGCTGTTGTGTTGTGATGCTGTTGCGAAATGGAAGTCCCAGATCCAGATTTCTTGGATGGAAATAGTGTGAAGAAACCATATCCCTATGTCCCCACGTCTTATTTGTGCGTGACTCAACCTGGAGAAGTGGTCTTTGCTTGAGATCAAGTCAGATAAAATGAAGGAAGGAGTCCAACAGCTTCTGTGGTCATCCATTTCACTGTGAAGCAGTCTTACCACCAGAAAGTTCTTCCTAATGTTTTGTCAGAATCTCCTTTCTTCCTATTTGAATACTTTGGTTCAGGTGGTCGCCTGTGGAGCCACAGAAAGCAAGCTTTCTCCATCTGCCTTGTGACAGGCCTCCGAGTATTTGAAGCATCTTTTGCGTCAACATAACAAAGTAAATAGTTTTTTTTACTGCTAATTCTCTTCTCCCCCCAAACTCCTAAAGCACAATTCATCTCAATACCTGTTTGCAGAATCAAAGTTGATTTTGTGTCCTTTCTTTTAAACAAACCTACACAAATCAACGTGAAACCCATTTATTTCTGTGTTTGTTATTTATCTATTTAAGGAGTTTGTTTGCTGCCCTTCTTACGCATTTAACCAAGGGAGGTTGGCAATAAAAAACTGCAGTCAAACACAATTTCCTCCTAAATGCAAATATTGAAAAGGGAAAAAGAAAACCCACAAGGAATCCAAAAGTGTTTCCTCAGTTCAGCTTCAGAATCAATTCAGATGGCAGAATGGATGACTCAATTAACAATGCTTAAAACAGAGCCACCTTTCTGTCAGAACTAAAAAGGTTTTTTTTTTTTCAATTCAAATGCCCAGTTTTGGAGAATAAAAACAACAATGTAGGAGCCAGATGATCTTCCATTCTGTAAGGGGGAGGGCTTATAGAGAACCCCTCCCCTTCATCCGAAGCAGCCCGTCTCCCAGCAGTCATGAGAGCGAAGGGTCTGATGGAGGGAGTCAGGAAATGGAGAGGGAGTGCCAGGGCTCTGGCAACATCCAAGAGCCCCAGCTCCATAGGCAGGAAGAGAGGGAGGCGGAAAGAGAGGACAGGAATCGGTCAGACAGAAGACCCCGACGCCGGAATTGAGGAGGAGGAGGAAAGGGAGGCGCTTCTCAGTTCCGAGGCTTTTATGTTGGTCCAGAACGCGGAGGGGGGCAGTGCAGGAATCTGACTCGAGCGGGTAGACATGGAATCAGCAGTTCGTTAAACTGTAAATAATGTGCACCAATAAAAACGTCAGAAAGACAAGCATGTGGAAGGTCGTTACTCAAGAGTAGTCACTACAACCCTGACACATTCCATAACCACCTGGGTGCCACCTGGTTGAAAAAGGCCTCCCTCTTGAAAGGGGAGAAGGGGGTAGGCACCACGAACGGAGTCATTGTTAATAGTTCCAGGAATAGTAAGCATTGTTTCCTCCAGATATTGTTGGACCATAGCTTCTGTTTCCCCTGACTATTGGCAATACGGGCTGGGACTGATGGGATTTGTGGGAGAAATTCCTTTGGGAGTCTTCAGGTACAGAGGCTCACATCCAATTCCTAATTGGTCAGACTTTATTCACGAATGCATGGCAGGACAGAGATCAAAGAATCTGTGAGAGCTTTCTATTAGAACACACTCTGTATAGGAAAAAAAATTCATGTCATCTTGACTGTTTCATCCTCAGACCAGCAACCTTCTGCCAGCTTAATGCCCCACCATCTCTCATCCAACCACAGTCTTCAAAATGCAACTTTACTCCACTAATTTTCACAGTACTTTCCTTGTACCTTACCTGGAGTTGTTTTCACTTGTTAGGTTTCCCCTTAACTGGTTCTTACCAGTTTTGTGGTCAGGCCTCACTCTGCCATACATGACACTGGCCTCCCTGAGTTTTACAGAATTCCGCACCAGCATGAGAGTCCAGCTACATCTAGTAGGGTCCCATGTTGGCTATCCTTGCTTTACATGGGCTGAATTCAGACATTACTATGCTTTATTGTTAATGGGAACATGCCATAGTGAATCTTGTGCATGGTAAAAATGTGCATGGTGAATCTTGTGAATGGTAAAAATTTGGAAAACCGATAAAAACGATTTGGCAAAAAAATTAAAATCCTTGTGTGCTCCTCCTTCTTTTCACATCTTTTGGTGCGGCCACAACAAGGAGATTGGAGATTAAGTAAGATATTGGGTTAACCACAGTTTAGTGTTACATGTCAACCTTAAACTGTGGTAAATAAACTATGGCTTGTGGAAACAAGCCAGCTTCATAAGCCTAGGTTTGAAGGTGGCATGTTCCGGTAATCTATAGTGAAGTTTTGCCACATTTAGTTCAGCTTTGATGTAAACAGCAGCTGTGGTTAATCAAAAACAGAAACAGAGACTTCTGATGGTCTCCTTGCAGCTGGCCTGAGGAAGGCAGCTTCCCCCAACCTGGCGCCCCCAGGTGTTGTTGGACTTCAATTCCCATCAGCCTCAGCCAGCATGCACAGGGGATTATAAGATTGACAGGAGTTGCAATTCAAAATATCTGGAGGGCACCAGGTTGGGGAAGGCTATGCAAACCATCATTTATCATTGCATCCAAATGCAGCTCCCCTGATTTGAGACTGGAGTTTGAACAGCAAACAGGCTGAAGGTAAAATTGGCACAGAAGGCATTCAGTGGGCACAGAAATCCTTTAAGGTGGGAATGTCAGGGGGGAAATGTAATAGGGAGAATATAAATGGGGATGTTTTTAAGGAAATTCAAACAAGGAGTGTGTGGTATGAGAGACCCAGATGATGGGAAAATGCAAACAAATGAAGATGCATGCTTTGAAGGGTTACCTACATAAGATATTATTATTATTATTATTATTATTATTATTATTATTATTATTATTTAATATATTATTTGTACCCCACCCATCTGGTTGAGTCTCCCCAGCCACTCTGGGCGGCTCCCAATTGAGTATTAAAACAATACAGCATTAAATAATAAAAACTTCCCTAAGCAGGGCTGCCTTCAGATGTCTTTTAAAAATTGAATAGATGCTTATTTCCTTGACATCTGATGGAAGGGTGTTCCACAGGGCGGGTGCCACTACCGAGAAGGCCCTCTGTCTGGTTCCCTGTAACCTCACTTCACACAATGAGGGAACCACCAGAAGGCCCTCGGAGCTGGACCTCAGTGTCCGGAGGCTGAACAATGGGGGTGGAGACGCTCCTTCAGGTATACAGGACCGAGGCTATTTAGGGTTGTAAAGGTCAACACCAACACTTTGAATTGTGCTCGGAAACATACTGGGAGCCAATGCAGATCTCTCAGGACGGGTGTTATATGGTCCCGGCGGCCACTCCCAGTAACCCGTCTAGCTGCTGCATTCTGGATTAATTGCAGTTTCCAGGTCACCTTCAAAGATAGCCCCACATAGAGCGCATTGCAGTAATCCAAGCGGGAGATAACCAGAGCATGCGCCACTCTGGCGAGGCGTCCTGTGGGCAGATAGGGTATCAGCCTTTGTACCAGATGGAGCTGGTAGACAGCTGCCCTGGACACAGAATTGACCTGCCCCTCCATGGACAGCTGTGAGTCCAAAATGACTCTTAGGCTGCACACCTGATCCTTCAGAGACACAGTTACCCCATTCAGGACCAGGGAGTCCCCCACACCCGCCCGCCCCCTGTCTTTCAAAATCAGTACTTCTGTCTTGTCAGGATTCAACCTCAAGATGAGCCTGCTGGATCAGACCAATGGCCCATCTAGTCCAGCATCCTGTTTTCACAGTGGCCAACCAGATGCCTGTGGGAAACCAACAAGCAGGATGCGAGCACAAGAGCAACTCCCCCCTCCTGTGGCTCCCAGCAACTGGAATCCAGAAGCATTGCTAACTCTGACCATAGAGGCAGAGCATAACCATCAATAGCCCTCTCCTCCTCCATGAATTTGTCCAATCCTCTTTTCAATCCATCTAGGTCGATAGCCACCACTACCTCCTGTGGGAGGGAGTTCCACAGTTTAACTAGGAGCTGCACAAAGAAAGACTTTCTTGTCAGGTGGACTTGGACGGATAATAGAACCATCTGAAGGAATGAGAGCCACAGTGCCAGGAAAGCTCTTTCCCTCTCCGCTTGATATTTTAGTTTATTACCAAAGAGAGTGAAATACATATTTTGGACTCCCTTGCAAAGATTCTCCGGCCGCAGAGAATCTCCCGGAGGAGGATCCACTGCCAGGTTCCTCCGCTTGCCAGACTCTCAAACGGGCGGCCAAAAAGTCACAGGTGTGGACCACATGAGCAGGTGATGGTGATGGAATATCTGCCACCCCCAACCTCCGAAATGTGCTGGAGAGTTGAAACTGAGACAGCTCTCTTCTTGAGATTCGGTTGCTAGATGCTGTGCAGGTAAATAAATATTGTGGGAAGCACAGATGTTGCTGCTGATCTCACTGGAAACATGGAATAATCTTGTCTGCCGCAGATGTTCTCCAGAGAACCAGGAGATACATTGGTTTTGACCTGT
The DNA here is from genome assembly GCF_965207765.1 of Zootoca vivipara. Classification (NCBI taxonomy): domain Eukaryota; kingdom Metazoa; phylum Chordata; class Lepidosauria; order Squamata; family Lacertidae; genus Zootoca; species Zootoca vivipara. The sequence continues at coordinate 60,467,696 of NC_142593.1, forward strand.
AGTTGTGGATAATTTCACCAAGAAAGAACAACAACCCGCGGCACCTGAGCCCCTGAAGCCTGCACAGAATTTATTTTACTTATTTATTATTAAATTTATATCTCTCGCCCTTCATCCCAAAGGAGCCCAGGGTGGCAGGCTAATATCTTCAGTTAAAAAGAGGAGCTCTCTGCAAGCCGCCAGACTTTCCTTGAAGCCTGACCCTCTAACCTGCTGAGCTTTTCTCCTGAGCCTCCGAGATGGTTAAAATGAAGCTCAACAGGAATCAATACACCAGGCCTTGCAGGGATGTAGCGAGGCAAAACTCAGAACCACAGAGCTGCCCGTGACATGAAACAGATCAAAGGAGGATGCAGCCAACATCCAAGCCTTTTAAAACTGCAGACGGAAACAGGAGGACATAGAAACTCAAGAAGAACATGCAGGATCAGGCCAGTGGCCCATCCCTTCTGTAGTTTCCAGCAACTGCTATTCAGAAGCATTGCTGCCTCCAACTGTGGGAGCAGAGCATAGCCGTTGTGGCTAGGAGTATTTATTATTATTATTATTATTATTATTATTATTATTATTATTATTATTCCACCCATCTGGCTGGGATTCCTCAGACACTCTGGGCAGCTTCCAACAAAAGATAAAAAAATACAGTGGTACATCTAGTTACGAACTTAATTCGTTCTTAACCTGAAACTGTTCTTAATTAGAGGCATGCTTTCGCTAATGGGGCCTCTTGCTTCCACTGAGCCGCTGACAAACGATTTCCGTTCTCATCCTAGGGCAAAGTTCTGAACTCGGGGTAACTCTTCCAGGTTAGCGGAGTTTGTAACCTGAAGCATTTGTAACCAGAGGCGTTTGTAACTCGAGGTACCACTGCACATTAAAACACCAGTCATTAATAGCTTCCTTAAGCAGGGCTGCCTTCAGATGTCTTCTAAAAGTCAGATAGTTGTTTATTTCCTTGACATCTGATGGGAGGGTGTTCCACAGGATGGGCGCCACCACCGAGAAGGCCCTCTGCCTGGTTCCCTGTAACCTCACTTCTCGCAGTGAGGGAACCGGCAGAAGGTCCTTGGAGCTGGACCTCAGTGTCCGGGTTGAACGATGGGGGTGGAGACGCTCCTTCAGGAGCCATTGAAAGCCTTCTCTCTGAATTTGCCTAATCCTCTTTTAATGTCATCTAGGTTGCTGGCCATCTCTGCCTCCTGTGGGAAGGTGCTCCACAGTTTAAATATGTGTTACGTGGGGTGGGTGGGTGTTTTGAATCAAGTTAGCCATATTGATTTGTACGCTGTTGGGGGATTTTTTGTCATTGTCTTGTTGGGCTGTGTGTGTGATGAAAGGGAACACCCCACTCACACACGAAACAAAAACCACCACAGCCAACCACAAATGAACAATCATACCCTAGCCTAGGCCAACCCCATCTCTCACCACCAAAGAAACACAAGCAAACAACAGAGAACCTGCACAAGCAACGCTGACAAAACCCCCACATATATTAAGTAAAATACTGGAGAAAAAGCAAGAAGATCAAACCTATCCATTCTGAAGGAAATCAGCCCTGTGTGCTCACTGGAAGGACAGATCCTGAAGCTGAGACTCCAATACTTTGGCCACCTCATGAGAAGAGAAGACTCCCTGAAAAGACCCTGATGTTGGGAAAGATGGAGGGCACTAGGAGAAGGGGACAACAGAGGACGAGATGGTTGGACAGTGTTCTCGAAGCTACGAACATGAGTTTGACCAAACTGCGGGAGGCAGTGCAAGACAGGAGTGCCTGGCGTGCTATGGTCCATGGGGTCACGAAGAGTCGGACACGACTAAACGACTAAACAACAACAATATTAAGTAAAATAGAAACATCATCACCCAAACCCACGCCCATCCACCTTTCCCCCATCTACCTCTTTCCCCCCCTTTCCCTCCCAATGTCTCAATAAATGAAACTGATCTGTAAAAATGTTACGAGAGCCATTGCACATATTTCTGTAAACCAAGAAAATCCTGAATAAAAAAACAACAACTATGTGTTACGTGACAAAGTTCTTTTTGTTATCTGTCCTGAATCTCCAAACATTCAGCTTCATTGGATGCCCATGAGTTCTGATGGTGTGTGTGTGTGTGTGTGTGTGTGTGTGTGTGTGTGTGTGATATTTCTGTGTCCATTTTCTCCATGCCAGGCATCATTTTTAAAACTTCAATCATGTCGATGGGCCACCTGAGAGGATTCCTTTGGCCTGGATGTTGCTAAGGTGATGGGGTGTGTGTGTGAGGTGACGGGAAAAGGGGTTTTTGAGCAAGTGTTGCTGGGAAGAAGAATGGGAGGGAAGAAAGGCCGGGATCCAACTTGGGCAGGTTGGCTGAAGGCTGGCTAGGAGAGATGCCTTGGACTCTAGGGCTACACTGCAGTGGGGGACAAGCCTCTCCTGAAAAGACCGTGCTGTAAGATCTGGACTGCCTCCATGCAGGCTGAAGGTGTAAATAGGTGAATAAACCATATTTCTTAGTTTTAGTTGAAGGAGTGTTATGTTTAATATAAATATGTTTACAGGGAATTTCTAGTTACATCCGCCACTTGATGCTGATGAAGCATATTTTGCTGTTGTTAATTTTGCCGTCTGGTCTTTGGCTATAGATTGATGGATTGGCCATATTTCTTAAAGCCACAACAGTCTCTGCCGTGTCTCAACTCTCCAAAGGAGCACGGGCCCTGGGTGAGTGCTTGGGACCCCATGGGCTCTTGCCACCGTTTGGCAGAGAGAGGGAGAAGCACCCAACTTTTGTAATGGTATGTTCATATGGGGAAGCATCTTTAGCTATTAACTGGAGAAAAAGCAAGGAGATCAAACCTTTATATTCTGAAGGAAATCAGCCCTGAGTGCTCACTGGAAGGACAGATCCTGAAGCTGAGGCTCCAATACTTTGGCCACCTCATGAGAAGAGAAGAATCCTTGGAAAAGACCCTGATGTTGGGAAAGATGGAGGGCACAAGGAGAAGGGGACGACAGAGGACGAGATGGTTGGACAGTGTTCTCGAAGCTACGAACATGAGTTTGACCAAACTGCGGGAGGCAGTGGAAGACAGGAGTGCCTGGCGTGCTCTGGTCAATGGGGTCACGAAGAGTCGGACACGACTAAACAACAACAAGAGAAAAAGCTGTTCAATCACATTGAACAGTAGCCTCACAAAAATGAATTCAAGCAGATTGAATTCAAGTGTGCCAAGCTTTGTGTGTGTGTGTGGGGGGGGGGTTGCTGGGGGGGAGGGGCGGTGCATCTTTGCACCCGTAGCTTTTCCCCTCCCAGCTGAAGCTACTCCCTTATCTCTTGGAACACCCGGACCCAGACTCAGTGGCAGGTGAGCAAACAGAAGTGGCTTTTCGGTTCTCTTCTCCCCGTTCTTTATTTTGGAGATTCTCCACGGCAATTTCTGCCAAGTACCCGTAAAACTCCTGGCCAAACAAGCCAGCGGGCAGGAGAGGGCCAGAGAGCCGGTGGGATGCTATTTATAACCCAGATGCCATTTAAGAGATAAGCCGAGGGAATTTAAGCAGGATTTAAGCTAAGCAGTTATCTGTGACCGGCGGACACAGTGTGCATTACGTTAGATTTACCGGAGAATGAGACGGGGAGGGAATGTGAAAAAAGAAAATAAAAAGGGACACCTGTTGCCAAAGCAACCATCTAGAAACACGATGGCATTTTGGCTGCCATTAGCGCTGTGGCGAACAGCTGCGATGCTCCCCCCACCCTCTCCACCAAGGTCCCAGGAGTGACAGTAGCATAAATTTGTCTTCCATCTCCATTTGGAAGAGGGAAAGTGTTCGTTCAAGAGCCACCGTATATCCGTCTGGATTCTTTCAACATGTGCTCCTCCACCCTCAGTCTTCAGTGTGAACTGCTGCAGCCTCCAGCAAACAGCAGCAGTGAAACCTGAGTTAGTCTGTTCCTTCCACCTCTTTCGGGGTGCATTCAGTTTGGCGAGAGCTTGGCATGGCACACAAAACTCAGGTTCTTCCGCACCACTTTCCCAACCCACCCTATACACCGCTGCAAGCCATAGCTGCCAAGTCTCCCGTTTTCCCTCGGAAATCCCCGTTTTTCCAGCTGTTCCTAGCTGAAAAAAACAGATTTTTTTGTTTTCCCCCGGTTTATTCTGGCGCAGCGGCCATTTTGGAACTGGGCGGAGCATGCTCAGAAGCGACTTTTGATGCTGCTCTGCCCAGTTCCAAAATGGCTGCAGTGTGACTTCTGGTGTGGCAGCCATTTTGGAACTGGGCAAAGCAGCATCAAAAGTCACTTCTGAGCATGCTCCGCCCAGTTCCAAAATGGCGGCAGCGCTACTTCCGGTCTGCTATTTCCGGCCCGGTCCCTTATTTCTCTGACAGCAACTTGGCAGGTATGCTGCAAGCTCAAAGTAATGTTGGTTGGACTTGTGATGTGGTTGAAGCAGTTGGCACCTGTCTGTCTTGGGAGACAATGGAAGAGAACACCTTCGGTGGTGAAGTCAATTCACTGGAGAGTTATAGATACTGATAGGAGATATAATAATAATTTATTTTTTGTACCCCGCCCACCTGGCTGGGTTTCCCCAGCCACTCTGGGCGGCTTCCAACAAAGATTAAAAATACATAAAAATGTCACACATTAAAAACTTCCCTGAACAGAGCTGCCTTCAGATGTCTTCTAAATGTCAGGTAGTTATTTATCTCTTTGACATCTGATGGGAGGGAGTTCCACAGGGTGGGTGCCACTACCGAGAAGGCCCTCTGCCTGGTTCCCTGTAACCTCACTTCTCGCAGTGAGGGAACCGCCAGAAGGCCTTCGGTCCTGGACCTCAGTGTCCGGGCAGAACGACGGGGGTGGAGGCGCTCCTTCAGTGATACTGGGCCGAGGCCGTATACCTGAGAGAGACATGAGAGAGACATGTTTCATTGCAGCTGTAGTCTTGTGAAGGGGGAAGGAAATATTGAAAGTCTTACACGTTTTGCCCATCAGTGTGACCAGATCGGGGAGTCTGCAGTCTGGGGCTATGGACAAGCTGAGACCTTTCTGGTCCACATATCGAATTGAAATGGATTGGCAGCTGAATCTCACATCAGCATCCGCGGCAGGGTAGCCTCCTTCTCTGAACGTGGGAGCAGCAGGATTCATGGAAGAAAAGGCCCTCAATGGCTATTGGCTGTGATGGCTATTTTCTATTGCCACTGTTGGGGACAGTATGTCTCTGAATGGGAGTCACAAGGGCGAAGAGTCTTGCTGGGCTCAGGTTTTGCCTCCGGGCTTCCCACTGGGGCATCTGGTTGGCCACAGTGGGAACAGGATACTGGGCTTCTCGGATTGGAAAAGGTGACCCTTGGGCTCCTTTCCCACTCCACAGTTCTGTGATTCTATGATCTCTTGCAGTCATCTTGGCAATGCCTCCAGATGGGATGGAGCGAAACAGGCCTTGCTCCAAATGTGGCCGGCAAAAGACTTTGCTCCAACAGTGAGAGCATCGTCCCTCACGGGTGATTTGAACTCGGCACTCTTGCCAAAAGCACCAGGTGGGAGACGCCCCCTGCTGGCCCCGGACAGGGGCCGTTAGAGCTCCTCCATCAAGGGAAGGTCACCTTGGTCTCCAGGCTGCGCTCTTCTCTCGCTATGGCACCATGGGGAAATGTAACTCTGGATGTGAAAAGACCGAACATTCTTTGCAATGTCAAAGCACAGCCTCCTCCCACCCCAAAGCCTGAGGGATGGAGCCCAGAGCTGTGACTTTTGAAAGAGGCTGTTAAATGAGATGCACAAGCAACAGCAAGCTGGAAAAAGCCAACAGTTCTTCGCTGATAGCTTTGTTGGCTTGGGGGGGGGTGCATTTCTCACCCCCCACCCCGCTTGCTCTTTATTTACTGAACTGCTCTGCCTCCAGATTAACTCCGCTCTCATCCTCCTTTATTTGTTTCAGACCACATACTAAATCCCAAGCAGGCTCAGTAGGGAGCTTCGTGCAAAAATAAAATAAAATAGAAATAAAGACTCCGCATGGTGGTAGAGAGGGCAGGGGGAGAAGGGGCTTGAAGAATGGCTGCAGCATTTGGGATGCTTTCGCTTTTACGCGTAGGGAAAATATAGCCCAGGAAAGTCACTTAATTGCAAAAGTGCTCTCTCTCTCTCTCTCTCTCTCTCTCTCTCTCTCACAGGGCAGCAATTTGCTTTGAGAGCAGCCTCTCTCCAGAACAACCATGGACGGAAACTGCCAATTTATAAGCACAACATCAGAGTGGTTGACTAGCACAGCCAGGAACCACCCTGATAGGATTTGCTGGGCAGGAGCTGTTTTGGGGCAGGTCAGGTGAAGGCAAGGTTGGTGCCCGATTGCTGCTCAGCAGCTGAACTTTAGAATCACACAATTGTAGAGTTGGGAGGGACACCCAAAGGTCCTCTAGTCCAACCTTCTGCAATGCAGGGATCACAGTGAAAGAATCTTTGTCACGTGGCCACCCAAGGTGCTGGCCTCTTCTTCAATAAAGTGTTATAAAAAAAACCTGCTCCTTTTCCCTTATGGGGTATCCAAGAGCCCGTATAGAGTCCTTAAGTGGGTTCCCTATCGGTAGGAGAAAGTAACAGAGGCCAACCAGAGTATATATTGAGAAGCAAAACGGCTAGTAAGCCTGATCTTTATTACAATAGAAAAGTACTGTTGCAACAGGGTCCCCACTCCCCACACACAGGAGGAAGGAGAGAACCCCGAACAATGGTGCGCAAGCCCACCCTGTAGCTCAAGACCCACCCCCCCAAACATCATACATACATCACAGGAGGGGGCGGTCTGCAGCAGAAATCCTGTCTGCCAGGATACCTGATAATGGTCACTGATTGCTTTACCTGGGCAGCCTGGCCATTCTTGTGTGATGGTAAATAGTTTAATTCCTGAATCCAGGTCACCCTATTCGTACACAAAGACAATGGATAAACTTTCCCCCTTCCTTCCTCCTTGCAGATAAATATTTGAGATCATTTTGGGAGAGTCAAAATGGTTTGGGAGAGTCAAAATGGCTTCAGGATTGCTCTCCTGTACTATTTCAGACACATGGTTTATATACGTATGCATGTGTTTGCCTTGTACATTTATGAACATTTATTTTATATTTGAGACCTTAGAATTATTATAACAGAAGGTTTATAACGAGAGATTTGATGATCATCTGTCAGGGATTCTTTCCAGAGGGTTGAACTACTGTAGATGAACCTTGGGGTACTTTCCAAACCTCCAGTTCTGTGCTTCAACTTTTGATTTAAAACCTCAGATGAATTGATAGCGCAGTTCTCCACAATGTGTCTGATCCTCAGATTTATAATCTGCAGTGGTGCAAAGGCAAAGGCCTGCAAGTTTTGGAGAGAGCCGTCCAATCAGGAAAACATCTGTCACATCTGGAGGAGCATGCCCACTGTCTACCTGATGATTCCAAAATCACTGTTACTGCAAGAGTGACAAGAAGCCAAGCTATTGTATGTTTTGTTCCTGGTGACCCCGGGAACGCCCAAATGCAAACCATCACCAACTTTGTATCCACCAGATGTTTTGGACTACAACACACATCAGCATCTGAGTTAAAGCCCCAAACATCTGGAGGGGCCTGGCTGACAAAGGCTGCCTTGAGATTTCTCTGTGCTTTCTCCGTGTTGTCCTTGGAATTGGTTTTCAAAAAGACAACTGAACAAATAGTGTGAATCTGCCAGATTATTTAACAGGATTTTGCAATGATCCTTTTTTCCCTCCCCCTTGAAATGAAGGCTGCTTAGTAGTCTTTATAGTGCTAGAATGTCAAAAGGATTCTCTCCCTCCTCTGTTAAGAACTGGAGCGGTTGCTGCAAAACTGGCACCTGTGCCATGTGCATGTCCAGGAACAGCCGCAAGGGGGAGAGATCGCTGGGCGAAAGCGGCTCCATCCAGGAGTAATGGAAGGCTTGAACACCACTGGGAAAATTTCTCAAACAGTGCAGAGTTCCTGTGCCAAGCAGGAGTGGGCAAAGCCAAAGCTTGGTGGTGGAACAGCTGCATTGCGTGCAGAAGGTTCCTGGGTTAATTTAGTGGTAATTTAGTGTATTCCCAGTCCTGTGGAATACACTGCCACTACAGATTAACAGGCTCTGGTAGATTGAGTGGACAAAATTGGTTTCTGCACGTGTCGTAGAGGCAGGTGAGGGGCAGGGGCTTGTCAAGTCGGGAAGGAAAACTCCAGGAGAAGGAAAACTCTGATTCTAAACATTCACTGCTTTGCAGGACATATTTGGGAGAAGATTAGGCTCATGAGTAAACCCTACACAAATCTGGAGTGGAGTCTCGTACGCCTCCTTCCCGCAACTCCTGCAGCCCAGCTGGCGCCAAACGTCTTGCTCTGCTTTCCTTTGGACCCCACCAGTGAGGCCAAGAGGGGGTCTTGTCGACTGGGCAGCCCAGGACCTCCGTACACACTGCCCAGGCTTGCACCCCAAGGAGTTACTTTGGTGCTGCTAACACAGAGGTTTGACTTCACCCCTGGAGGCAGACTCCATTGTCGCTTGAGACAGATGGATGCCATCAACAACAGATTCATCAAGCGCCTTCTGCACCAACTTTTAAATGCCTACCAAAAACTTTTCTATTCTGCCAGGTCTATGCCGGTCATTTAGCAGACATCCTTCCCGATGGTTAATTTATGTCTGTTTTTAACTTTTTTTTTAATGGTTTTTATAGTGTGGTTGATATTCTTATTGCTGTAAACGGCTTTGATCTATTTTTATGATATAGCAATATACTTTTTATATACATATAAATAAATAAATCCTCAGCATCTCCAGTTGGGGCTGGGATTGTCCTCTGCCTGAAACCCTGGAGAGCTTCTGCCAGTCAGTGCAGACAATATTGAGCTACATGGACACGTGAAAATTTCCTGATGCAGAGCCCTTAAAGCAGATAGTGGGATCAATTTTTTAGATTGCTAAAGGCAGGGCCGGCGCATCCATTTAGGCGAACTAGGCAGGTCGACGAAATGGAGGGGGCGCTGGCCAGCCTGCCCGCTGCCCCCCCGGTGCTGCCTGGGGCTGCCTGCCTCCTCCGTGCCTGTCACTGTTGAGCGGCTTCAGCCGCTATCCCAAGGTGCGTGCGTGCCTCCGGAGAGTGGCCTGAAGCCACTCAGCAGCTGACAGGCGCAGTGGAGGCAGCCCCAGGCTCGCGCTCCCCACACAAAGCTCCAGAGGCGCGCGGGGAGCGTGAGCCTGGGGCCACCTCGCCGCACCTCTCAGCTGTTTTTTATTTTATTTTTATTTTTTATTTTTATTTTTTTTCTACTTTCCCCCCTACTTTTTATTTTTATTTTTTCTATTTTCTATTTTTATTTTTTTTATTAATGGGGGGGGGGGTGCCAGAAGGTGATCTCGCCTAGGGCGCAAAAAACCCTAGCACCGGCCCTGGCTAAAGGGGCACGCTTTACAGTTTAGATTCCAGATATAGCTCCAGAACACACCCAGGCACACAAAAACCACTCTTTCCAGGGGACAACCCTTCTCCATAGATCTTACCTCTCGAATACTGACTGCTCTTGGAGGTCCAAAAAATGCAACACCAGATGAGAGTACTGGCCCCTCTTCAGCTACCCAATACTATTCAGCTACCCAATACTATTAGCCCACTGTGCAATGCACAAAAAAAGAAGAAAGATTAAAAGTCCCAAGAAAACATGGATCAATAATGCATCAAATAAAACAACTTGAAAAAAATAATCAGAACAACCATTCCAAAGCAGAGATCTTGAGAGAAACAAATTAAAATTAATGTGATATGACTGCTGGCTTCAGGCCTGGCTCCTCTCTTGTGTTAAGTGGGCATTTGGAGCAGGGTTTGTAAGTTTGCCTCTTCACACGGAGCCCCCCTACATCCTGGAAATGTCTGGGACTTGATGCATGGATGTCAAGAGCAGGACTGGGGAGACAGGGAGCCAAGCACATTGGGGCAGGACCAGAAGCACGGACCCACAGCCCCCCTATTCATGTGTGCAAGTCATGTGCAAAGAGGGCTTCCGTCTCTCAGCATTCCATGCCGCTGAGTTAGCCAGGAGTTGTGTAGGATGGTTCCCTGTGGTCTAAACCACTGAGCCTCTTGGGCTTGCCGATCAGAAGGTCGGTGATTCGGATCCTCATGACAGGGTGAGCTCCTGTTGCTCTGTCCCAGCTCCTGCCAAACTAGCAGTTTGAAAGCACTCCAGTGCAAGTAGATAAATAGGTACCGCTGTGGCAGGAAGGTAAACCATAGCTGCCAAATTTTCCCTTTTCTCGCGAGGAAGCCTATTCAGCATAAGGGAAAATCCCTGTAAAAAAGGGATAACTTGGCAGCTATGAGGTAAACAGTGTTTCCATGCACTCTGGTTTCCATCATGGTGTTCCGTTGCGCCAGAAGCGGTTTAGTCCTGCTGGCCACATGACCTGGAAAACTGGACAAATGCAGGCTCTCTCAGCCTGAAAGCGAGATGAGCGCCGCAACCCCACAGTCGCCTTTGAGTGGACTTAACCGTCCAGGGGTCCTTTACCTTATTTTTTACCTGTCTAGGATGGTTCCCTGTGGGGGGAAATTCCCTTTGGGGATTTAGTCGGGAGGCTCACACTAAATCCCCAATATTTCCAGGCTTTATTCAGTAATGCATTACAGGAGAGAGTCCAAAAAGCCTGCAAGAGCTTTTCATAATGATACTTGCCAAATAGGGGGGAAATGCATTGTCTTGGCTGTTTCATCCTCTCTCCGACCAGCTTTTCCCACCCTGTTACTCCACTATCTCTCATTCTATCTTGAAAACACTTACTCAACCCATTTTTCTTTACTGTACATGCAGAGTCCTCCTTGCACCTCACCTGGAGCTGTTTCTCACTGCAACAGGCAGCGTTGCATTTCTCCTAAACTGGGTCCTTACCAGTTTGATCCTGAGGCTTCATTATTTTTTTTTAAACATAATTTTTATTAATTTTACAAATTACAAAAAAGAAAAACGGTACATACATAAACACCTTTTCCACCTCCTTCCCACCCCCCTCCATGGATCCTCCCCTGCCACCGAAGTAACCCATGTGGATGAACGGTCAGAGATGGTCCATTTTATGCTTGGATTTCTGTCCTCCTCCCCCTCCCCTGTCCCCAAAGCCCCCCCCTGCCACCAGGGAGCTCCAGTAAACCAGGGCAGTACGCAGGAGGTCATCCATCCAACCATCTATTATCATACCAGAGAAAAAACACAAAAAATAAAAAAAGAGAAAAAAATAGCAAAAAAGAAAAAAGACAAAAAAAAATCATCGTAACTATTAAATTCATAATTATTAAACCATATTTTGTGGGCTTCCCCGCCCTCCCCCCTTTCCCGGTTTTCATCTCTTTTTTTTCATCTTCAACAGTTTCATAGTTTCATAAACTAAATATTATCCTTTTTTATCATTTTTATCATCTTCAACAATTCCTTATCATCTTATCTTTATCATCTTCAATTTCTTATTTTAAAAAATACACCTTTGTACCTTATACAACTTATAAATTGATTATTATCATTTTCATCTAATATCTAAATCACTGAAAAATCAAACTCCCATTTTATTTTCCCATGCCTAATTTTTAACCCCTCTATGCGCCTCCATATTTTTACATTTTTCCAACATCATTTCACTTTTAAAACTATATCTATTCCCAATTTAACCTTACATCCCCGATTACTGGCTCCACCCCCCCCCCAATCCAGCAAATTCCATAATCTGCAGACCAGTTATAAACCTGTTAATCCGTCCTTATAATCATAACTTGACTTTCCCTTCACCCCACCCCGTGTTTACAATCTTTTGCCATCCAGGCCAACAAACAAGGCCCCTGGGTTTCTTCTCTTCTCAGCATATTTCTTCTCTCTTCCCTGTGGGCATTCTGAAGTTCCAATAATAACAATCGTGCCCCCCTCAAAGGAAAGGCACTCCATCCAAGTTTTTGTAGAGTAAAGTCATCATTTTTTCCATGGTGGGCTTCCTTTTGTGTTGATTCATCACAATCCTCATCTTCATCTTTTCCTTCTAAATCACAGTCACCATCATTGTCATTCTCACATTCATCTTCTTCAGTTTCAAAAAGATCATATTCTGCCGTCACCATCTGAAATTGTTGTTGTAACTCTTGCCTCTGTGTTTCCTCTTGACATAGTTCTATTCTTGTTTCCCACATTAAGGTCAAAACAGACCGCTGGAACTCAGGCGAAAACCTGTTTGTTGACATAGTTCAATCCTGCCAAGGCCAAAACTTGTCACATGGGGTGGAATATGACGCAGTTTAATTTCTCGACTCCATTTTAACAAGCTGGCTGCATTCTTCAAGTCTTATTACAAATAAAGTTCGAACTCACATTTCACAAGCATTTAAACCAAGAGAAAATTTCCGCAAAGTCCAAAAATACAAATTGAAATAAAAATTCAACTTATAAATCCTCAGTCTTATTAAAAATAAAGTTCGAACTCACATTTCTCAAGCATTCAAACCAAAAATTTTTTCACAAAGTCCAGAAATACAAATTGCAATAAAAATTTGACTTATAAATCCTGATCAACTCACTGGGTTGTCTGGGCTGCCGGCTCCCGAGGAAAAGAAAGGTTTTTCTTAATCTTTACCTCTTGCTGCAGGGCACTCACAGCCACAGTCTCTCTCCCCCTTTACCCTGCATTTAGGGGGGATTCTCTTTGATGCCTTTGAGGGATCCTTTTGAATTGAAATCTTCTATTTACGGCTTCGGGTTTCTATTTACTGTCTCTTTTATTGCCGTGGGGGGGGTGGCTTCCTCTTTTCTCCCCTCTCTCCCAGATCCAAATTGTATTATAATCCAAATCGTGAGGTTACTTACAGTCCAATTCTTTAATTTCTTCTTTGGAAGAATCCAGCGCTCCCCGTCTCCGGCTTGGAGCTTCCCTTCGCTAGAGCAACGATGGCGCTCAAAATGGCCCCCGCGACTTCAACCCTTCTCGCCCCGGTGCACTTACTAGCGCTGCCAGGGAATCTGGGGAGTCCGTATTTGGGGCTCCGCTGAGCAATTCGCCCCCGGGACGCTCGACCCGAGGTTCTATGGGGCGCAGCGTTGCTCCCGCTGCCCTCCCCCCCTCTAGCGAAGGCGGGCTGTCTCGGAGCGAGACAAAACCCCGCCGATCGACGTTGGCGCTGAACCGGAAGCCCCTGAGGCTTCATTATTGCCAGGGCCGGCTCTAGGTAGACCCCAGGTGGCGCAGGGCACCACGGCGCTGGCCCGCCAGGAGGGCGCCACGAGCTGCGTCCGCCCGCTGGCCGGCCGGTCCGCCGGTTTAATGCGCAGCTGCACCCATGCAACCGCGCTGTGCCTGCCCGCCCGCCGCGCAGCAGCGCCTGTGGCAGCCGCGCTGGGAAACGGGGTGGGGCGGGGGCGCCGGAGGGATCCGTTGCTCCACGGCGCCAGGGGCGCTTAAGACGGCCCTGATTATTGCATTGTTACAGAATTTCTTCCACATCCTCCCATTCTGGCCTCTTTAGGGTTTTTCCTGTGCAGGTGTTTTGTACCTGTGCCCACCTGAGCGTGCCAATTCCTCTCTCTTGGGCACGGGGACTTTCAGCTTTCGTGGCACAAACAAGAGCTGGGAAGATTCAGGTTGTGTTAGCCTACAGATGCTTTGGAATTTGTTGCTAATCCGAAGGATTTGCAAATCAAAGGGATGCTCCTCTTTTGATACCACAAAGCCTGGGAGGTTTCTCTGCAGTGCAACACCCGTGTCATTAGCAAAGTTAGCCACGTCCCTCCCTCTTCTCCTGTTGCTTGGTGTGGGCATCATGTCTCTGAGCGGATGGTTGAGGGATTCCTTCTTCCCACCCTTGCATTAATGAGATCAGCAGCAGATGCATTTGGAGATTGCCAGATGGTCCCAGGGCTTTGGGAATATTCCTGTGCTTTGATGACTTTCTTGTCTTCGGAGAAAATGGGAGATGCTGGAGCTTTGATAACAGGAAGGGGGAAAGCTGTTTGCAGTTTTGCAGCGACATCTACAAAGCCCCTTGCATGAAGACTTACAAGGAGTTTGATCACTCACTCACTCACTCACTCACCTCAGTCCTGCTGAAACCTTAGAAGTAAAAGCAAACAGCACCTCATTTACAGAAAACTATATATTGGTTGCTAATAAAGTTACAAAGTAATGCAGATCCTTGCAGAAAGGCTGCAGCCGTTGTCCAAATATTGTTGAGTTAGGAAAGGTTCAGAGATGGGCGGTCAAAATGATCGTGAGGATAAAATGACTTCTCTAGGAGGAAAAGTTGCAGCATTTGGGACAGATCAGTTTACAGCGAAGGAGAGCTAGCAGCAACATGGTAGAAGTCTATACTATTACATATAGCATGGAGAAAATGGAGAGGGGAAAGTTTTATCCCTCTCGTAACACCAGAACTCGTGGAGATCCAATGAAGCTGAATGTTGGGAGATTCAGGGCAGATAAAAGAAAGGACTTCTTCATGTGGCACATGGTCAAACGATGGAACTCGCTCCCATGGGAGGCTGAGAGGGCCACCAACTTGGACTGGACAACCTCATGGAGATGACTACCAATGGCTACTAGCCAGAATACCCTTCTCTGCCTCCACAGTCGGAGGCAGCCATGCTTCTGAATACTAGAAATCACAGGAGGGGAGAGGGCTCTGGTACCTGAATCCTGCTTGCCCGTTTCCCAGTGGGCCATCTGGTTGGCTACTGTGAGAACAGGATGCTAGACGGTGTGTGTGTGTGCTTTGGCCTGATCCAGAAGGTTCTTCTAACATTTTTATGACTCTCTCTGCTCAGCATTCCTCTGCTGTGAATCCTACAAACCAACTCAGGATGAGGATTTTGGTTTTAAAAACAAAAATATAGCAGAAGGAATTAGGGACAGAACTCTGCTCAACGTGGGCATGAGCCTCATCTTCTCAAACAAATGGATAGGTATATGCAGTATATAAAAATGTAAACTGGCCATGTCCGTTAGTATCTACGTTTCACCAAAACCGCTAGACCGATTGCGTTCAAATTTTGACACAATGCCGCATGCGAATATGAGAGCAACCCATTACCATTTTCAAAGACAGATGTCACACCTGTGCCATGTAAAACCCCGTGTTTCAAAACACACCACTCAGACGAAAATGCATTCTGGGAAAAGAACCAGGTTGCAAACCAGCGCCCTCTAGCGGCGGCTACACTGGTACTGTACCTATAGAACCTTCCCTCTCAACAGCACCTCAGCTCCCATTTACATACTAGGCCAAAGCCTTTACAGACTAGGCCGAATGGAGGTACTGACTCGCCTGCGTGGGGGTTGGTTGGGGGAAGGTGGGGACAGGATAGGTCAGGACACGGTGGGACCAGTCACAGGGATGAGCCGGGGGTGGGGGGAAGAGGGGACGTGATACGTCATGGGTCAGGACAGGGTGGGGGTAATCACAGGGATAAGGCGGGGGAAGAGGGGGTGGGATACATCATGTATCGGCACAGGGTGGGGGCAGTCACAGGGATTAGCCACAGCAATGCGTGGCAGGACCAGCTAGTTATATATATTTTGTCACTTGACATTCCAGCAACCAGCAGTGACTGGCCTAGGTGAATGAATTGAGGTCAGTTTCCCCCATGTTCTCATTTCCGAATTTAAACACCCTGCAACACTCAATTGCTCACTTTTATAATTAGACACCTAGTATCACCATTCTGGACAAACAGCCCAATGACGATCTTGTTACTCCGTTGACCTTGTGCACCCCTGGAGCGATGATGAAAAGGCAGCGCTTGTCAATGCGTCCATTACATTGATGAGTCTCAGCCCCAAGATAGGTCCTAATGGGAGGAGGAAGACACACACAGCCCAGTACTCATGAATAGATCACAATCAGCAATGCCTGATTGGGGCATGTGGGACGGAGGCCCTCTCTGGCCTTTGCACAGAGCAACATGTGAGGAAGGGAGGAGAGGGTGGCGCTCAGGAACCAATTCTGGGAATGATCTGCACTGGGTCAGGCAGAAGCTTGACTGTGGAGAATAAAAGGAGAGAGACAGGGCCATCAAAAGTATTCTGAATTAGTGTGATTATTAGTCAATGGATACACTCAGCTCCGACTTCGGTGTTGTTAAATATGTTTCTGGGTAGAAATTTAGTTCTCACTCACAAAGAGCTGTCAAGTCATTTATTCGGTTGTAGCTCAGAGTGGGAAGACACTTTAGACTGTAAATATTGACTGGTGGCACCAGAATGTTTGTCACTGTGAATGTGAGGAAATAAGCAGAGCCTGCTGGATCAGGCCAATGGCCCATCAAAGGCAGCATCCTCTTCTCACAGTGGCTGACCAGATACCTGGGGGAAACCTGCAAGTGGGAGCTGAGCACAAGATCAACATCTAACCCAGCATCTTATCCTCACAGTGGCCAAGCAGATGCCCCAGGGGAAAACCCACAAGCAGGACATGAGCACCAGAACTCTCCTTCCTCTTGTGGCTTCTAGGTCAGGGGTCCCCAGACTTACCCGCCTTTGGGCCGGTGCCCGCGCAGTGGGCCGGAGGGTGGGGGAGTGTGCGCCAGTGCGCGCCAGTGCGCATGCGCACACCCATTTACTGGCGCGGTGGCGCGCTTCCAGGCCGAAAAAAATCGCCGAAAATTGTTTGTGCACATGCGTATGGGCCTCCCCGACCCGGAAGTGCACCTCCCCCCAACCCGGAAGTGCACCGGAAATGACCTCTTCTGGGTCGGGAGAGGCCCATACGCATGCGCAGAAACAATTTTTGGCGATTTTTTCCAGATCTGGAATGGCGCCGCCGCGCAGCGCACCGCAAGAGCGGGCAGTGGCAGCGGGCGGCAGGGGTCATCGCGGGCCGGATTGGGAGGCCAATTGGGCCGCATCTGGCCCGCGGGCCGTAGTCTGGGGACCCCTGTTCTAGGTACTGGTATTCAGAATCATGGCTGCCTCCAAGTGTGGAGGAAGAGCATAGGCATCCTGACTAGCAGCCATCAATAGCCCTCTCCTCCATGAACTTGTCTAATTCTCTTATTTTGTTGTCGTTTAGTCATTTAGTAGTGTCTGACTCTTTGTGACCCCATGGACCATAGCACGCCAGGCACTCCTGTCTTCCACTGCCTCCCGCAGTTTGGTCAGACTCATGTTGGTAGCTTCGAGAACACTGTCCAACCATCTCGTCCTTTGTCATCCCCTTCTCCTAGTGCCCTCCATCTTTCCCAACATCAGGGTCTTTTCCAGGGAGTCTTCTCTTCTCATGAGGTGGCCAAAGTATTGGAGCCTCAGCTTCACGATCTGTCCTTCCAGGGAGCACTCAGGGCTGATTTCCTTCAGAATGGATAGGTTTGATCTTCTTGCAGTCCATGGGACTCTCAAGAGTCTCCTCCAGCACCATAATTCAAAAGCATCAATTCTTCGGCGATCAGCCTTCTTGATGGTCCAGCTCTCACTTCCATACATCACTACTGGGAAAACCAGAGCTTTAACTATACGGACCTTTGTCGGCAAGGTGATGTCTCTGCTTTTTAAGATGCTGTCTAGGTTTGTCATTGCTTTTCTCCCAAGAAGCATCCAAGTCCATGGCCATCCCCACCTCCTGTGGGAGTGAGTTCCATAGTTTGACTACGCATTGTGTGGAGGTGTGCTTTTCTTTTATCTGTCTTGGCAGTGATGTAGCAGGGGGGGCAAAGGGGTGGTTGCCCTGGCATAAAATTGTTAGGGGTGCAAAATCTCAACAACAGCTTCTCCATGTGAACCAGGAAGTGACCTCTCCAGACAACAGAACAGCTCTTCTGTTCTTCTCTCTATGGCTGCAATGTCCTGGATAATGCGGACGTTGTTAGGACGTTGAATGCGCATGTGTACTTCATTCGTTTCCCTCCCTCTCACCCCGGATGTTGGCAAGCCACGCTACGCCACTGTGTCCTGGACTGACCCACATGCAGCTTCACCGGATGTTCATCTGTTCCAGTGTTACGAGAGAGGAAGGGAAACTTTTCTCCGTCCACTCTCTCCATGCCATGCATCATTTTACAAGCTTCTACCCTGTTGCTTCTTACTTGCATTTTATGTGAGCTAAAAAGTCCCATCCCCTGGATCATTTGAATTGCCTTTTTCTGAAGCATTTCATTTCCAATCCTTGGTCTGCAGCGGGGTAGGGATATGAGCAGGCCATCTCCCAGAGTGCTTGAAGCCCCCCCCCCCCGCAGCTCTTAGGTTGACTGCCTAGTCTCCCGTGACCCCATGGTCTTGTCCTAGAACCCCAGAGTAAATAAACAAGCAAAGCACAATCTAAGCCCAAAAAGAAAGTGGGTGGGGGCGAAATGCCATCAGGAGGAGGAGAGACAGCAGAGGAAATTGCCACTTAAGTACATGCCGCTTTGCGGATTAGCAAGCAGGGTTTGGAAGAAGTGAGAGGCAGGGGGAATGAGAGGCAGGAGGCTTTGCGAGAAGCTTAAGGCAAGCAGGGGGCATGCAAACACTTTCGCTGAGGATCAAAGCTCCTCCAGAGGAAATACAGCCTGATGTTACTTTTCTTGGCAGGAGACTCTCCCAGGGCTGTTCAAATCACAGTTCTCTCTGGGGATCAAGGGTACCTTGTCAAGGCCTCGTGGGAAATCTCCCAATCTCCTCTTAGGCGTAAACAACATGCTCCCTTATGGATCCAACAGTTGTGTAAGAACATAAAAACGGATCAACCTGGTGGTGGTGGTGGTGGTGGGGGTCTCATCCTATTTCAGGCCCCCCTTTTTTACACGGTGGGAACAGAAGGATGGCCTCCCCCCACAGCCCAAATGCCATTGCTGCCTTCAAGGTCTTGATAATGCAAGTGTGAAGGAATCAAGCCTCAGAGTTAGGGTGGTGTCTAAAGGCGGGTGGCACATGAATGGTGGCTAACAGACTGAGGTTGAATCCTGACAAGACAGAAGTACTATTTGGGGGGGGGGGGGCTAGGGGCTAGGCAGGTGCGGGGACTTCCTGGTCCTGAATGGGGAAACTGTGCCCCTGAAGGACCAGATGCGCAGCCTGGGAGTCATTTTGGACTCACAGCTGTCCATGGAGGCGCAGGTCAATTCTGTGTCCAGGGCAGCTGTCTATCAGCTCCATCTGGTACGCAGGCTGAGACCCTACCTGCTCGCGGACTGTCTCGCCAGAGTGGTGCATGTTTCGGTTATCTCCTGCTTGTACTGCCATGCTCTCTACGTGGGGCTTCCTTTGAAGGTGTCCCAGAAACTACAACTAATCCAGAATGCGGCAGCTAGACTGGTGACTGGGAGTGGCTGCTGAGACCACATAACACTGGTCCTAAAGGATCTTCACTGACTCCCAGTACGTTTACGAGCAGAATTCAAAGTGTTGGTGCTGACCTTTCAAGCCCTAAACAGCCTCAGCCCAGTATCCCTGAAGGAGCATCTCCACCCCTATCGTTCAGCCCGGATACAGAGGTCCAGATCCAAGGGCCTTCTGGTGCTTCCCTCACTGCGAGAAGTGAGGTTACACGGAATCAGGCAGAGGGCCTTCTCGGTAGTGGCGCCTGCCCTGTGGAACGCCCTCCCTTCAGATGTAAAGGAGATAAAGAACTACACCACTTTTAGAAGGCACCTGAAGGCAGCCATGCTTAGGGAAGTTTTTATTATTATTTTAGATATGTTGTAAGCCGCCCAGAGTGTCTGGGGCAAGCCAGCTAGATGGGCGGGGCATAAATAATAAAATTATTATTATTATTATTATTATTATTATTATTATTATTACTTCTGCATGGTCCTGCCCCAATCATGTGATCTGCAAGAGAGCCAGTGTCCATATGGAGCCAGTGTGGGTAGTGGTTAGAGTGACGGACTAGGGTTTAAATCCCCAACTCAGCTATGAAACTTTCATTGGGTAACCTTGGGCCAGTCACACTGCCTCTCAGCCTGACCCACCTCGCAGGGTTGTTGAGGGGATTGACTGAGGCGGGGGAGAACTAAGTATGCCACCTTGAGCTCTTGGGGGGGGGGAGATGGTATATAAATGCAATAAGTAAATAATTAAATAAATTTGTTTGAGGAAAATGTGACCCATCATTCTGTCAAAGAAGCCCAAGGTGACTTACAGATACAAATATGAAAGATTGGAATGGCAGAGCAGCAAATCTTGAAAGGCAAATGGCAGAGAGGCCAATAAAGTTACAATGGCCGGCAACCTGTCAGAAAAGATCCAGCTTCCACATCACAATGGAAGGACCATCTAAGAGAAGTCCAAACAAGCTTCCCGAAAACCTCAGCAAAGTCACAGAGAAGGTCCTCTCCTGCCTCCCAAGTGTCAGAGCCTCCTGAAGCTGCCCAGGAGCAGTGGAGCAGTATAGATTTGGAACAGTGGTTTGCAGAGGAGCACAGTTCTGAAGGCAGAAGTTGGGAAGAACTTGGGGGGTGAACAGCGAGGTGAAGAAGAACTGGAATAGAGAGAGCTAACAGCCTATCAGTCCAAGGTCATGTAGAGCAGATAAGGTGGCTACACCAAAAGCACGGTGGTTGCAAGATCAGGTTGCAAGACACAGAATTGACAGGGGTGACTAGGGGGGAAGTGGCTGGAAACCTTAATTGGGAGCACCTTCATTCCGAGAATGGATGCATTGTCCTTATGCTGTGATCATTAAAAACTCTTTAAATGGTAAGAGACTCTTTTGCTTTGTCCTGCTTCTCTACTGCCAGGGGGTGGGGAGGAAGTCATGTCCCCGAAGCCTGACACCAAGCAAACACTGCTCAGATGTCGGCAGAAGACAAAGGAGAGCCCCTCCACAAGATCTTAGTTAGTGGGCAATTATGTAGGTGTGTATGGGAGAAGATTGTCTTTTAAGAATCCTGGTCCCAGGCGAGCAGGATTCTGCCAGAGGGATGTGCTGCATTGCGCACCATCTCTATTAGGGGCCATAGCTAACCTCTCTAGAACAAACCTGAAGTCGCTGAGCCTCCTTTGGGCTCTTCATCTGAAGCAGACCAATAGCAAACGGGGGGGGGGATTTAATTTCCACTTGGGGGGGGGGGAGACAAAGCTACAAGGGGCGAATTGGGGTGGTGGTGAGGCAGTTGTTTTTCAGATAACAGCTCCTGGCTTGGAATCATCCCCTGAGATTGAACAAATATAACCTGAGGATGATTGCCTTGTTGCTGTTGGCCCATCGAAATAGGAATGGCTCTTCCCACCAGATCAATAAGAGACTAATCCATGGTAGTTTTGTGGGAGAAAAAAAACGAATCTCCTGATACGGCGAGGAAGGTTGGATGGGCTTGGTGGGAATCATACGTCAGCCTCGTTCTAATTGTCTCGCTATCGACCACAGATGGTGCTGCGGCCAGAGCACTCAATTCATGGCAGCCACAACCCTTTGCTGCCTGCAGACATGTGATTTTTTTTGTGTGTGTGTGGTCTCTGCCCCACCTGCCTCCCCTGCAACCTGGCACAAAAGGGCTTGGGTCCACACGGGTCTCTTTTGTAACTGACACACTGTCACATTGCTGAAGCTTTCAGAGGTATCACGTTTTAATGGCACGTCTCGGCTTCATGATTGCCAGCACCTTGGCTATGCAACCTCTTGGCATGCAGCGAGAGTGTGCCCCTTCGCGGTTTTATCAGATGAGACGATGTTGATGGATGGAGGGCTCGGAATGGCAAAGAGAGAGAGAGAGAGATCTCTGAAACCTGAACTGGTAGGAATGAATCCTGCAAAGGGTTAAACCAATGTTTGTCAGACCATTTGAACTTGCCCTTCTTTCTAAACTTATCTTGGTTCCTGCCATCATCCCCCAACCCCCACATCCCCCCCAACAAAGCACCAGGGAGGGATGAAATCTGTCAATTTTTGGTTTCCCTAAGTTTCTCATCCCCCCCCCCAATCTTCAGTGCAGATAATCACATTTATGCACTGAGTTGTGATTCTACAAATAAAAAGTCCTCACAAAAAATTGTCAGCCTTTTATTCTACATTTCTCCTGAATATGGAACTGGCAACCACAGAGGTTGTGGACTCTCCTTTCTTGGAGGTTTGTAAACAGAGGTTGGATGGCCATCTGTCGGGGATTCCTTAGTTGTGCATTCCTGCATTGTAGGGGGTTGGACTAGATGACCCTTGGGACCCTTTCCAACTCTACAGTTCTATGATTCTAATACACACAAATGTGTGCATAATTGTCTCTAATATGCACATTCCCCCAAGCGATTTCCCCAAATTATATAATGCATTTCTTTGCATGTTATTGTCACTGGTATAAGATCACTTTCCTGTAATATGCCCATTTTTGTAGACATTTTGGGGTTTGGAGAGCTGCATCACAAAATTCAGAGAAGTGGGGATTTTGAAGGATTGCTGCGTTTCAGTTTGCGTATTGTTTGGGGAAGTGCAGATTAGACAACTTAGCATTAAAACGTGAACTGAAATGAATTCCTCCCCTCTTGTTCCCCAGCGCCGAAAATCTGTTTTCCGCAATCAATCATGCAAAAGTTGCTCGCATGCAGCTGGATGCATACAGTCTACTGTTGCATGGCCTGGGGGGCCAATAATTCTTCTATAGTGGCATCACACAGGGAAATTGAATCTCTCATCCTTCCTAAAAGCAGAGACTAGAACGAAGAATCAGCTCTCCACCAAATCAAGTGGGAATCATGAGGAAAGTGTGATGCGATTCAAATCTATCCGTGCCTCGGCTAATCTCCCTCCCTTGACTTTTGTGTGCACTCCTTCCATATTTTCATGTCCTGCTCCACCGTTTGAGCACCGTGAGCCCATGATGTAATACTGCAGCAAACAGGATCAATCTAATCCCCAGATATATTTTCATCATCACTGTCCCCTTCATTCTGTTCAGCGCCAACCACTGCATTGTGTAAAGTGCAGAGAACCCAGAGGCTCCCGAAATACCTTTGCAATCTTCCAAAGGTTCAAAAATTATAAATGTGGTTGGAAGAGTGTATATCATTCAGAGGAAATTTGAAGTGTGTGTGTGTGTGTTTGGGATTATTGAAATGGCAGGTCAATGCAGTCGAGAAAAGGAAGTATAGCTAAAGTGGAGAAGTCTTTTAAGAGTGGTGTGCACCATATTGGGGGGGGGCAGAAGCTGTAACAGGGTGATTCTTTTTTTAAAAAAAATTGATTAGTTTTTCATAAAAGTTATACATACAGAAAAGAAAAAATAGAAAGAAAAAAGGGTTCTCTTCAGCCTTTTGACTTCCCTCCATGGGTTCCATTTCTAAATATTGTCCCTGCATCTTTTACTGTAACCTATCTAGTTACAGGTAGGTAGCCGTGTTGGTCTGAGTCGAAGTAAAATAAAAAAATTCCTTCAGTAGCACCTTAAAGACCAACTAAGTTTTTATTTTGGTATGAGCTTTCGTGTGCATGCACACTTCTTCAGATATACTTGAAACAGAAGGGTCTTTTTTATGTAACCTATCTGTCATATATCGATAGTGTCCAAAGTTTGTGCTACTTTACAAGTGTCATTGTATTCCTGCCAACTGTTTACAGTGGTCTCTCAAATATGTTAAGAAGTTATTCCAGTCTTTCACAAATACTTAGTCTTCCTGGTTTCTGATCTATCTCATCAGTCTTGCCATTTCGGCATATTCCATCAGCTTCATCTGCCGCTCGTCTCTGGCTGGTACTTTTTTCTTCTTTCCATCCTGGGTTAAGAGCATCCACGCTGCTGTGCTTGCATACATAAACAGTCTTTTCATTTCTTTTGGTAGTTCTGTACCTATAATTCCTAACAAAAAAGCCTCTGTTGTTTTTTTTTGACAAAAGTTATCTTAAACATTTTTTCCAATTCATTATATATCATTTCCCAGAATGCTTTTACCAAAACAGGGCGATTCTTTGCTCTCCTCCCTCCTCAATCAGTGTGATGTCAATATTTCCCCACCGTAAGTGGGGTCTGCACAAGGTCTCTGTGCCAGATTTTCCACCTGTCTGTCTGTGGTGGTTACCAAAGTGGTGGGATCTGTGGGAATGTTAGGGATGTGGATTAGGATATATTATTAGATAGATCCTATCCAAGCTTGTGTTAGCAAGCTTCCAATATCAGCAGAGTGACATTCCCCTTTTGTGCGCAGCAGAGCGTGAGCGTTAGGTTTGTTAGAACCTCTGCAACAATATTATACTTCGATATTATACTTCCTGGCAAATCCCCCTTTTCCCTCTTAAAAGAAATACACGACACAATAGTATTAAAATAAGATAGAGTTTACTCACATGACATCCTGAGTTAACAGCATAATCTCAGAAAGGCAGGCTTAGGTAGAAAAGTTACAAATATGTACATCTGGAGTCTTCTCAGTAAAGTGAGGCTCCATCTGGTCTCTCTCTTGGCAGCAGGCCGAGAGGGAGAACCATCCTAACTGGAGATTTTCTGGATATGTGTTCCCATTGAAGGAGAAAAGGCTAAGAGAGAGAATGGCTGCTGGCTAGGAGCTTTTGTCTGCCAGCTAATCCATCTCATCTGCATATCTGGAGGAACAGGAACTGAACTTAGTCAGGTGTCCCTCCAGGTGAGTTCCTCTTAGTGGACACTCTAGGAACTGTTGTGACTTGTCTGCCCCGGTGTTCCATCCCACACTCTTCTCCTAGTGCCCTCCATCTTTCCCAACATCAGGGTCTTTTCCAGGGAGTCTTCTCTTCTCATGAGGTGGCCAAAGTCTTGGAGCCTCAGCTTCACGATCTGTCCTTCCAGTGAGCACTCCGGGCTGATTTCCTGGCTTAAGACAATGTCTAACAATGTCTTTTAAAGGTAAAGGGTAAAGGGACCCCTGACCATTAGGTCCACTCGTGACCGACTCTGGGGTTGCGCTCTCATCTCACATTATTGGCCGAGGGAGCCGGCGTATAGCTTCCAGGTCATGTGGCCAGCATGACAAAGCCGCTTCTGGCAAACCAGAGCAGCACACGGAAACGCCGTTTACCTTCCCGCTGGAG
This sequence comes from Zootoca vivipara, assembly GCF_965207765.1. Classification (NCBI taxonomy): domain Eukaryota; kingdom Metazoa; phylum Chordata; class Lepidosauria; order Squamata; family Lacertidae; genus Zootoca; species Zootoca vivipara. Next base: position 60,492,654 of record NC_142593.1, read on the forward strand.
CGGTTCCTATTTATCTACTTGCATTTTGATGTGCTTTCGAACTGCTAGGTTGGCAGGAGCTGGGACCGAGCAACGGGAGCTCACCCCGTCGCAGGGATTTGAACCGCCAACCTTCTGATCAGCAAGCCCTAGGCTCAGTGGTTTAACCACAGCGCCACCTGGGTCCCCAACAATGTCTCTTTGAAACCCCCCAAAGCCTATTATTTGGAGGTCTGTAAAGCCCCAGGCTCATCAGAGGTTCCCAGAAAGAAAAGCTCGTGTGAAGCTGCAAAGATTTTAAAGATATACAGGCAACAATACACACAGCTTGGCTGCCTCTTAATTATTTTAAGATAAGAAAGGGACAACTCCCACTTCTCTCCTCCCCCCTGAAGGGATTGTGGAAGAAAGTGAATCCCTTTTAATTTTCACATAGAAAGATCCAAGACTTATCTGCAATTTGGCAAGCTTAATCCATTCTGGGTCCTATGTCTAATTTGACCCAAAGGGGGAAATATCACCACTGTTTTTAGATTTGTCATTATAGCGAATTGGGAACATAGCTTATTTTCATACAGAGCAGCTCAGAACCTGAATTATGGATCATGGCGGAGAGACCACAGAGCAAGTTTTCAAATCTTCAAATATCTGAAGGGCTGTCACATGAAAAATGGAGCAAGCTTATTTTCTTCTGCTTTGAGGGTTGGACCCGAACCAATGGATTCAAAGAGCAAGAAAGGAAATTCCGACGAAACATTAGGAAGAACTTTCTGACAGCAAGATTTGTTCCACAGTGGAACGGACTCCCTTGGGAGGTTGTGGACTCTCCCTCCTCGGAGGTTTTAAGCAGAGGTTGGATGGTCGTCTGTTAGGGATGCTTTAGCTGAGATTCCTGCTTTGCAGGGGGTTGGGCTAGATGACCCTTGGGTCCCCTTCTGACTCAATTATTCAATAATTCTAATATTATTGTTATTAATAATTTTTTTAATATCACCTTTCATCCGTAGAACTCCAGGCAGGTCACAAAATGCAAAATAAAAGTCATAAAATGCAAGATAAAAACACAAAATACATACTCACCCCCAACCCCCCTCACCAAACTACTGTAGCTGGAAGCTTCAGTACTCAAAGCAGGAACTGGAAGACAAGAGCTAGAGGCAAGGAGCAACAGATTCTACACCCCCCCTTTTTTTATTAAGGTGATTTCTGTTAAAAGTGATACAGACAAAAGGAAGGAAAAGTGAGTGTTATGTATTAAGTTAACTGCAGTACTCCTTCTGGCCACCGTGGCTGCAGTTCTTACCCTGCCCACTGTGGCTGTAGTTCTCACTCAGGTCCACAACATGCAAATGAAAGATTGAGACTGCTGTTCACAGATTGGGTAGCTGCGGGAAGTTTGTTACTGCTGCAAGTTACTGAATACTATATAAGCCAGTTGGCTAAGCTACTGTTCAGTCTGGACTGAGAGCTAGAATAAAGAGCTGGTTGTTTTGAGAGCTGTGTCTTCATCCTTCTTACCCACTATTCTACAGTGAGAGGGAGAAAAACAACAACAAAAGCAAAAATATGCAAAAGAGAGAGAGCAATATATGATATCGTATCATATCATATCGAGGCAAGGAGCAACATTTCAACAGGAACGCATCTGTATGCTTTCATGCACATAATTCCAATCAGTCGTTTATGTTGTTGATTTTATCTGGTTGAAATAAATCTTTCCGACTGCAAGAGCAAGTCGCCCAAGGAAACGGTGCATAATTCAAGGTTCCGGGTTGGAGCGAGGAGCGTCGGACTCAGACGAGGCGATCTTTGAAGTTCCTTTCAACACCGATGACGCGAGATGCATTTAAGAGGGATTTCAAGTTAAAAAGAAGAACCCCCCCCCACAAAAAAATAAAGATTGGCAGCGATGCAGAAAGGGGTTACATGAATAATTGTCACAAAGCAAGAGGCTTAATGAGCCCGGCCTGCTCAGCTTATCAAAGAAGGCAAAAAGTGTCAGTGTGTGTAATTACCTTGATATGAGGGAAGGGGCCAGGGCTCAGGAGCAGAGCATGCAGCTCGCATGCAGAAGGGGCCCGGTCAGAGTCGGCGGCTTCTCTGGCTAAAAAAGGATCTCAGGATGGAGAGATGGAGGAGCTGCTGCCGGACAGAACTGACCCGGGACGTTTTGCCGCCGGAGGGAAAGCAGAAAATGTCTCCTCTTGCCACTGCCTCTTCTGCTGTCTCCCACTCCCTCTGCTTCTGCACCCGCCTCCTCCTCTTCCTCCTCTGCTGCCCCCAACCCACGCTGAGAATAATAACTTTATTATTTGCACCCTGCCCATCTGACTGGGTCGCCCCAGCCACTCGGGGCAGCTTCCAGCAAAACAGAAAAACACAATGCAACATCAAACACTAAAAACTTCCCTAAACAGGGCTGCCTTCAGATGTCTTCTAAAAGTCAGGTAGTTGTTTATTTCCTTGGCATCTGATGGGAGGGTGTTGTATGGAGTTGTCTGGTGTGTTTAAGGACATCATCCAACCCTCCTCTTATAGGGGTATCCCCTTAAGGGATCTGGTTGTCATGGATCCCGTCCGATGCCCTGCTGGGGGCTAGGGCTATGGCACGACCCCCGGTGATACCAAAGGGAGCTTTCAGTTGTATTTGCATCAACAGGCTCCTCCCTCGGGGTGTTAACCTGATATGACTCCCCGCTGAGCGGGGTGGGGTCATGCTTGCTAGGGTGTCCAATGCCTAAGCCAATACCTCTCACTTGCTCTAACCAATAAAGTTGTGGCCTTATTTTACCCATTAACTCAAATCCATGTGTCACCGTGTCTTTATTTCTCGCGGGGGGGCGGGTCCTCGAACCACAATGGTTTATTTCCTTGACATCTGATGGGAGGGTGTTCCACAGGGCGGGCGCCACCACCGAGAAGGCCCTTTGCCTTCTTTCTGATGGTAAGAGCTGTTCGGCAATGGAGCAGACTTCCTCCCTTGGGAGGTGGTGAACTCTCCATCCTTGGACGTTTTTAAGCAGAGGTTGGGTGGCCATCTGTCAGGGATGCTTTAGCTGAGATTCCTGAATTGCAGAGGGTTGGACTAGATGACCCTTGGGGGTTCCTCCCAAATCTATCCCATCTTTGTGGTCAGCAGCCCACTGGGAAGCACAACATGCTGATGTCACAATATGGCAGCCGTTTTGGAGATAGACCTCTATGGCTATGAACTTTTCAAAGAACTGGAGCCAGAGGTATGGCGTCCTTCTCTTGCTTTACGGCAGAGGAGTCTTTGGGGAAAGATTCTGCATGGTATCCAAGCAAATGCAACAGGCCATATCAGGGCCCCGTGGGGCAACCCCACACCCCACCAGGTCCTGTTGCTTCCCCCGGGCTACCACAAAACAAGCTAGCCTCTTTTCCTGCTAATGCCTGACAGATGAACAGAGGTGGCTCAGCATTAATCAAACATCTGCAGAGCCTGGCAAATGGCCATCTTCATTACGGCTGGTGTTCAAAGCCCTCCACCCCCTTCCTTGTCTCATGGTCTCCGTGTGGAGACTCTATCTTCAAGGTCAAACAAGTTCTCAGTTTCCCAGGCTCCTTGTACAGGGGGAAAGGGCAAGGAGGGGGAGGAGGAGGAGGAGGAGGAGGAGGAGGAGGAGGAGGAGGAGGAGGAGTTTGGATTTGATATCCCGCTTTATCACTACCCGAAGGAGTCTCAAAGTGGCTCACAATCTCCTTTCCCCTCCTCCCCCACAACAGACACCCTGTGAGGTGGGTGGGGCTGAGAGACTTCAGAGAAGTGTGACTAGCCCAAGGTCACCCAGCAGCTGCATGTGGAGGAGCGGAGACGCGAACCCGGTTCCCCAGATTACGAGGCTACTGCTCTTAACCACTACACCACTCAGGGAGTCCCTGAGCTGCAGAGAGGAGACCTACAGTAGATTATACAGAGATTCGGGTTCTTGGTTGTTGCTGAGGGCCAGCCCTAGCCCTAGGTGCTGGTACTCAGTTGTGAGTCGAGGACCCGCCACCCGCTTGAAGAAAGAAAGACACAAGGACACAATGTATTCAGGTTAATGGGCGGAAAATTCCACAACTTTTATTGGTTACAGCATGTGAGCATATTGGCTTAGGCACAGGATCAAACAAACTATACATGACTCCACCCCACTCAGCGGGGGAGTCATTCAAGGGTTAACAAGATGGAGCTTATTGATGCAAATACAACTGGAAGCTCCCCGTGATGTCACCGGGGGTCGTGCCATGGCCCTAGCCACCAGCAGGGATCCACGACCGCCGGATTCCTTTAACGGAATACCCACTAAGTGGAAGGGTAGGTGATGGCCCGAACCTGCTTTCCAATACACCACACATATTCCAATGCCTAACCACCAATACCAGAAAAGTTGTGGCGATTTGCTACGAGGTAGGCGAAAAACCAAGAGGCTGGAGCCAATTTGCCAAATGGATGAAAATTCCTACCAGGCCCCTTGGGAAACCAAGGCAACCAACCGAAGTCCATAGCAATGTCATGAGCATAGAAATGACTGAAAAGGGAGGGTGGGCAGGAGATCCGAAGAAACCGGAGCACAATCAGGGCTCTAGGCTGCCACGGCCGTTTAATGCGGCTAAACCCCACCCTATTGGCTGGCTGCAGGGGGTGCGGCGCGGCAGCTGGGACAGCTGGGCAGGGGACCGAAACACCCCCCTCCGCCAGTGCGGGAACCGGATCCCGCTCACAACTCCTCCCCTCCAGAAGGAGGAGAGGCTTTGTTACAGTCAGTGCCACGCCGATCAGAAGGTCGGCGGTTCAAATCTGCTCCTGCCAACCTAGCAGTTCGAAAGCACCTCAAAGTGCAAGGAGATAAATAGGTACTGCTCCAGCGGGAAGGAAAACGGCATTTCCATGCGCTGCTCTGGTTCACCAGAAGCGGCTTAGTCATGCTGGCTACATGACCTGGAAGCTGTACACCGGCTCCCTCGGCCAATAAAGCGAGATGAGCGCCGCAACCCCAGAGTTGGTCACGACTGGACCTAATGGTCAGTCCCTTTACCCAGCACCTTTAAGAGCATCAAAGGAAGTTGGGGTGGACACCTCTGGGAAAGAGCTGGAAGAGGCTTCTCTGGCTCCAGGCATAGGCGAGGCTGGGCCCAGCTTAGCCTTGAAAACATCACAACCTAGTTAGCTTCATCATTCATGCTTTCCTTTCCTGTCCTTTACATTTGTCCCTGCCAAATTTCATTCTCCAGCTGTCCCGTTTATGGAGGTTGCTCGGTGTTTTTAGGCTGGCTTTCAAAGCCAGGCTGGCCAAATGTGTGGGTTCTTCTCCCTCTAAAACCGAGAGGGTCTCTGGTGGGGGGGCCGCAGTTGTGCGATGGCTATGTTGTTCCTCTGCTCCTTAAGCTTCAACGATGCCAGCAAGATATGGGAAACAATTAGATTGCAATTAATACACGGGAGGTACGTCAAGATAATTAGCCATGAGTTTAACGGGATGGATGTGACGACCACATTCCCTGCTAATTGATGTTTAGTTAATTTGCCAGCGGCTGCCTTGTTAAGCAGTTATGAATGGTGTAAGAAACCCACTGCAACTTGCAACATGCAGAAGGGGCCGCAATTATATCCGGCTGGCTTTGCAGTTGTCGGGTTCATCACGGCATGCGGCAAGTCTACAACTCTCTCATTCTCTCCCATTTATGTGAAGCTTCAGACCCATCCTTTCATGCATTCATTTTATTTATGGCATTCTAGTCCCACCAAGCAGTTTTGGGAAACATAGTTTTCCTTGCCACCCTAGTCTCTGAGCGGTGAGAGACTCCAAGGGTTCCAAGCTCTCACCCAGAGTTTGGTTTCCTTGGCATCGAGGTCAGTGAAGACTGTGGTGTCTTCAGGATCACAGAATCTTAGAGTTGGAAGGGAACCCAAGGGTCATCTAGTCTAACCCCCTGTGATGCAGGAATCTCAACTAAATCATCCTTTCTGGATGATTTAAATGTATGGTGTGTTCACAGCCATGGTGAGCTTCGTGGTTGAACAGGAATTCAATTATAATCAATTATTCCAAGATTTTCTTTTTACGCCACCAGAGGGAGGAAAAAACCCTCCAAAAATGCTCTGTGTCGCAGGGGACTCTGGGCAATGTTCTTGGGCGTTCCATTTTTGCAGGGCCCTGACATGTAATTCTTCACCAACATGTTTCACGAACGAAGGGGAACACAGCCTGTGCTCTTCTGCATGACAGTAGAAGATATGTAGTGGCCAGTAAGCTCCCTTTCAGGAAAGTTTATCCTCCGTTGTTTGGCAAAGCTCCCCCTGGCTGGCTCTGGATAGGGTGCCGGTTTCTAAATGTTTACCTCAAAGAAAAGGCAAGCACGAAGAACCCCCATATTCTTACTTGGTGCAGATTAATATCTGAGGCACAGAATTCCTAGTTTACACCCCCAGCACAATCTCCTGTTGCCACTGCAAGGGGGCAAGCTGTAGTTCCCAAGGCCCCACTGGGGCAAGTTCTAGTTCCCAAAGACCCCTGGGTCATTGTGCCCTGGTGCCAGAGAAGAGTGGAAACAAAAACCCTCCCTCCTCACCTCTCTCTGTGGCTGCAGTCGTGATCACCAATATGCCACCACTGCTGTTTCCACCCTGACCATACCTGCCAAGTTCCTCTCTGAAAAATAAGGGACCGGACCGGAAGTAGCATACCGGAAGTAGCGCGGCGGCCATTTTGGAACTGGGCGGAGCATGCTCAGAAGTGACTTTTGATGCTGCTGTGCCCAGTTCCAAAATGGCCACCGCACCAGAAGTCGCGCCGCAGCCATTTTGGAACTGGGCAGAGCAGCATCAAAAGTCGCTTCTGAGCATGCTCCTCCCAGTTCAAAAATGGCCGCTGCGCCAGAATAAACCGGGGGGAAACAAAAAAATCCGTTTTTTCGGCTGGGGACAGCTGGAAAAACGGGAGACTTGGCAGCTATGACCCTGACCCAGGTAGTGGCGGATGGAAGTTAAAGAGAAGGGAGGAGGGGGCTGGTGCTGTCTGGAAGCAGGTACTGGGGTGAGGCATGTCAAATTGGCTGGGAAAATAAGCAGAGCTATTTCGGAATTGTTCAGAAATGGCTTGGTTTATTTCCCAAGTCAGTCCAATTAGAGCCCAGGAGAAATCACCCGTTTTAAAGCAGTGATTTTGCTTGTGGAAGAATCCACGAAAAGCTTCCTGGGAACCCCAAGACCACAAAGTACACTGTTTTGGACCCCCCTGGCTTCTACCGTAGCTATATCACCAAGCTTGCTTCAGACAACCACCCAGGAGCAAAGTTCTGCTTTTCTGCCCTGTACGGAAAGCAGGCTTCATAGTCAGGCCAGCCCCTGACTTTTCTTTTCTTCTGTTTATCGTAATAAGAAAGTGCTGTTGGGGAAAAAAAGCTTTGGTTTTTTTTTTTGCAGTATTCCCCGTTGTGGGATCTCTGGGGGCGCAACACAGCTTTGACAGCCGATTGCGGCCGTTTTGTTGCTTGTTAGATGAAAAGTGAAGGGTGAAGACAAGCCCATGAATCATTCCTGTTTGGTTTGGCTCGGGCGAAGGGATGTGTTTAGAAATGTTTGATTCCCTTCCTCCTCTGAAAGCCTTTCTTCTTCCACCCCGTTTGCTTTCTTAAACTCTTTTCTCTCCCTCGCCTAGATTACCCTGAATTATTCCAAGATGGTAAAACAGGCAAACTCATCTTTTTCTTGACTTGGCTTCCTTTGCAGCAGATGTCAAATGAAAAAGTCTGGCTTTGAGAGAGGGACTTCTCTACGACGGCTGGGGAGATGAGGGCCTGGTTGCTCTGCGGGCAGAGGGAGAGAGCTGGAAACTGCAGCTCCTCATCCATGTCTCTATCCCAGGAAGAAAAGAATGTCTTCTCCTTGACTTTTCTAGGAGACGTTTTCTGAATCCTCATTTCCTTCCGGGGACATCTGCTCTGAGTTTGCCAAGGCTGAGCTCCCGCAGCTTGATTGGTGCCTTTCTCGCTGGAGAAGCTGCAAGAAGGGAAGGAAGGAAACATTATCTTTTTGTGCCATGCTGCGTTGAGCTAGGGGTGTGCTGGGGCTTTAGAAAGTGAAGGGGCTCGGAATGCAAACTCAAGGGTTTGTTGCCCTGAGCCCCTTACCAGCCGAGTCAAAGGCTGGCCCAGCTTATAATGAACCCACAGCTTATAATGAACCCACTACCAATAAGAACAGCAGAACACCATATTTCTGGTGTTCCAACCAGATGCCTGTTGGAAAATGGCAAGCAGGATTTACCGTATTTTTCGCTCCATAAGAGGCACTTCTTCCCTCCTAAAAAGTAAGAGGAAATGTCTGTGCGTCTTATGGAGCGAATGCGTGGTCCCTGGAGCTGAATTGCCCAGGGGCTAAAGGCAGATTGTGCTTTGTTTTTTTTAAAGAAAGAGCTAAAGGCTAACAAGAGAGAAAGAGAGTGTTGAAAGGACCAGCTCAGCAACTGATTGCAAGAGATCGGGAAGGGAGATAAGGGAGCTAGCTCCCTTCTGGCCCGCCCAGGCCCCTTGCCCAGGCCTCAATTGTCTGCAGAGGGAGGCTGCTTGTTTCCCCAGCGACATGTGACTGGCTGATTAGATTACCTGTCTGGAAATTGTAGAAACGGGTCCCTTTCCTTTCCTAGAGTTTCTCTGCAGAACTGTGAGTTAAACCCCATAAAAACATGTTTTTTTCCCCCTTTGCAAGGTAAGCTCAACAACGTTCATATATTATATTGGATTTAAATAGCCAGTTTCTTTAGTGCAGCCAAAGATGAGAGGAAGTGGTGCTAAAGTGGGCGTGGTCAAAGGAGGAAGGGGTTGGGCTACAGGACCAGCAGTATTTTGAGTTTGGAAACCTTAAAGAGAACCCAGCAGAACCTTTGCTTGGAAATTTAACAAAGGGTCTGCTGGTTTCTCTTTAAGGTTTCCAGACTCAAAAGAGAGCAGGGCAATTAAAGGCACAGAAGTCCTGTCCTCTATTGAGTCTGGCAACCCTAGCTGCATCCTTTTGCTACTCTTTCTTATCATTTGGTCCCATGCTTTCTTATTATAACATACTCAAAGCAGCTCACAAGAGGACATGGAAATTGAAAATCAATACATTATTGCAATAGTGATCAAATAAATAATCTCAAGACATGAGACGGCAGTTCAGCAGATAGCACAGTTGGGTTATATGACCATTGCAACATGCATTATTGCATCTTTGCTCCTCGTTCCTTTTCTTGTCTGGAGCTGTGGTGGATATCTTAGCGGAGCAGGGATCTCCAGACTGCGGGCGCATTTGGAAATCCTTTAAGAAATAAATTTTCTTCTTCATTAAACTACAGAAAGGGAGAAGAACTGCATTATAATACAATGATAAACAGAAGAGAGAGAGAGAAGAAAAACAAATACCTAATCTAGGTAAACAAATATCTTCCTAGCCTCTCATTTCCGCACAGTGCTTTCCAGCAGTCCACAAAACAATCCCATCTCTCTGCATATATTATATTCCATCTCACGCTTTCTCTTTTCTGGATCGTGTTTGTCAGTTTATCCATCACTGCTGGCTCCACATGTTTTATTAGCCTTTCCTGAAGATATGGTGAATTTCGGTCCTTCCCTTTCCTTGCACCAACAATCTTTGCAGCCACTAATAAGCTTAAAACAAAGGCTCTTGGAGATCTGGAATTTTGAGAAAGTCCTGTGGGTGCCTGGCACAAAATTGCTGCTGGGTGGGTGCTAGCCATGTATAATTCCTGCATTGAATTATCCCTTCCAACTCTACAATTTGATGATTGATGATAAAGCAGCAGAAAAAGACACACTACCATAAAGTAGCATTGGCATGCCCCCCTCCATCAGTCATCCCTGTCAATGGAAAAAGGCACCTACTTCAGCCACCATTGAAGATGTTTGCCTCTTTCGTGTGTTCAGATTGGAAGAAAGGGAGGGAGACATGGTCATGTTTAAGGGTGTGTGTCAGGGCTAGTCAGCCTGCTCATGAGGCAGACTGAGGTGGCCCCTGCCACTGGAGAAGCGAGGGGAAGCTGTTGCTGGCAGGTTCCGGTGAGATCTTGTGGACCTTGTGGCACTCTTGTGAGATCTTCTGAAGCTCTCATGAGTTCTCAACTGCTCCTGCCGATTTTCCTGTGGTGGTTCCCCCAACCCGCCCACCTCTGCCGGAGAAGCAAGGAGAAGTAGCTTTGGCTTCCGGGTTCTGGTAAGATCTCGTGGATCTCTCGCAAGATCTCAGAACTTGCAGCTGTGTGACCATGATAAGCAAGGCTTTGGGTGGGGGTAGCACCTTCTTGTTTCACCTCAGGCAGTGAAACAAGACAGGCCACCCTTATTGTGTGTTAATTATAGGACAGCCAATACCAGTCCAAACAGGAATTAAATGGGAATGTCAATATAGTCCCTTGTGCGTTGTGGATTTTTGAAGGAATGTTTTGTGAGACCTTTCATAGTGACCTACTGACAGTCACACTGATGGCAGTAAATTCTTTCTAGTCGGACCGTTTCTGCGTGTGAAAGTCATAGTCTTAGAGTTGGAAGGGACCGAAAGTTGCATCTAGTCCACCCCCTTGCAATGCAGGAATCACAGTGAAAGAACTATTCTGGCCCCCTTTGGGGGTGGAGTTTCCACCTCATTGCTGGGTAGAAACATTCTGTGCCTGCGCAGAAGGCAAGAGACCTTTGCCCATGTGCAGTTGCATTGCAGGCTCCAAGCCTCCGCACCCCCTGCTTTCTCCCACCTCTTTCGCGACTCTGCGATGAGCAAATCTCCCTCTTTTGCATTTCTCCCCGTTGTGCATATATTAAAGGCCTCTGTCAGGGAATGTGATATGAACTGTAAAGCTCATTACTTAGTAAAACTCCTATGGAGTTAAAATAATGAAGTTAGTAATGAGATGATAATAATGAGGATAAGAAGGGAACAAAGGAGGGGGTTTAGTGTGGCTGAAGAGTGGCCCTGCCAGGCGGCGAGGCGAGACTGCTTCCTCACACAGTAGATTTTGGGAGCTGCTAAGGTTGGCCAACTGGATGGCTGCCAGCAGCCGCTGCAAGAAGAGCTCGGATCTGCCTGTCAGCTCCACCTGTGACTCCCTTACAAGGAAAATAGCAGCCGGAGAATCTGTGAATTCCAGCTTCCCTTCCTTTTTACCAATCTGAAGTTCAGTTTGCTTCACTTGTGCACCCGTTTGCATTTTTCGTTGCCTTTCTTTTTCTTTTTTAAATGTTCTCCTGAAATTTCACCAGCAGTCTGTGTGTGTGTCTCCTGATACAGACACCGACTGGTTTGCATGTGTCCAACTGAGGTGTGCCTGCATCATGGCAACCCGGAAGTGACAGGAAAAGGGGGCGGAATGGGGGTGGGTGGAACAGGGCGTCACGGGGTGTAACGGCACACCCAGAATACAAGACCCACGCAAATCAGTGGTTGCTTGTATATACTTTTTGTGTGTGTGCAATTTTGCCCATTTTGCCAGCCACTTCCTCCTAACATCAGGGGCATTTATTTATTTAAACGTATCTCATAGAATCATAGAATTGTGGAGTTGGAAGCACTGCTAGGGATCATCTAGTCCAACCCCCTGGGATGCAAGAAACTCAACTAAAGTTCCCATGGCAGAATGCCATTCAACTTCTGCTTGAATGCCTCCGGTGAAGGAGAGCCCACAACCTCCTGTAGGAGTCTGTTTCACCTTAGTGTCAGAAGGTTCTTTCTAAAGTTTAGTCAGAATCTCTTTTCCTGTAACTTGAAGCCATTGGTTCCAGTCCTCCCCTCCAGGGCAGGAGAAAGCAAGCTTGCTCCATCTTCCATGTGACAGCCCTTCACATATTTGAAGATGGCTGATCTCCTCTCAGTCTCCTCTTTTCCCAGCTAAACATACCCAGCTCCTTCAACCGTTCCTCATAAGGCTTGGTTTCCAGACCTTTGATCCTCTTAGTCACCCTCCTCTGCCCACCTTCCAGCTTGTCAATAGCCTTCTTAAATTGTGGTGCCCAGAACTGGACACAGTATTCCTGGTGTGGTCTGAATCCAAGGCAGAACAGAGTGGTACTATTACTTCCTTTGACCAGGACACAAGACTTCAGTTGATGCAGCCTAGAATTGCATTAGCTATCCGCCCCCCCCCCCCCCGCTGCATCACACTGTTGATTCATGTTAAGATTGTAGTCTACTAAGACCCCTGGATCCTTTCCCCATGTACTGCTAACAAGCCAGGTGTCCCCCTCCCCCCAATCCTATATTTGTGCATCTGGTTCTTCCTGCCTAAGTGCAGAACCTTTCTGGCTTTGGTTTGCACTGATTTTTTTTTATAAGTTTATTTATAATTTCCATTTATAAAAAAATAAACATTTCAACAAAGATATTGAAACAATTCTCACATATTGAACTTCGACTTCTCTCCCCCTCTTTCAGAGGTTCCATGAAGAGGGTAACTCTTTCTTCTTTTACTGCATGTCACAATTAACTCTATTTATTCTTTTCCTCGTCTATTTCATATACTGTACAGTGGTACCTCTGGTTGCGAACGGGATCCGTTCCAGAGGCCCGTTCGCAACATGAAAAGGCCGCAACCTGAAGCGCCGTGTCTGCACATGCCCGTGACACAATTCGGTGCTTCTGCACATGCACAAAGCGTGAAGTAACGTGTTCTGGGACTCCCAGGTTCAGCGCGTCCGTAACCTGAAAAGACGTAACCCGCAGTGGACGTAACATGAGGTATGACTGTATGTTTTAGAAACTGCAAGTTTTACAGGAAGCCTGCTAGTGTCTTAATTTGTTTACAATATTCAATAAATGATTTGGATGCACTGAATATTTTTGCTGGCCAATGGGTCACTTAGCCCAACCACAGCAGTGTGTCGTGCCCATATTTATCGGCACATATCTTTGGGGAACACCTTGGATTTTCTACCTCAGGCTCCCAGACGCCTCTGGCCAACCCTGGCCGTCTCCTGTTGAGTTTAATGTCTTCCCTTGCTTTCCGACTTGTTCAATATGACAGAGACTGCTTTAAACGGAAGCCCATCTTGCTTGAGCGCAGTGCAAATAGACAGATCCCCACACTACACATTTTACAGGAGGACTTTTTAACTCGGCATAATTAAAACCAAACAACGGTAGCCCCCAAAGCTGAGGAGGTATTTATACAGACTAATAGCTACCAGGTAGAGTTACACATGGATGTCTGGCTGGAGAATGATATGAAGGATTCTCTCGTATTGCGACTTAATCCGGGTTGAGGAGCAAGAGCAGCATGGCGGAGGGGAGAAGACGGAAGGGGGGGGTGTTTTGATTTTGGGGGGGATAGGGAGCAACAGGCACCTGTACAGCACTTGAAAAGTGAGCTCTGATGCCCAGGCACTGCTTCTCTCTCTATGAGAAATATATATACAGTGGTACCTTGGTTCTCAAACGCCTTGGTACTCAAACAACTTGGAACCCAAACACTGCAAACCTGGATGTAAGTGTTCCGGTTTGCAAAACCTTTTCAGACGCCGAATGTGCTCTGTTTTGAGTGCCACACTTCCATTCTGAGTGTTACTTTGAGGTCTGTCTGTTTTTGCCATTTATTTTGCGTTTTTGTGGCTCCTTTTGTTTTGTTTTTGTGACTGTGTGGAACAATGGATCAATAGTCTTGTTAGATAGTAAAATTCATGCTAAACTGGGTTGTTTTTAACAGTCTGGAAGGGATTAATCCATTTTACATAACTTTCTATGGGGAAGCCCCCCTTGGTTTTGGAACGCTTTGCTTTTGGAACAGACTTCCGGAATGGAATAAGTTTGAGAACCAAAGTACCACTGTATATCTATATTTGCGCTTTAGGAGATAATTCCAGTTCTTGGGACAGTGTTCTACCTCAGTTCCTCTGATGGGGTGCCTTTAAAAAAAAGATTGCTTTTAAATTGATGTTGAATATAGAAACAAACATACATTCAATGACACTTCCCTCTTGGTCCCCTATAACAACCCCAACTATGTCTAGTTGCATTATAAAGGTAAAGGTAAAGGTAAAGGGACCCCTGACCATTAGGTCCAGTCGTGACCGACTCTGGGGTTGCGCGCTCATCTCGCATTATTGGCCGAGGGAGCCGGCGTACAGCTTCCAGGTCATGTGGCCAGCATGACTAAGCCGCTTCTGGGGAACCAGAGCAGCACATGGAAACACCGTTTACCTTCCCGCTTGGAGCAGTACCTATTTATCTACTTGCACTTTTGACGTGCTTTCAAACTGCTAGGTTGGCAGGAGCTGGTGGACTGAACAATGGGAGCTCACCCCATCGTGGGGATTCGAACCGCTGACCTTCTGATCGGCAAGCCCTAGGCTCAGTGGTTTAACCCACAGCGCCACCCATGCCCCATTATTAATAATAATATTGTTTTATTAATAATAAAACAAAACATCAATTCAACAGCTGCCAATTTAAAAAGTGTCATTCCACAGGTTCCCGTGGGTCTTGGGTGGTTTATAAGCATGTTCTTCTTTTGTTGCAAATGGCATAAAAGTGGACACCTTGCACAGTTTCCTAGATTCTTCTGTTGTCTTCTTTCTCATACCTTCTTTCCCATCAAGTCCCAAACTTCATAGAAGTTCACATTCTTTTTTTTTCCTTATCCAATTTTATTTTTATTTTTTTTATAATATATTTTTATTAATTTTCCAATTAAAAACATTTATATCACATCCATTATTTCAAATTATACAAATACATATCAATCAAACTGAATGTTATGCCAAATCATCTAAAATTTTCGGGGTTCCCATGCTTCAAGAAATTGGGGATTCCTCGCAACTGCCCACTGCCGTCTTTTTTCTAAAGTCCAAATCATCACTCAAAGTCTATAATAGTCCCGATCTTTCCCTTACAGTCACATAGATGTTTTCCTCTTTCATCCGATTTTTTCCAGCTGCTGAGATAAATATCAAACAAGATTTCACATATGTTCTTTCTCCTGTGTGAGTTAATCAGTCCGGCCTCCCCATAAATCTTCTTGGTCTGGAGCGTCCCTGTTGCGTCGGTCTTTCAACACGAAGCAGCGCCATCTTAGAAAACTCAAATCAGTTTCGTTTTCTTCTCATAACTATGTAGATTAACGATCTTTATGAAATTTACAGCTTTTACAGGCAGAAGATCCAGTCATCACATTATGCATAGACTCTTGATAAATTGGTGGCTCTCCTTGCCCTATAGCTGAACTTAGCTTCAGGTCGCTGTTCAAATTCAAAGTGCGTCACATCTCATAAATCCTCCGAACGCTTTCCAGACACTCCTTCCCTCCAGCTAGAGGGGGGCTTCTCTCGTCAGCAACTCCACATCTTCAAAAAATATACTCAGTATCAACAGTTTATAAAGTTCAACTCACACAGATACCTTTTATTTCTCGTTCGTTCCAAACAAGCCAGGACATCACGTCTGGGAAGGTACAAAGTAACTCATATGCAAAAAATAAAAAAAGACTCACTTCCCTTGTCGTTCCGTCCCCATCAATCCTCCTTTCAGATAAAATACAGCCTTTGACTCCTCACCCTCAGCAGCGTAAATTCCTCAGCAGTAAACAGAGCTTCTGCCCCTCCTTCATAGAAGTTCACATTCAATGTCCTCCAGGGTCCAGAAACAGCAAGGCATAAGGACCACAATTAAGTCTCTGTCCCGAAAGTCTTGTGTTGATTAGTCCCTTGTGCCCCTGAAATTTCATTGGCCTTTATCAGGGACAGAGCCTTTAGCATGGCAAGGCCTGCCCTGTGGAACGCTTTGCCAATAGGACAATCGTTGCCCATTGTATCATGGCTTTAAAACACACACGTCACACGTCACACGTCACACGTCACACGTCACACGTCACATGTCACACACACACACACACACACACACACACGTTTTTACTGGCATGTTACTGGTGTTTTAAACCAATTTCATTTCATTTTTCATTTCATTTATTTGTTTGTTTGGAGCATTTGTAAAATTTCCCACAGCAGCTTAGATTAGGCATCCCCAAACTGCGGACCTCCAGATGTTTTGGCCTACAACTCCCATGATCCCTAGCTAACGGGACCAGTGGTCAGGGATGATGGGAATTGTAGTCCAAAACATCTGGAGGGCCGATGTTTGGGGATGCCTGGCTTAGATACAGTCCAAACAAGATAGTCCCTACTCTGCAGGGTTACAATCTTAAGATAATAATAATAATAATAATAATAATAATAATAATAACAACAACAACAACAACAACAACACGGCATAGAAGGGAGAAGGGACAGCGAGGGCAGAGGAAAATCAAAATCTCCAACAACAGTTTCTAAACGGTTGTTCTGATAATGAACAACTGCCCTAGTTCAGGGACAGGACGTGCATTTTGCATCTGGGCCTCCAACAAAGCTGATGAAATCAGCCCTGTTGCTTCCTATCTCTCCCACTTAGGGTAATAATAATAATAATAATAATAATAATAATAATAATAATAATGTCATATTATGCACCGTGGGGAGAAATGCTGTTTATACATCTTCATATTTGTGTTTTGAAGGAGAAAATATTCTGCAGCTTTGAATGTCCAAGGCCTCATGCTGTTGCAATGCTGGAAGCCGCTATAGCAGTAGTCCTTGGTGGCAGGTTATGGCGGAGGAGAAACGATCGCTTTTACGTTTTTTTCGCTGGGGCCTGGATCAGGCCAGTTCAGTCTGTTTGGCATGGGTATTTCTGAGGTTCCCATCAGTTGGCAGTTAACCATGGCTTAGGGATTTTGGCAGTTGAGGAAGAAAACTGGAGAATAGTGGAGCAGGCAAAAACGTCGAGTCTAATACATTTATACCCAGTGTCTTATTAATACTTGTCTGGTGAAGATTTATTGAGGAAATTCGAATACTGTTTCAGCTGTGTAAAAAGGAAAACCAAAAGTGGCATGAACTAAGATATTAAATGTCACAAGGAAGGGTAAAAAGATGTAGAGCTAGATATGATCTGCAGAATGATCAGATAACACCTTGTGTTTCTTTGAGACTGGGTGATGAGTGCAAATTGCAGATGTCTTTGTGATGCAGGGGAACGATGAATGGGAAGAGATTGGGACCTCCTTCCTCAACTCTTTTGCAAAATAAAAAAAGCCATGATTCACCTACTTAAAGCCATGACTCATCCACAAGGATTTTCTTGGAAAGGGCTGAGGAGATTATGTATTTGAGGGTTAGTTCCCCCAGTACAAAAAGTGATGTAGAAAGTGTGCCTGTTGAAATGGTTAATCAGCAAATGAACAAATTAGCCACCCAAAAAACCAGCAAAAAACTCTCCTTCCTTATTAAGCAAAATTGGCTTTTGGTAAATATGTCACAATCCAAGGGTGCGCTGAATTCGTTGCCAGCAATCTGCCCAGAGTTTTACAGTCAATTGGATGGGGAAAACAATTTCCTCCCCAGAGGCCACATTCTCTGATGGACAGCCTTTGGAATGAGGTAAGGTCCATATAGTTAAAGCTATGGTTTTCCCAGTAGTGATGTATGGAAGTGAGAGCTGGACCATAAAGAAGGCTGATCGCCGGAGAATTGATGCTTTTGAATTATGGTGCTGGAGGAGACTCTTGAGAGTCCCATGGACTGCAAGAAGATCAAACCTATCCATTCTGAAGGAAATCAGCCCTGAGTGCTCACTGGAAGGACAAATCCTGAAGCTGAGGCTCCAATACTTTGTCCACCTCATGAGAAGAGAAGAATCTTTGGAAAAGACCCTGATGTTGGGAAAGATTGAGGGCACAAGGAGAAGGGGACGACAGAGGACGAGATGGTTGGACAGTGTTCTCGAAGCTACGAACATGAGTTTGACCAAACTGTGGGAGGAAGTGGAAGACAGGAGTGCCTGGCGTGCTCTGGTCCATGGGGTCACGAAGAGTCGGACATGACTAAACAACAACAACAACAACAACAACAACAACAACAACAACAACAACAACAGTAGAGACTGCAGTGTTATTATGACATATGGTTTATTTGCACATACGTACAACCTGAGCCTTTGATGGAGGGGCTCAAAGCATTAACACCCTAAGAGGATCCTACTTCTCCCCTACCCACAGCCTTGGATTCAAGCAGAAATCAGGCATGGCTCATCTTCTCGGTCTTACCAGCCTGCTGGCCTTTCTCTTTCTAACTACCAGGCAGCTGAGACAGAGGAGGGCCACACATTTGTTGTCTTGCACAGCTACGGCTGCCATGCACCCTCTTTTTCCAGGACACGTCCTCTTGTTGAGGTCTGGTTGCCACATGTCCTCTTTTTCCTGGACACATCCTCTTTTTCAGGATTAAAATTTATGTCCAGGCGGATTTTTAAAATTTGGCAAAATTTCCGGGATTTTGGTTTTGTTTGTTTTGTTTACAGTAATCCAAGAATTTCTAAAAAAATAAAAACAATGGAAAAAGCCCCATGTGCTCGCCCCACCCCTTGCCATTTTTCATGAATGGAACAGGAGCACATGGCCTCTTCTCAGGGGTCAATGAGGAGCGGGGGCTGTAAGCCAGTGGTCACGTGAGCATGTCAGGCTTCAGGGAATCAGCTTCCTCCCCCGTGGCAGTAGATAAGCAGAACAAAGAAAAAAGGAGTCTTCTTACCAGTTTGAAACTTTAATAATCACAGCGAGAGAACAAAGAACACACCTCCTAGAAATGGCAGTGCTCCCAATTAAGGTTATCACCTCCTTATGTCCCTATTAATCTACACCACTTCTACGTTTTGTAATCTGAGCTTGTACCCTCTTGTGCTTTGTGTGCTTTCTGTTCTGCCACTTTCTGAGCTCTTCTCGACTTTGAGGAGAGCGAAGGAATGCTTTCCAGAGACAGTGAATCTGTTAACCCTCTCTCTTCCAGTATTTCTTCTCCTGGTTGTTCCCCACCCAGTATTTCCCAGCTTCTGCCTTCTGAGCAATGTCCCTCTGCCGCATTCTGGATTAGTTGTAGTTTCCGGGTCACCTTCAAAGGTGGCCCCACATAGAGCGCTTTGCAGTAATCCAAGCGAGAGATAACTAGAGCATGCACCACTCTGGCAAGACAGTCTGCGGGCAGATAGGGTCCCAGCCTGCATACCAAATGTAGCACTCTATTCTATTCTGTGTGGGGTGGCTGCAGCCTCACAGGGCCCTAGGCTTTCCCACTGCATTCATGCGCTGAGGGTGGGCCCAGAAGCAGAGTGGTCAGCACATGGCATTGCCTAGCGCTGCCACTGGGGGTCACAAAGGAACGTGCAGCGAGAATTTCTGGGAAATGGCTCACCCAAGGTGCATTTCTTTGGGTCTGTCTCTCCTGCGGGCCTCTCTTGGTTCTTTCACACCAAGCAAACCTCAAGAAAGAGTGCTGACGTATTGAATTTGTTACAACCGGCGTAATTTGTCCTGGCACCTTCATTGGCTCAACTCCGCCCTCCTCTTCCTCCCTGAGTGACAATAGGCATATCCTGTCCTGATTGAATGCGAAGACTTCAAACAAAACTCCGCGGCAAAAGCTAAGACCCTGGGAGTTTTTTTTGCTCTCCCCACCACCCTCGATTACTCACCCTGCTTCACCGCAATGAAAACATGTTTTATTAATTTTGTGTGCGCACACAGACACAAAAGGATGTAAAAAAATTGTGGTTGCATTGCCATCTCTTACTCCCTGTTGAGTAAGAGGAAGGGATGAAATATGCTGACAAGCACCACATGTTTTCTGAGTGCAGTGCTGGGCTTCTTTCAACACCCCCTCTCACACATGGGATCCTCACGGGACTGTGGAGCTGGGAGGTTTCCAGAAGCCATCTAGACTGTCCTCAAAAAGATGCCAAGGAGTCAGGGAACCAGTAATGCCAAGGAGTCAGGGAACCAGCTTTCTTTTCTTCATTGCTTCCTCTAGGAAATGCATGCCTGTCTGTCTGCCCGCTGCACCGATTGGCAGCTTTCATGACCTCTGGACAGGGGCGTTGCCAGGATAAAAATCAGGGGGGGGCAAGGGGCGGGGGAGGGGCCACAGCGGGGCAAGGAAAGCTCCCTTTTCCCTTGCCAGCTTTCCCTCCTCCCGCCCCAGAGATGGCGGAGGGGGAGGAGGGGATCGGAGCAGCCCGATTTCGGGCTGCTCCGACTCCCTCCTCCCCCATCGTGATTGGCAGGCGCGAGGGGGAGCCAGGATCAGCCCGATTTCGGGCTGCTCCGACTCCCTCCTCCCCCATCGTGATCGGCAGGCGCGAGGGGGAGCCAGGATCAGCCCGATTTCGTGCTGCTCCGACTCCCTCCTCCCCCTCCGCAATCGGCAGGCGCGAGGGGGAGCCAGGATCAGCCCGATTTCAGGCTGCTCCGACTCCCTCCTCCCCCTCCGCGATCGGCAGGGGCGAGGGGGAGCCAGGATCAGCCCGAAATTGGGCTGCTCCAACTCCCTTCTCCCCCTCCGCGATTGGCAGGGGCGAGGGGGAGCCAGGATCAGCCCGAAATCGGGCTGCTCCGATCCCCTCCTCCCCCTCTGCAATCGCCGGGGCAGGTGGAGGGAAAGTCCCAGAGCTGCGCAAAGCGGTTGCCTGGCTTTCCCTCCGCCCGCTCCACAGCCAGCCAGGGAGAAGGGAGACGGCACCGGGCGGGCAGCGGGGCAGGCTGGCCAGCGGCCCTGCTTCTAGGGGGGGGCAATTGCCCCCTCCTGCCCCCCCTGCCTAGGCCCATGCCTCTGGATGGCATCAAGATGACCTGAATGTCTCCCATTGTTGATTACAGAAAGGGGAAGAGGTTTGTGTGGTTGTGGGCTGCCATTCAGAGCCCCACACATACTCCAACTTGCATGTGAAGCTCCTGCAAAAGTGAGGTATCTCGTTCACTTCCATGGAAGATGCTGCTCTGCATGAGCATCTCTTAGTAAGCCTGGAGCTACTTCCTTTATTGTAGTGCTTGGGGACATCCCTGATGGTATTTTTTTTTGGGGGGGGGATACCTGTGTGCCTCAGAACCCCATGCAACTACATTTATGATGGCGAGAAGACAGTGCATAAGGTAGAAATCTGCAATCATTCGTGACCTGTGGGGGAATCAAGATTCTGGAAGTATTTCAAGGGTTCAGGTCGACCGAGAAATTGTGCTGCTTGAGCTGAAATTAATCCCTTTCTGATCCATAAGACCGTGCCATTAAATTCAACGCGTGCAGCCTCTGGATTCTGAAATTTCAAGGACGACACTACATTTTCTGTGGCGAAACCCATTTGCTGGCTGTGAAGGCTTTCCAGTCTTGTAAATAAACGTGGACAAGGTGCAAATGAAATTCCAGATGCTGAGAGAGTAACGCAACTGTTTTGGGGTTCTTCCAACCCCAGGGAGCTGATATTGAGGTGTCCCGGGCAAGGGCGTACCCACCATGCGGCAAGTTAGGGCAGCTGCCCTACTCTAGAAGCAGGGCTGGTGGGCAGAGGCGGAGCACAGCCCGGCGGAGCGCGAGTTCGCCATTCCCGCCGCACCGCGCCGCACCCTCCCTCCAGCTCCCTGGCGCGCCCTCAGGCAAGGCCAAGCGCGGCGGGGAACCAGGGAGCGCGGCACGGTGGGCGGGAACGCCGAACTCGCGCTCCGCTGGGCTGGGCTCCGCCTCCGCCCACCAGCCCTGCTGCTAGGGAGGGGCACAGCCCGGCGGAGCGCGAGTTCGCCGTTCCCGCCCGCCGCGCTGCGCCCTCCCTCCAGCTCCCCGTCGCGCCCTCTGGCAAGGCCAAGCGCGGCGGGGAACCAGAGAGCGCGGCGCGGCGGGCAGGAACGCTGAACTCGCGCTCCGCTGGGCTGGGCTCCGCCTCCGCCCACCAGCCCTGCTGCTAGGGAGGGGCACAGCCCGGCGGAGCGCGAGTTCGCCGTTCCCACCCGCCGCGCTGCGCCCTCCCTCCAGCTCCCCGTCGCGCCCTCTGGCAAGGCCAAGCGCGGCGGGGAACCAGAGAGCGCGGCGCGGCGGGCGGGAACGCTGAACTCGCGCTCCGCTGGGCTGGGCTCCGCCTCCGCCCACCAGCCCTGCTTCTAGGGAGGGGCACAGCCCGGCGGAGCGCGAGTTCGCTGTTCCCGCCCACTTTGTGGCCCCTCCCCTTCCGTGCCTTGGCCCCTCCCCTTGCCCCCCCTAGTTTTGATCCTGGGTACGCCCATGGTCCCGGGGGGGGGATGGAGGAAAGTCCTGTTGTGCTAGCAGACACCTTAACAGGACTAGTTAGCTGAATCCCACCCGGAAAGCTTCATTTTGTTCTTAAGAATTTGAGTCCTGTCCTCTTTTGAGGCTTTGCTGAACCCTGGACTCAAGAATTTCATAGGTGCATAAATTTCAAATTTATGTGGGATTTTGTTCCAGGATATTACAGGGGGAAAGCTGGGGAGATAACAGGTGCAGGTGGCATAATCCTTGCACCAAGGAACTGGAAGAATTCAGTCAATTTAGTCTGGGAGTTCGTTTGCTTTTAGGAAACCCCTCCCCTTCCATTTCTAGACCAGTATGAATGCCATGTCAGGGCTGATGGGAATTGTGGTCCAAAACATCTGGGTGACACCTAGCCAAGAAAGGCTGTTTCAGTCTTTTAGTAGAAATAGAACTCAAGTTTTAGTAGAAATTGAGGGACCCAGGTGGCGCTGTGGTTAAACCACTGAGCCTAGGGCTTGCTGATCAGAAGGTCGGCGGTTCGAATCCCTGTGACGGGTGAGCTCCTGTTGCTCGGTCCCAGCTCCTGCCAACCTAGCAGTTCGAAAGCACGTCAAAATGCAAGTAGATAAATAGGAACCGCTACAGCGGAAAGGTAAACGGCATTTCCGTTTGCTGCTCTGGTTTGCCAGAAGCGGCTTTGTCATGCTGGCCACATGACCTGGAAGCTATACGCCGGCTCCCTCGGCCAATAATGCGAGATGAGCGCGCAACCCCAGAGTCGGTCACGACTGGACCTAATGGTCAGGGGTCCCTTTACCTTTACCTAGAACCAGTGGCCGAGCACATGCCCAAGCTGCCCAGGGCGGGCGGGCTCCCGATGGGGGCGTGGTGTGGTGTGGCATGGAGGGTGCCCTCCCAGGTGTGGGATAGCTGCTCGGGTGTCCGGAGCGGCACATGCGCCCTGCAGCCAGGGGCAGAGCGAGCCGCCCATGGCAGACATTCAGTTCGCCACCCGCCCGCGACTCCCAAGCCTTCCCCAAGCTGTCAAAATGAAGGGGGGGGGAATGCCGCCTGCAAAGCGGTACAGCTCTTCCCTTACCCCGACGGCTCGGGGTAGGCTTGGGAGTCGTGGGTGGGCAGCCCGCCAAATGTCACCCCCCTCAGTGAGGGCATCCAGGGTGGTCCGCCCCCGCTGCTCCCCTTCATAGCTGCCAAGTTCCAGCCTGAGAAATAAGGGACTGGACCGGAAGTAGCAGACCGGAAGTAGCGCTGCTGCCATTTTGGAACTGGGCGGAGCATGCTCATAAGCTACTTTTGATGCTGCTCTGCCCTGTTCCAAAATAGCCGCCGCGCTAGAAGTCACGCTGCGGCCATTTTGGAACTGGGCAAAGCAGCACCAAAAGTCGCATCTGAGCATGCTCCGCCCAGTTCCAAAATGGCCACAACGCCAGAATAAACCAGATAAAAACAAAAAATCAGTTTTTTCGGCTGGGACAGCTGGAAAAACGGGGGTTTCCCGGGGAATACGGGAGACTTGGCAGCTATGCTCCCCTTCCTACACCCCTGACTAGAACCACCTTATAGTGTTTGGAAACAGCCTGATCTACTTCGGATCCACTCTTTCTTAATGGGCTCAGTCTGATGCAGTAACTTGCCTTCCTTTGGATTTCCTCCAGCTTTTCTGCACACACTTTGCCGTGATCAATCTCGCTCCTGTCTTCTGCATCCTCCTTCGTTTGTCAACAAGCCTCCTCTCATTTGGGATGGAATCATTTAACGTGCAGCAGCCGTAGGGCACCTGAAACTAGGACTGCCTGATGCAGATGGATGAATGATTTCTTTCTTTCTTATATACACACATACGTCATTTTATTTGTATGCCCCTTTCCCACAATTCCTGAACAAGGTGGCTTTGTTGTCGCCAACAGTCTGCCTTGGGAGACAAAGGAAGAACACATCTTTGGAGATGAAGTCAAACTGTTGAAGAACTCCTCCTGTGGCTGAGGAAGCTGACAGGGGAGAGAGACATGTTTTGTTGCAGGTGGGGCAGATGGAGGCATCCGGTTTTGCTGTAATATACCATATTTTCCCCGTATATAAGACTATATTCCCCCCCAATTTTTTAAAGTTTAAAATTGGGGGTTGTCTTATACACAGAATGTTTAAAATATTTATTTCTTAATTTTGGGCTCAAAAATAGGGGTTGTCTTATACATGGGGGTGTCTTATAGATGGAGAAATACGGCGCACGCACACACACACACACACACAACTACAAGATAACAAAAGTAGTAACAAACAATACATTAGACATTAAGAATACCGAACAGAACAATTTTCACATAAACCCAGTGCTCCCCCCAAAAATGTTTAAGGGTACTCTCATTTTGACTCAAGAAAATCACCATCTTATAGTTCAAATCGGGGAAAATAAATACAGTAAATGAACAAAAGTACAAAGATTCACAAAATGTTTAGGGGTATGCAG
This sequence comes from Zootoca vivipara, assembly GCF_965207765.1. Lineage (NCBI taxonomy): Eukaryota > Metazoa > Chordata > Lepidosauria > Squamata > Lacertidae > Zootoca > Zootoca vivipara. Next base: position 60,517,219 of record NC_142593.1, read on the forward strand.
CCCCCTGCGTCCCTCCAGAAAAAAAGCACTGCATTAATCGCAACAAAAGGTAAAATAAAGATACAAAAAACCAACAGCAACAACCGCACCCCAGCAATACAAAAGCCAGCAACACTCTAGCCCAAGATTCTGTTCAGCAGCCTCATCTGACGAAGCTGCAGTCAGTCTGGGCCCCTCCTCCTCCTCCTCCTCCTCCTCCTCCTCCTCCTCCTCCTCCTCCTCCTCCTCCTCCTCCTTCTTCTTCCTCGGCGATCACTCGTAGCCGAGTAAAATTGTCTTCCATAAACACGGTTTTAACAATGAGTCCGTAAATGACTGTGGAGGCCAATTCTGGATCCACACGTCCTTCCACAGTACAATGCAAAAAGCAGGTATTCCAGGATTTACAGCCAACTGTTCAGACAACAACTTGAGTTTCATTTGCCACCCCCCCCCCCGCTTTTAAATTCATATACAGTATTGGAAAGTTTGCTTTACTACCAAGAGCTAGCTGACAATTCTGGGCTGCATCAATAGGAGTATAGCATCTAGATCAAGGGAAGTAATAGTACCACTCTATTCTGCTCTGGTCAGGCCTCACCTGGAGTACTGTGTCCAGTTCTGGGCACCACAGTTCAAGAAGGATACTGACAAGCTGGAACGTGTCCAGAAGAGGGCAACCAAAATGGTCAAAGGCCTGGAAACGATGCCTTATGAGGAACGGCTTAGGGAGCTGGGTATGTTTAGCCTGAAGAAGAGAAGGTTAAGGGGTGATATGATAGCCATGTTCGAATATATCAAAGGATGTCATATAGAGGAGGGAGAAAGGTTGTTTTCTGCTGCTCCAGAGAAGCGGACACAGAACAATGGATTCAAACTACAAGAAAGAAGATTCCACCTAAACATTAGGAAGAACTTCCTGACAGTAAGAGCTGTTCGGCAGTGGAATTTGCTACCAAGGAGTGTGGTGGAGTCTCCTTCTTTGGAGGTCTTTAAGCAGAGGCTTGACAGGCATATGTCAAGAATGCCTTGATGGTGTTTCCTGCTTGGCAGGGGGTTGGACTGGATGGCCCTTGTGGTCTCTTCCAACTCTATGATTCTATTCTATGATTCTAGAAAACTTTAAGATTCTTATTTGGGAAAGTGTGGAGTTTGTGAAAGAGATGTCAGGGCTTCGAAAGATGTGCTGCTGGGCCCTTCTGGAAAATGGTTTGCCAGCTTTGAATTCTTGTCAGAGACGTCATAGAAGCATCTTGGATCAAAGCAAAAGCCTGAAATCTCCCCACATGCTTTCTATATTTCACCTCCCATGTCTTTTCCTTCCTTCCTTCCTTCCTTCCTTCCTTCCTTCCTTCCTTCCTTCCTTCCTTCCTTCCTTCCTTCCCCCCCTCTCCCTCCCTTCCCTGTCTCTGGCTTGCAAATTTTATGGGCATTGTAAAGAGTGCTCCTGTCTGCCTCCCTTGCAACATTACCTTTTCAAAGTGCTGACACTCATCTCCTCAGGATGGAAACTCCTTTGGCCTTTCATAGAAGAGCTTCAGAGGGCAGTATGAAGGTGCAGGATCCTTCTTGCTGGCATTTATGAGCTCAGTCCCACCATCAAATAGGGGAAATTTGCTCCGCATTTGAAAGTCACCTGACCTAATCTGCCAGTCCTGGCCTTATAAATGGATTTGAGCATAGCTATCAACCAGATTATGCACTTTCTGGAATTTTGGGGTGCAGTTTGACCTTGAAAAAAAATGTAAAACTCACATCTGAAAGCCTTGTCTGACTACACACATTTTTAGTGGACTTCAAAAGGAAAGCAATTTCTGCTGAGCCTCTGCTGGTAGGGAGCACACCCTCCAACATGCCACAGAGGAAAACTGGGATGTGCATTTTGGGGGGGGGGGACTCATGCACAAGTCATGGGACTTGCACAGGAGCACGGCCCCCAAACATAGCTGCCAAGTCTCCTGTATTCCCCGGGAAATCCCCGTTTTTCCAGCTGTTCCTAGCTGAAATATACTCGGAGTCGAGAGTGAATTTCATGCTCTTTATTCAGCTCATAGTCATCAAGGAGGAGAAGAGAAGACGAATACTCTTTTCCCAAAACCATCTGCTTATATACATTATTTACACAATGGGCCTTGCGTGATTGGCTACTTCAGGGCTACACCTGTGGGCCAATTATATTGTGGATTGACTTCTGCCTGCAGCCTGATTGGCTGCTCCTACAGGCCAATCAGGTAGCAGATTCACTTCTGCCAGCCGCCTGATTGGCTGCTCCAGCAGGCCAATCCGGTTGCGGATTCACTTCCACCTGGAGTTGGATTGGGTAGCTCCCGCTGATTCTGAATCCTATTGTTCTAGGATTCAGCTCAGTACATAACACCCCTCCCCTCTAAGTTCCAGTCCTGCCCGGGAAGTTGCATTCGTAGTCCCCAAGGTCTGCTGGCCGCCTCCGTGTGCGCTGTGGCCTGGGGTGTTCCTTGGTCAGGGGTTCTGGTTCTGGCTCGTGTTCCGAGGCTGCTGGCTGTGCCGGGGCTGTCTGGTCTGGCGCCACTGAACCACTAGGTTGTAGCTCTGGTTCCGGTGTCCTTCCAGCCTCGGGGCGCCCCTCTGTGCCTACTGCTTCTGCTTCCCCTGCCCACCCCTCTCGCTCTACAGGCCTCACTGCCCTGCTGTCCCCTTGGGACCCCTCTGTCCCGCTCTCCTCCCGGGTTCCTCCTGGGAATCGTCGCCGTAGCTGGTCGCAGTGGCGGCGCCAACATTGCCCCCCTTCCGTTAGTACCTCGTACGACACGGGACCGGTCACCTTGGTGACTGTGGCGGGTACCCATGCTGGGCCTGCCCCAAAATTCTTTGCATACACTGGGTCCTGGGCCACAAATGTCCGGGGGTTCCTGCCTTTCCCCACCACTACCTCATCCTGAGCTCTGTCGGGGTGAAGTCGGTCCAGTCTAGTTGCAAGGCGCCGGCCCATTAGTAATTCAGCTGGGCTCCGGCCCGTCGTTGTGCTTGGGGTGCTGTGCTGTGCTAGAAGAAATGCAGCAAGGCGGTATTCCCAGTCCCCTTGTGTCATGCGGCGGAGGCCGTCCTTGGTGGTCCGCACCATGCGCTCCGCTTGGCCATTGGTGGCAGGGTGGAATGGTGCTGAGCGGATGTGGCGGATGGCGTTCTGCGCTGTGAAGGTCTGGAACTCCTCTGACGTGAATGCGGTTCCATTGTCCGAGACGAGGGTGTCAGGGAGCCCGTGGGTCGCAAACAGCTTACGTAGTACCCGGATGGCTGCCGCCGTAGAAGTGGATGGTACCAGTGCGACCTCCAGCCATTTGGTGTAGGAATCCACCACTATGAAGAATGTTTTTCCCTGGAAGGGGCCAGCGAAGTCCACGTGCAAGCGTGACCATGGATGTCGGGCGGACTCCCAGGGCTGGACTGGGGCCCTTGGGGGATTCGGGCGGGATTCTTGGCAGGTCTGGCCGTGTTGGACCCAGGCCTCTATCTCTCTGTCAATCCCCGGCCACCACACATAACTCCTGGCAAGGGCCTTCATCCTCACTACCCCTGGGTGTGTCTCGTGTAGGGCTGTGAGGACCCTTTTGCGGAGGGGCTGGGGAACAACAACCCTGCTTCCCCATAACAGGCACCCCTTGTGGGCCGACAGTTCATGTTTGCGGTTTGTGTAGCCAGCGAATTCTGGCCCGGGGCTGCTGCTGGGCCATCCTCGCCACACCCAGTCCAGGACCCGGGAGATGACCCTATCTTTTGTGGAATGGTGCGCAACTTCTTGTGCCTGAATGGGTCGGTCGGGAAGCAGCTCCAGGGTCATAACCTCTTGCGCAGGCGCTGGGTCGGGGCCTGTTTCTGGTAGTGGTAGCCTGCTGAGGGCGTCTGCGTGGCCCATCGCCTTCCCAGGGCGGTGGATTAGTGCATACTGGTAGCTGGCAAGGAAAATTGACCACCTGAGGACACGTGGAGACAACACTTGGGGGGTCTGCTTCTCAGGGGCAAACAGGCCAAGCAACGGCTTGTGGTCAGTCACTATGGTAAAGGGCCGCCCGTACAAGAAATCATGGAATTTTTTTACGCCCTTCACGATTGCCAGACCCTCCTTGTCAATCTGTGAGTAGTTTCGTTCGGCTGCAGCAAGCGTCTGGGAGAAGTATGCCACCGGCACCTCTCTTCCATCCGGGAGTTGGTGTCCCAGGACAGCGCCGATGCCATAGGGAGAGGCGTCGCATGCCAGCACCACTGGCAACCTCTCGTCGAAGTGTGCTAAGACCGAGTTCGAGACGAGCAAGTCCTTGACTGCCTGGAATGCGGCCCTTTGTCGCTGGCCCCACACCCAAGGGGCCCTTTTATCTAGGAGTCTGTGTAGGGGCTCCGCTACCGCTGCCTTATGGGGAAGGAAGGCATGATAAAAGTTCAATAGTCCCAAGAATGACTGAAGTTCGGGCTTGCTCTTGGGCGCTGGGGCCTCACAAATGGCCTGTACCTTGTCACCGGTTGGATGGACCCCTTCTGCGTCCACCTTAAATCCCAGAAAGTCCACCTGTGGCACTCCCAGTAAACACTTTTCCCGCTTCACCTTGAGGCCCGCCGTCTGGAAACGGTGCAGGACGGAGCGGAGGCGGTCCTCAAATTCCTCTGGTGTGGGCCCGGCGATCAGTACATCATCGAAGAAGGGGGTGACGCCAGGAATCCCTTTAAGGAGAGAGTCCATTAGATTCTGGAATATGCCTGGTGCCACGCTAACGCCAAATTGCAGCCGCTTTACTCTGAATGCCCCTCTGTGCGTCACAATCGTCTGAGCCTCTGCTGTGGCTTCGTCCACAGGCAACTGTTGATACGCTTGGGCCAAGTCCAGTTTGCCAAAGATTTTTGACCCAGCCAGGGTGGCGAGGACATGGCTGACCACTGGCACTGGGTATGCATGGGCCGTGAGAGCCTTGTTTATGGTGCATTTGTAGTCTGCACAGATGCGGACCGAACCGTTAGGCTTGACGGGTGTGACAATTGGAGTTTCCCAGGGGGCGTTGGGCACCGGCTCCAGCACTCCTTGCTCCACAAGCCGGTCCAATTCCTTGTCTATGCGGGGTTTCAGGGCGAACGGGACCCGGCGGGCCTTGTGCCTGATGGGTCGTACAGCGGGGTCTAGCTGTAGGGCAATGGGGGGTCCTGTATATCGTCCCAATGCCCCATCGAAAACCCCTGGAAACTCTTTGCATATGGCGTCCACGTCCACTTGTAAGCTAGTGCGGTTCACCCCGGTAACGGCTAGCCCCAGAGGTCCAAACCATGCCAGTCCCAGTAAGCTAACGTAGGGGCCCTTAACTACCAGCAAGTCCAATTGTTGCTTTCGCCCTCGATATTGCACCCTGAAGGTCCCCACCCCCATAGTAGGGACCTTACGTTTCTGGAAGTCCCGGAAGGTGAATGGGGCCGGCCTTAGTTTGGGACCCCCATTAGGGCACAGTTCCCTTAATGTTCGGGCCGAGATTATGGATAGAGTTGAACCCGTGTCCAGCTCCATGCGGCATGGGGCTCCCTCTATCTGTACCTCTATATAAATTTTCTCTGTGCTGGGATGGGGCAACTGGAATACCTGGTAGTCCGTGATCTCCGTCGAGTTGCCTTGGTGCATGGTGCCGTTGTGACCTGGGGCTCCTGGGTCGGTCATCTGATGCTTGTCGACGGGTGAGTCGAGCCCGACACACCCGGGCGATGTGTCCCAATTTTCGGCACTGCCTGCACTCTGCGTTGCGGAAACGACAGGTCCTCCTCTCGTGGTTCTCCCCGCAGCTTGCACAGTTCCCTCCTTCTCGTCGAGGCTGCTGTGGTGTGTGTGCTGCTTGAGTGCGCCGCTGTACTCGGTGTACTTCCTCCCTGTCAGATTCGGATTCGTCGGTGAGGTCTTCGTGGTAGACCCTCGGTTGGGATGGCGGGGCCGGTCGTGCCTCTTGCGTTGACCTCTCGGCGGCTTCGGTTGCCAGGGCTTCCTCCAGAGCAATCTGGAACGTGAGGTCTTTTTTGGCGTAGAGGCGTCGTTGCAACATCTCGTCCCTCAGGCCACCGACGAGGCGGTCACAAAGCATGTTCTCCAATTCTGAGAAGTTGCATAACCGGGCGGCTTGGCGGAGGGAGGTCACAAACCCAGTTATGGTTTCCCCCGGGGCTTGCCGCTTTGCGTAGAAGGCATTTCGGCAAGCTACCACTGAGGGCTGTGGTGAGAAGTGCTCCTTCAGCCGTTCCATTATTGTTTTGTAAGAGACGGTAGCGACATCTCTAGGTGCAAGGAGAGCCCGGGCGATTTCAAACGTCTCCTCTCCACAGACACTGAAGAATGTCGCCCTCTTCATGGCATCGTTGGTGACTTCTTTCGCTTGCAGGAGGAAGTTGAAACGGGCGGCGTACCCTTCCCAGTCTCCTGATGCTGGTTTGAATGGCGAGAAGCTGCTGTTGGTTGCCATTCTGGGTTCCTTGGGTCCTGGAGCTGAAGCCTGGATGCACGGTGCGATGCAGCGGTGCAGCAGGTGGCGGTGCTGCGGTGCAGTGCGTGGTGGCGGTCAGCTCAGCAGGATCCCATCCTCGTCGCCAGTGAAATATACTCGGAGTCGAGAGTGAATTTCATGCTCTTTATTCAGTTCATAGTCATCAAGGAGGAGAAGAGAAGACGAATACTCTTTTCCCAAAACCATCTGCTTATATACATTATTTACACAATGGGCCTTGCGTGATTGGCTACTTCAGGGCTACACCTGTGGGCCAATTATATTGTGGATTGACTTCTGCCTGCAGCCTGATTGGCTGCTCCTACAGGCCAATCAGGTAGCAGATTCACTTCTGCCAGCCGCCTGATTGGCTGCTCCAGCAGGCCAATCTGGTTGCGGATTCACTTCCACCTGGAGTTGGATTGGGTAGCTCCCGCTGATTCTGAATCCTATTGTTCTAGGATTCAGCTCAGTACATAACACTAGCCGAAAAAACGGATTTTTTTGTTTTTTCCTGGTTTATTCTGACGTGGCGGCCATTTTGGAACTGAGCGGAGCATGCTCAGAAGCGACTTTTGATGCTGCTCTGCCCAGTTCCAAAATGGCGGCAGCACTACTTCCGGTCTGCTACTTCCGGCCCGGTCCCTTATTTCTCCGACAGCAACTTGGCAGGTATGCCCCCAAAATGAGTGTCTTTGGGGGCCACACTCTTGTGGGAGCCAATACAGGACACCCCAGGATCCAATCGGAATCCAGGATGTCATCTGTAATTCTTCCATGATGTCCCGGGGTGTGCAGGGAGTTCCACAGAGCATTGTTTCCCCCACCAAAGGCTTGGTCCCTAATAAAGGCTGACTGGATCTCAGAGGCTGTGCGGGGAACCCCCAGAATGTCTGGATGTAAATGATCAAATGGTGAAAAGGGGAATCAAATCCCTGGCTGAAGAGTTAAGTAAAGAAATGTTTTAGATGAATAGGTAGATGGATATTTATAGAATATCAAATATAGACACTGGCTGTCAAATACCAAATTATGTATCTGGTGCTGTCATATATCAAACATCAAGTATCAAATAGCAAGTGACTTTGGCTTTCGGTTTATCAAACACCCTCAGACTTCCAGCAGCACTAGGCAAATGCTAAATGCCATTGCATGACAGCTGTCAAATATACTTAAATATCAATGGTCAAATATTGAAATCCGATATTGGGGGAAATGCCAAATATTGTAGAACATTGTATATACTTTTTGATCTCACTTTGACTTTTGATATCATGGTGTCTCCCAGGACCAGATCCAGGGAATTAGAATTGGGGACACTGTGTTGCGGTGACGCCTATGGGACTGAGTCCAGATAGTACCATTGGGTGGGAGAGGACTTTTCATCCCCCTGGCAATTATGTTATGGGATGCTGCTTCTAGAGACTACCGTAGCAACCAGAGAATATTACTTCAAGCCATTGGAATGATCTTGTGGGCTTCCATAGAAATCCACCTTGACCCCTGTCAGGATTTACGATCTCTCCCTCACACCAAGAAGCAACAGGCTGGCGGTTTTATAACGTTCAGATTTATTTCTATTTACACACTAGCTCAGTTAGAGCACCAGGCTCAATCGTCCTAACTAGAAATGGCAGTTGAGCCGACTGGAGGGCGGGATCTTCTCCAACAGGAAATACGCCATCGGCTGCTCCTCTTGTGGGCTTGACACCAATCCTGAATTCTGCTCAATCTCCAGGAGCGAGGGGATTCCGGAACCACCGACTGTCCTGCTTGCCCTTCCTCCCCAGAGAGCATGTCTGAAAGTTGAGGCTGCTCTGCCTTATGTCTCTCTGGGAATTTACGACCTGCATTCCAGGGGAGGAGGGTCTCACTTCACTCTCTGTGTGTGAAGAAAGCAAACCTCCATCTCTTTGTGCCTCCCCCCCCCTGCTCCTCAGACGCCTCACTTTCACTCTGGGAAGGAACATGCCTGACAACCTCCATGCTGTTGTTGTTTAGTCGTTTAGTCGTGTCCGACTCTTCGTGACCCCATGGACCATACCCCTTCATGGATCGATGCCTTGTCGTGGCGAAGGGGCTTGAATAACTCAGAGAAGCTATGAGCTATGCCATGCAGGGCCACCCAAGATGGACAGGTCGTAGTGGAGAGTTTTGACTAAACGTGATCCACCTGGAGAAGGAGCTGGGAAGCCACTCCAGTATCCCTGCCAAGAAAACTCCATGGACAAAGACAACAACCTCCATGCTATTGAACATCTATATGAAGTTGATGGGAGATGTCATCAGGAGTTTTGGTGAGAGGTGTCACCAATGTCTGCTGACACCCATTCCTATGTATTACCTGAATCTGGAGAGGTGGTTCAGGTGCCGGATTGGTGCCTGGAGGCAGTGATGGGCACATATGGGCAAACAGAATCAAGGCAAGATGGAGGGGTCATATGTTCCAAGTTCTTAGGTCCAAGAGGTTGGGGAGATGGTCTCCTTGAGGGGTGTTTGTGTGTGTGTGAAGGTGCAGGTGCATATTTTAGGGCTGCATGCCCCCCAAGAGTTCCATTTTGAGTAGGATGTCCAGGAACACAGAAGCCAATCCCAGCTTCTGCTTGAATCCCAGAATGTCCCATTTTGGGGGGTCTGGTGTTCACTCTGGTGCAAGTCAGCAGCACATCTAGTCTGAAGAGTTTCAGAGCGACAGACCTGAAGGCGCTTTGGTGCAATGTTGCTGATGACTGCCAGAGCTCTGGTTTGTCTGGCAATTGTCAGCAGGGACACGCCAAAGTGCTTTCTGGTTCACTGCTCTGGGATGACCTTGCTGATAATCGCCACAGCGTTGGACCAGAAGGTGCGCTCCTTCTGATGTTCCAATTTTGGGGACAGAAATTTTGGAGGGTATGAGGCTGCTGCTGGATACATCATTATGGGACCACAGCGCTAATACCTAAAACGATCCTCTTGCTTTCTTTTTGATCGTAATATTTTTGATGGTAAAAGGCACCTGGACAGCGTTCCTCTAGTCTGTGGTCCCACAGCACTAAGATCAGAGTCAATATGAAAAGCAATGCAAACTATAGGATCAGATCTAGCTCAATAACACAATTGGCAAACCCCTCCCTTCAAAACCATTAAGGAGACTGGCTTTTGGAAGTCAGGATTAAGCCGGGAGATTGCAAAGAAAGAATATCTCTAATGTTTCTAAGTGCCCTTGTTTTCAGATAAACCTTGTTGCTCAGGGGCTGGTGGCAGACTCTAAGCTGGAATGATAATGACATCTTTTACAGACATTTTTAAGGTTAGCATTATCCACCCTGAACCTTGAGGATGGGTCACAATTACAGATTCAGAGTCTTGTGTTGTTGTTGTTGTTGCTGTTAATGCAAAATGGCAGCAGGGAGCATCTTTTCAAGACGTTTTGGAGAGGGAGCAAAAGTGAGTGTAATGCTTCAGACTACTAAACAATTTCTTTCGACTTGTTTCCCCCTGCCCCAAGGCTACAAAGAAACAATTGAAAATGTGCAGGTAATATTGGGGAGGGGGGAGAGGCATATTTTAATGTGCCTAGTTGAGTTTCACTGAACTGCTGGAACCTTCTGGACAGGCAGCAACTATTGTTTTTAGGCAAGCCCACCCATACGCTCAGAAAGTTTGCCTGAGTTTTAATTTGTTTTCATGTATTTTAATGTGGGTTTAAATTTCTGTATGTTTTAAATCATGGTTGCAAATTGTTAACAATAATTTTGTTTTCTCTTTTCTGTAAGCCGCTTTGAGACTTTTTTCTTTCTTTGATCAAGCAGCGTTTAAATTTCATGAAATAAAATAAATGAACGAATTACAGCTCTAAAGAGAGAGAAGAGAAATTCATGGAGAACAAGACTATTCATGGCTACTATCCACAATGGCCATGGCTGCACTTGGGTCCTCCTGTTTGTGGGCTTCCTACGGCCACTGTCAGAGCAAAATGCTGGTCTAAGTGGGCTTTGGGTTCTTCTCTGGTTCTTAAACTATGAACCCAAGTGATATGTGTGGGAATGTTCAGGGAGGCAGGAGAGGATATATTGTTTATTAATATCCTTCCTAACTTGCACTAGCAAGTTCTTTTACTTAGCAGAGTTCCTCTTTTAAACGCACAGCGGGAAGCTGGTTGCAGGCTTGTGTAAGCCTCTCACTACTAGGTTCCTGGTAAATTCCCTTATATCCCTCTTACATGAATAAACATGCCACAATCTTGTTTAAAGTATATAAAAGAAGTTTACTCACAACATCAATTCACAGTTGGATCCCTGAAGGCAGACTTAGTTACAAAGTATATCCATGTGGATCTATCCCATATGGGGATAATCCCTGTGTCCTCTGTTGGCTGAAAGCCAACAGAGCACTTCTAGTTAAAAAGCTGCTCCAACGATGGAGGAAGTCAAAGAGAGAGAGTGGCAGAATGCCTTGTCCTTTCGTTACCTGGACAGGTAAGATCACGCCCACCTCTAGTCACATGCAAAGGAAGTATACCTCAGCCAGAAGGAAACATGAAATTTTCGATTGGCTGGACCAAACATTGCTCCGCATATCCTCTCTAGGAAAACAAGGAATGTTGTACTTGACTGCTACTTATGTATCTTATCCCACAGTATGGAGGCAGGACTTCTGTGTTGGAGGTAGCTATGCTTCTGAATCCCAGTTGCTGGCAACTGCAGGAGGGGAGAGTGATCTTGTGCTCTAATCCTGCATGTGGATTTCCATACAGACATCTAGTTGGCTACTGGGAGAGGATGCTGCTGGATGAGATGGGCCATGGGCCTGATCCTGCAGGCTCTTCTGACGTTCTGTATCCTATAGAACTCCTTATGGCTCCCCATTCCCACTTCACCAATCTGAACCTCTCCCACGCACCCCTTGCTTTATACAACCCCCCCCCAATCCCTTGCCAAAACTAGTTTGTGCTTTGCTAGATGCTTACTTCTAACATTCAGACTTAATGGCGCCAATTAAGTAAATTTGTACAAAATTGCATAATTCGCATCGGATGGCAGCATTCGCTGGGGAATTGCCATGGGCTCATTTAGACAATGTTTAACAGGGCTGCAATAAGATGGGTTTGCTCCGAGGATTAATTCTGAAAGGTATAGAAATAAAGTGGCTTTTGTGTTTCTTAAATGTATACATAAACAGAGCCTCCTAGTTCCTCGGGGGCAAGACTCCTCCCTTCTACATGGGCTCACTTCTTCAAGTTCCCCTTCCCTCCCTCTCTTTCTTAATTCCAATTATTCAGTGTTATATCACAAGCTCTTCTGCCTCTCCTCTCCCCATCCTTCCTCACACTATGGCCATTGCATCATTTTCTAGTTCCTGGGTTTCAAGTTCCACCTTGGCAAAAAACATGGGCCAGGGGGGGGAGGGGGGGAGGATTTCCCTTGAAGGTTCAGGTATGAAGGCTCACCCCCAATTCCCAGCCGGCCAGAATTTACTCAGTAATGCATTCCTGGAGTTTAAGGAGCCTGCAAGAGTGACTCTGTTAGGATAGACACTAAATAGGCTGCTCATCCTCTACCCAACCAGCTTCTACACAACCTCAGCATCTCACCATCTTTCATCCAACCACACTCCACGAAATGCAGCTTATTCAACCCATTTTCTTCCTGTCCATGCAGAACCCTCCTTGTATCTTATATGGATCCCCCCCCCCACACCTTACCATGTAACGGTTGGGTTCCTCTTCAACTGGTTTTTTACTGGTCTTGTGGTCAACTTGCATTCTTGTGTACGTGACACTGGCCCTACAGCTAATGGGTCTAACAACAAGTCCACCTCACTACCAAGCAGCATTTCTTGACCAATCACATCCCTGGCATGTTTCTTGGTGGCTGAGACATGGCATCATGGCAGTGATGTGGGGCATGGTCCCAGTATGGGGCCAGGCCAGGACCCAGACGGATGGATTATTCAAGTGACAAGAAAGGAGATTCTGACTCAACACCAGGATGAACTTTCTGATGGCAAGAGTTGTTCGACAGGGGAATGGACTCCCTCAGGAGGTTGTGGACTCTCCTTCTTCGGAGGTTTTAAAGCAGAACTTGGATGGCCATCTGCCAAGGATTCTTCAGCTGTGATTGCTGCATTGCAGGGGTTGGACTAGAATTCAGTGATGGCGAACCTATGACATGCGTGTCAGATGTGACACGCAGAGCCCTCACTGCTGGCACGCATCCCAGCAGCCCATTCACGCTATTGTTGTTGTTGCCCCCCCATTTGTTCAGGCATCCTATTCAGTGGCATAGCAAGGTCAGGGGGTACCTGGTGCGGAAACTTTCTTGTCACCCCCTCCTACAGCCTGTCTCCATTACAGCTTGTCTCCGCTAGAGCTTGTATCCGCTGTTAAAACCTGGATCCTTTGTTGTTGTTGTTGTTGTTGCTGGTAGCCAGAGATTGGTTTTTTTAATCCTTTCTGTGCTGTTTTTTCTGGCGCTTTGGCAGACTGATTGGGTGTAACAGCGTTCATTTTTTAACCCGTTCTGTGCTGGTTTTTTTGGCGCTTTGGCAGACTAGGTCGGTGCTGCGTGTTAGTTCCAGCAAAGGTATTATTCGTCATTTATTTCTGTTCTCTTTCCTCCCAAAACAGTACAGCAGTTTTGGGGCATCCCCCCCAAAAAAAGCAAAGCAACTTTTGCACCCCCCCAAAAAAACCTCCAAAACTTTGGTCATCAGCTCCCCACAAAAAGCTCAACAACTCTGGGCACTTTGTGATAAATAAGGGGTTTTTGGTTTGGTTTGGTTAAATAATTAGTTTTTGGTTTATTAAATACAATTATACATTTTTGTTATTTGAACTACAAATATCGCGAAATTATGATTTTTTTCTCTCTCAAAATGACACACCACCCAAGTTATGCTCGTTTTTTTTGGGCAAATTTTGACACACCAAGCTCAAAAGGTTGCCCATCACTGGACTAGATAGACCTTGGGGGTCCCTTCCAATTCTACAATCCCATGGTTCTCTGAATTTCACCTGCTCTGCCAGACCCACATTTTAAAACCGCTGTTTTCAGTAGGCTAGGGTAGGCGCTTGGAGTTCTTTACTTTGAACCATTCTATCTCTCCTCTTGGGAGGACGACTCAGCTGCAGAATAAATTGCCGTGTCATAAAGCTTCCTCTGGATATTTTGTCTGCATTTCCCCTCTCCTCATTTCAGCTTATTTACATTCATTCCCCGGCTCCTCGTGGCAATGGGTAGCGAACTACAGTGAGTCAGGCAGAGATGGAACAGCCCGAGAGGGTAGAAAAATGAAGCCAAGTGTGTTCTCAGAGAGCCCTGAAGACGGGAGCCTTGACCCTGAAGGAAGCCTTCTGGGTGGTCCAAGAGACAAACAGCGCTGCACATTTAGCATTGTGGCTGCCTGGAATACAAATAGGCCACCTCCCCTCAAAGGAAGAGAACTATCTGCTGCACCCCTAGATGTTTTGGACTAAACTCCCATCAACCCCAGCCAGGACAGCCATAGGATGCTGAGCAGTGAGGTAGCTTAGGGGGTGCAGGGCAGATGGAGGTCCCCCCAGGACTGTCAAACAGTTAGAATCATAGAATCATAGAGTTGGAAGAGACCACAAGGGCCATCCAGTCCAACCCCCTGCCAAGCAGGAAACACCATCATAGCATTCTTGACATATGCCTGTCAAGCCTCTGCTTAAAGACCTCCAAAGAAGGAGACTCCACCACACTCCTGGGTAGCAAATTCCACTGCCGAACAGCTCTTACTGTCTGGAAGTTCTTCCTAATGTTTAGGTGGAATCTTATTTCTTGTAGTTTGAATCCATTGCTCCGTGTCCGCTTCTCTGGAGCAGCAGAAAACAATATTTCTCCCTCCTCCATATGACATCCTTTCATATATTTGAAGGGGTTCAGGAGGACAGAAGAGTCCCACTGGATCAGGCCCAAATCGTGGGGTGGATTTTGACTTTGGGAGCTACCAGAGAGGAATATCCCAGAAGCTGGAACATAAGAGCACAAGAAAAGCCTGCTGGATCAGGCCAGTGGCCCATCTAGCCAGGCATCCTATTCAGTGGCATAGCAAGGTCAGGGGGTACCTGGTGCGGAAAATTTCTTGTCACCCCCTCCACACATTGAAAGAAGGAAAAATAAGATACTTATTTTCTGGTTTATTTACTTAACATTGTAAGCATAAGCACTTAAAAACCTTTTTATCGCGATGGGAATTTATTTTAAAAGCACATATTTTTGCCATTTTGTCACCCCCCTCAGTGATGACACCCAGGGCAGCCTGCACCCACCGCACCTCCATTCCTATACCACTGATCCTATTCTCACCGTGGCCAAGAATATGCCTGTGGGAAGGCAGATCAAGGGCTGTGATAGTACCACTCTATTCTGGCTTGGACAGACCACACCTGAAGTCCTCTGTCCAATTCTGGGCACCACAATTCAAGGAGGATGTTGACAAGCTGGAAGGTGTGCAGAGGAGAGCAACCAAGTTGATCAAGGCAGGGCCTGGAAACCAAGCCTTATGAGGAGTGGTTGAAGGAGCTGGAGAAGAGGAGACTGAGAGGTAGTATGAATGCCATCTTCAAATATCTCAAGGGTTGTCACATGGAAGAGGGAGCAAGCTAGTTTTCTCCTGCTCTAGAGGGTGGGACTTGAATCAACGGCTTTGAGTTACAAGACAAGAGATTCCAACTCAACATCAGGAAGAACTTTCTGATGGTAAGAGCTGTTTGGCAGTGGAACAGACTCCCATGGCAGGTTGGGGACTCTCCTTCCTTGGAGGTTTTTAAGCAGAGGTTTGAGATTTGAAGCAGAGATTGGATCGCATGTTCTGAAAGATATTGCCCTTGTGGCCAAATCCAAACATGTTTTATTTTATTGCCCATTTTATGTAAAAACATAGGACAAGCATTTGGACCCCTCGTTGTAGGAGGGGATCTATCACACCAACTCTTCTAGGGTGTCCTTTCTGTTGAATAACTGTAGGGATGACCTTACTATGTCATCAAAGATTCTAAGAGCCACCTTTATATCTCACGACATCTGGACAGTTTTATCCTACTATCTATCTACTATGACTCGTTGCCAGTGTTGTGTTTTGATCCATGTATACAATGCACTCTTTTTATGCCAGTAAAGGAGATTGCATTGGTAAGAGCTCCCGGTGGAGTACAGGGTCAGGTTTAAGGTGCTGGTTTTGACCTTTAAAGCCTTATGCGGCTTAGGACCCTCGTACCTACGGGAGTGCCTCTCCCGGTATGCCTCACAGAGGACATTAAGGTCCACAAATAATAACATACTGGAGATCCTGAGTCACAAGGTGGTTAGACTGGCCTCGACCAGGACCAGGGCCTTCTCAGTACTAGCCCTGACCTGGTGGAACTCTCTCTCTCAGGAGACTAGGGCCCAGCGGGAGTTGTCATCTTTTCATAGGGCCTGCAAGACGGAGCTGTTCCACTTGGCCTTTGGGCTGACTCAGTCTGACCCCGGTGTACCCTCCCCTAAGGTTTTATCCTACAGATATTTTTTATGCTTGCTTTGATATTCTTGTTGTTAGTCGCCCTGAGCCCGGTCTTGACTGGGAAGGGCAGGGTATAAATAAAATAATTTATTATTATTATTATTATTATTATTATTATTATTATTATAGCTGAAATATACTCGGAGTCCTGTAGTGACTTCATGCTCTTCATTGCAGTTTGTAAAACAGTGAATGAAATGCCCCCCAAACCTCAGGCTTTTATATACATTATTTACACAATTAGTCCTGTCTGATTGGCTGATTCTGCTTCCCTCCTGGAGCCTGATTGGTCTTTTCCTGCAAGCCAATCAGTTGTTGCATTCTAGGATCCTACTTGCCTATTGTTCTAGGATCCAAGCTTAGTACATAACAGAAGCAGAGGTTGGATGACCATCTGTCATGGGCGCTTTAGCTGAGATGCCTGCATTGCGGGGGGTTGGACTAGAGGAACCTTCCAAATCTGCGATTCTTTGATTCTATGATTCTATAAGCCTGCAAACAAAATCTGATTACAACAGCCGTTCTCCCCACTTCTGGTTCCCAGCGACTGTCATTGAAAGCCATACTTCCACTGCACCTCCCCATGTCCTTGGGCATCCGTCAGAGGCAGCTGCTCCACTCTACCTAATGACAGAGCCAGCTCTGATTCCATAGGTCCTGGTGCTACTTTGTGCCGGAGACACCTCCTTCCCCACTCAAAGCCACTGTTTGGCAGCTGCTGTGCCATAATCTGTTTGCTCGGCTGGGGTCACGGCATCTGCTTATTTGTCAGCTTTTCCAATCGTTAAAATGTGCATTATTGTTTGGCACACGGTGTCTTTTAATTCCTTTTAGAGGCTTTATCCCGTCCACCTGCAGGCATTTGTCCAAATGCATTGCTTGGCAACGGCTGGATTTGCAGTCTCTTCCTGCAACGGGAAAGAATCAGACCAGGCCCTGCAGCTCTAGACCTGCCTTGGCTTGTCTCCTCCCCTGCACAAACTCACAAGGTGGAGGTGAGGGTGGAGGATGAAGCCAGGGAGATGTCACAGTTGTCCAACACTTTGGCCACCTCATGAGAAGAGAAGACTCCCTGGGAAAGACCCTGATGTTGGGAAAGATGGAGCGCACAAGGAGAAGTGGACGACAGAGGACAAGATGGTTGGACAGTGTTCTTGAAGCTACTAACATGAGTCTGACCAAACTGCAGGAGGCAGTGGAAGACAGGAGTGCCTGGCGTGTTATGGTCCATGGGGTCACGAAGAGTCGGACACGGCTAAACGACTAAACAACAACAACAACGTGGTGAACCTCAGAGACCCACCTGCCATTCAGGGAAAGAGTTTGAAGTTTGAGCATCCGAGATTCCAAAACTTGCTAGGCTAAATGTTTCCCCAAAGCTGGTTGGATCACATAAGAACCTAAGAAAAGCGTGCTGGATCAGGCCAATGGCCCGTCTTGCTCAGCACCCTGTCCTCATTACCAGATGCCTATGCAAACTGTTGCCTGGGGATCTCCCCTCCTGAGGTTTCCAGGAGCTGGTATTCAGAATTGGTATAGCTGCCTGCAAACGTGAAGGCCGAGCCGAGCCATCGAAACTAGTAGCCAGTAGATTGGGTCTCTTCTATGACCTTTGATTTGGGGTGGCTCTCGGGTAGCTTTAACTAACTGCCTGTCTGAACATCTGAACATTTAATATTTCTGATAAATGAATATACGTACAGTGAACTGAAAGAGAGAAGGGGAAAGGGGTCTGTAAGAGAGCCCGGTCAGAGTGGTTTCTCTTAGGGTGGGAGCCTAAGGAAGAGGAAATTCTCCCAGGTGGGAGGTGGGAAGATTCAGCTCTCTCTGCGTGTGAAGATTAAGGTAAAATAGTGACTGAGTGTGACATAGATATAATTTTGTGCCTTATGAGGATCATTTGAGGATTATTAATGTGTTTTATATTCTTTTTCATTTCCTCTGTTTGATATATCACTTATTTATTATTCTCCTTGGTTTAGTTGGAATTTTATGGTACATTCGGTTGAAAACCTTTAATAAAATTGATTTAAAAAAGAAACTACAGTAGTAGCCACCCATGGCCTTCTGCATGAATTTGTCAAATCCTCTTTTAAAGTGCCCCAGCTTGGTGCCCATCGCTTCCTTCTATGGATGAAAGAGCAGTAGTTTAACTCTGTACTACATGAAGAAAGATTTTCTCTTACCTGTCCTGAATCTTCCAACATTCAGCTTTATTGGATGTCCATGAGTTCTCATGTTATGAGAGAACTGATTTTTCCCCTTTTTGTGTTTGTTTGTTCATTTACTTACTTACTTATACATTTCACTAATTTTATATACATTTCACTAGTTTTACCATCATTTTGACATTTCAAAACGACTTCCTTCCTCCTCTTTCTGCGGTTCCTTAAATTTGTTTTTAATATCTTCTGTATATCCAAATTAACTTAATTTGCTCATTTGGTCATCTTCTTTAAATATATACTCTTCTAAAACTGCAGATTGTTACAATAATCCTGCCAATGTTTTTATCTGTTTATAATTTATATGTAAATATTTGATAAACCATTTCCATTCTTTTATTTTAAAAAATGTTATCTTGATTTCTTATTCTTCCAGTAAGTTTCACCATTTCTGCATATCCCATAAATTTTTGTATCCATTCTTCCTTTGCTGGGACTTCTTCTTTCCATATTTGGACAAGTAACATTCTTGCCGCTGTAGTCGCATACATTTTAGGTAGTTCTGTCCCTATAATTCCCCAAAGAAAAGCTTTTGCTTTTTTGACAAAGGTTATTTTAAACATCCTTTTCGTTTCATTATATATCATTTCCCAGTAAGCTTTAGCCTTACTACAAGACCACCACGTTTGATAAAAAGAACCTTCTTTCTCTTGTGTTGTGAAAGAGGGAATCTTGTCTCGATCCCCTTTCTTCAAGCCATGCATAATTTTACAAGCTTCTATCATTACTTGCTTTCCCCCTAAAATAAAAAGTCCCGAATGCTTTAACCTTTCCTCATAGGAGAATCGCTCCAACCACATCACAGGAGGCAGGGGTGACCGCCAAGCTTGAAATATTTATTATTATTCATGGAGAAGAGGGCTATTGATGGCTACCAGCCAAGATGACTATGTTTTGCCTTCACAGTTGGAGGCAGCAATGCTTTTGAATTGCAGCTGCTAGAAACCACAGGAAAGGAGAAGCTTCTTTTTTATGTACATCATATTTGTATTGAGTCTCCGTATTTTTACTTTACATACATAAAAAGGTAAAGGTAAAGGACCCCTTTACCGGTCGCAGACGACTCTGGGGTTGCGGCGCTCATCTCGCTTTACAGGCCGAGGGAGCCGGTGTTTGTCCGCAGACAGTTTTTCCGGGTCATGTGGCCAGCATGACTAAGCCGCTTCTGGCAAAACCAGAGCAGCGCACGGAAACACCGTTTACCTTCCCGACGGAGAGGTACCTATTTATCTAC
The DNA here is from genome assembly GCF_965207765.1 of Zootoca vivipara. Taxonomy (NCBI): domain Eukaryota; kingdom Metazoa; phylum Chordata; class Lepidosauria; order Squamata; family Lacertidae; genus Zootoca; species Zootoca vivipara. The sequence continues at coordinate 60,536,643 of NC_142593.1, forward strand.
TTGCACTTTGATGTGCTTTCGAACTGCTAGGTGGGCAGGAGCAGGGACCGAGCAACGGGAGCTCACCCCGTCACGGGGATTTGAACCGCCGACCTTCTGATCAGCAAGCCCAGACACTGTCCCAGCTCCTGCCAACCTAGCAGTTCAAAAGTACGCCAGGGCAAGTAGATAAATAGGTACGGCTGCAGTGGGAAAGTAAACAGCATTTCCGTGGCTTTGGCTTCCTTCACGGTGTTCCGTTGCACCAGAAGCAGTTTAGTCCTGCTGGCCACATGAGACGGAAAGCCATCTGTGGACAAATGCCAGCTCCTAAAAGCGAGATGTGTGCCGCAACCGCATAGTTGCCTTTGACTGGACTTAACAATCCAGGAGTCCTTTCCCTTAACCTGGTTGAAATCCACTGAGATAGGCCATTGGCCTCACCCAGCGCGATCCTCTTAGGCTCTCATGGCCTGCTGTCACTCTCCCATGGCAATGTCTGGGCCTCATGAGAATGAAGAGGGACCCACGGTTGCGATTAGAGAAGCCGCTGTTTCTCGCGAAGATGAAAACCAGAGCTGGTGGTGACTCTCCTAACCGCAGCAGCTCCCTTTATGGCAAGCTGCTCTCAATGTGGCCTTCTTGCCCCAACATCTGGTGAGCAGGGAGAGCCCACATGGCTCACAGGAAGACCCGGGGTGATGACAGGCACATCTCAGTGGCAGCAGCTGACGTCAGCATCGATCTGCTCCTGCTCCAAGGAGCTAGGATTCTATGCATGTCAAATACTGGTGCTAGCACACGTTGCAACAAGCCACACATATGCCCAAGTGGGGGAATGTAGCTCTTTGCAAGCTTTTCACTTAGAGGAGGTGCTTCTGCAAGTAGGATATTTTGGGGAAACTTGCAAAAAAAAAAAAGCCCTCCAGAAGGCAGTATGTGTGCATAATGCATAAGTTTATAATGCAGCACCCGACCCCACCTTATTTGAAAAAGGCAAAAACAAAAAAACCCCAACCCACTTGTTCCAAGCCTTAGGAGTGAATGCACACCCATGCGCTAGCAGGGCATGTTTATGTGGTTGTGGCCTGCGTGTGGCACTCATGACAGTTCCTCCACATTGCAAATGTGCTCATGGACCCAAAGAGTTTGGCCACCCCTGGAGCCAGTCTCTGGGTGGGTTCGAGTCTGTTGCGAGGATCTTTCTCTCTTAAATTGATAACATCCCTCCCAGATGGGTACTAATTGCGTGAGAAAGGTTGGCCCCTCCCACAAGGTCATATGTGGTACATTCTTTTTATTTATTTAAAAAAAAACAATTGTACATGTGCCATGCCTGCATACAGACACATCAGTGCCACATTTACATATAAGCTCGACAAGCTATAGCTTAGGGCCCTACTCTCTTGGGGGCCCCCCAAAAAATTAAAGGAAAAAAAACCCTGGATGTACATTTTGAAAGTATAAGATAAAAAACAAATAAAATAAAACCTACAGACAACTACAGTGTTTTGTGTTGTGTAGGCTCCTATGATGTAAGTCATGGGCCCTGCCTGCTAGCCTGCTCCCTAAAACATCACTGCTTTGCTCATTTCTGAAAACCCAGACACAACACAGTCGTTGAACTCTGTTTTGGCCAAAGTTGTTGGAAGGAAAAGAAGTTTTGAAGCTATTCTTAAGGCACTTTCCACCCGGGTGCTGTTTCCGACGGTCAAATCCCGGCTATGTCCAGGAAATTCAGGACATACGTTTACGCTAGTCATGGATGCTTTAGCTGAGATTCCTGCATTGCCGGGGGTTGGACTAAATGGTCCTTTCCAACTCTACAGTTCTATGATTCTATGTGTTACTTGAGTCAAGTCCTTCCTGTTAATTGCCCCGATCCTTTCTGCTAACCCATATCCATTCCACTAATACTGTAAGTCTGAGGAAACCTTTTCGCAACTCATCTGAATCTCTCCGAGCATCCCATAATATTATAATACTAGCAGCGGCTGCCCCTGCTCGCCTTGTTCGCTCAGTGGTAGAGCATCTGTTTTGCCTGCAGAAGATTCCAGATTCTATCCCCAGCATGTCTGCAGTGGGCTGAGAGACCCTTGGCTGAAACTGTGTGCATTGAGAACCAATATATATATATATATATATATATATATATATATATATATATATATACACACACACACACACACACACACACACACACACACACACACACACACACACATATATATCATATATATACCTGGAAGCAAAGGTGATCTTGAACAGGAGCAGAACAGAAAAGCATCCTTGGGTGCACTTGTTATTATAAAGGACAAGTGATGGGAAGGAAGGCGCTGGTAGCTTTTCCATAGGACCCGCGAAGCATCGTCTTCCTTCTCACACACACAGCGAGCAAAACGTCACCATGCCACATGTTGCAAGCATTCCAGGAAACCAGATCCGTATCCTCAGAGTGGCTCTGGTTCCAGAAGCCATAAATCATCCTGTCACAGAGCCTTAGATCTCGGGGAGCTGCTGGGCTTCTCCAGTACAGAAGACAGCCGGGATTCCACTGCCAAGAATGGCGGGAGAGTTCCTTCTGAGGAGGTCAGAGCCTGGAGCGTGTCACTTTGAGCCAGCTGATGACATCATTAAAGAGCAAGTCTTTGAAATGGAAGGTGCGATGTGGGGACACATAAGGAAGAGCCTGCTGGATGAGGCCAATGGCTCCTGTGTCTGTTTCTGTCCCGAATCTCTAAACATTCGACTTCATTAGATGTCCATGAGTTCTAGTGTTAAGAAAGAGGGAGAGGGGAGAAAACCACTATCCACTTTCTTCATTCCATGCATCATTGTCTAAACTTATCCGTCAACGTGTGCTGTCCCCTCTTTTGGGAGGTCTGGATCCCCAGCAAGGTGAAAGTGTGGGATTCTGCCTATCTGACGTTGACCAAAGGGTAATGGCGGGGGTAGCCGAGTTTTTGGTAGCAGGCCTCCAAGGAGCAGGTTAACAAGGAAAACCACTGATTCTTCATATATATATATATATATATATATATATATATATATATATATATATATATATACACACACACACACACACACACACACACACACACACACACACACACTCAGTCTATGTAGCCAACTGCTGCCTTTTTAATATATATTTCAAGGCTCTTATATGTTATTGTCTCTTTTATGGTTTTATCTGTAAAATGCCTAATAAAGGTTTGATAAGTAAGTAAGTCTAAACTTATCTTGCCTTTAACTCAGGTTTTCTCTAAATTAAAAAGTCCCCAAATACTGTGACCTTTCTTCATCATTTATTTTATTTTATTTTACACTTACTTTTCAACTTTCCACTGGAAAATTCAGGGCAGGTAAAAGGAAGGGCTTCTTCAGGCAGCACATAGCATACCCTGTAACATTCTTATAGGAAAATTTGAGGCACCGCCCCACCAATCTCATCACTCGCCCCCCTCTCTGCTGCCGACTCCTTCCTTGCTCACCCGCTCGCAGAAGCAACCTGCTTGCTGCCCTCCCTCTTCCTCCCCTCTCTTACCTTTTCCTGCTGTCTTTGTGTCAGGAATGAGCCAGCTCCAAGCGAAGGTTTGCAGCCAACTGCAGAAAGCAGCCAGGAACAGAGAAGCTTTGATGTTAGTCAAGAAGGGGAGAGCCAACAGCTGCGGTCCTCGGCTCTTCTTGACTTTGATTGGCAGGCTGATAAGAGAGTAGCTGAGAGCAGGCTAGAACACAGCCAAAGCTTGCAGGAAGCGAACTGTCTCAGAGATAGCCTCCCAGAATGGGAAGAGGTTGGAGCTGAGCCACTAAATCTGAAGAGCCGGTGAATGGGAGGGCTGCTAGATAGGAACCAAAACAAGAGATGTAAGGGTCGTAAATTCAATATCATCTGTCGACCCCGGAAGGAGTCTTCAGAAGGGTCATCTTGAGTAATGATGCCGGAGGCTTTGTTAGAGCCCTCCGGAGCTATCTGTTTGTTTTTGCAATAAACCCTCCTTTTTAATTATCTACACTTACTGTGTTATCAAGCTGGGAACCTGGACTCCTGACACTTCGCCTCTTGCACTGCAGAATCCGGAGGCACTGCACAGCCCAGAGCAGCCTGCCGGAAGGTCACCCCGGCCTGCGAAGCCTCCCCCCCCCTCCAGCGCAGCAGATGTACATCCTTCCAGAAGTGCTGTATCGGAAGGAGGAAGAGGAGTGGTGACACTCAGGGCGAAGGTAGGTTTTCCTTCCATTTTTGGGTCCTGCGCTCTGATGTGAGCCAACTGACCTCTGGCGCGGCCAGACCATGGGAGCCATAGCTGGGACATCCAGGACCGGGATCAGAAGCAGGGGTGGGTTCTGCCAATCTTCTTGTTGGGTTGAGAGCTGACACAAAATCCATTCGGAGGCCGGACCCCAACTCTGCTAAAGTCCCATTTGAGGGGAGAGGCTGGCAAAATATCCCAGGGATGTTGTTCTTCCCCCTCCCAGGTGGCCAGCGTTACACTGCACATGAGGCCATCGTCCGCAGCCCAGAATCTCATTACTAGGCTGCGCTGTTCTTCGGCTAAGCTGCCGTTGAGAAGCAGGCCTCCGCTCTGACTCCTAAGCCAAAAGCTCTTTTCTGTGATTCAGAGATCTGAGTTTTAATTAACGGGGAGCGGTGCCCATTCTGCTCAACGCAGCACTCTTAAAAGTTCAATTGTTGATTGAGGCGAGAGCCATTTCTCACCAGGTAGAGAAAATGAGACGCGGATCGGAACATAAAAGATTGTTTTAATTAAACCTGGCATTTCCAAGGCTTCTGCTGACAGGAGGATAATAGCGTAACTGGGGTTCAAAAAACGGATTAGACAAATTTATGGGGAATAGAGACATCACTGGCAATTAGCCAAGCCGGGCTGCCGACGGATGCTGAAATTGCCCTCCTCTCCCTTGAAAACAGACTTTGAAGAAGAAGAAAAATACCCTTTTTACAAGGCTCGGTGCCATTCAAATGCGAGACACTGGGTCTCCATGATGTGGTAATATAATGGATTCTGATCATGGGCCATCATGGGTCACGATGCCACATCACCAAGCAATATGTGGAGGTTTTTAAGCACAGGTTGGATGGCCACTGGGCTGGGATTCCTTAACTAGGATTCCTGCATTGCAGGGGGTTGGACTAGATGACCCTTGGGGTTCCCTTCAAACTCTACAGTTCTAGGATTCTATGACCTGCATGCCTGTGAGCGTAGCATCACAAGCCGCAGTGCCAGTGACCAGGGGAGGCTGGGGTTGTTATTGTTAAAAACGGATGAATGTAAACTAGAGTGCTATGAGGAGAGGGACGAAATCAAACTCTGAAAGGACTAGCGTCATTGGGAAGTGTGTGTCTGTGTGGACTTTCAAACAACTGAGCACCGCACAAACAAACTTGAAATCTGACCTGGTTCAGTCCCACCACGTAGCTGTGATTCCTAGAGGGTTGGGGGTCCAGACCCTCCAAGTGTCCCTATTTTCCAGGGACATCCCTGATTTAGAGAAGACATCCCAGTTTCTGATTTGATCCTGGAATTTCCCACTTTTCCTTAGGACGTCCCTATTTTCATCGAAGAAACGTTGGAGGGTATGGAGTTATCCGACCCCCGAGCCATCTGAAGGCAATCCTGTATAGGGAAGGGGTTTTTTATTTTATTTTAAAGTTTAATGTTTTATTATGCTTTTATATACAGTGGTACCTTGGGTTACAGACGCTTCAGGTTACAAATGCTTCAGGTTACAAACTCCGCTAACCCAGAAATAGTACCCCAGGTTAAGAACTTTGCTTCAGGATGAGAACAGAAATCGTGCTCCAGTGGCGCAGCAGCAGTAGGAGGCCCCATTAGCTAAAGTGGTGCTTCAGGTTAAGAACAGTTTCAGGTTAAGAACGGACCTCTGGAACGAATTAGGTTCTTAACCAGAGGTACCACTGTATGTTGGAAGCTGCCCAGAGTGGCTGGGGCAACCCAGTAAGATGTATGGGGTATAAATAGTAAAATTATCCTTCCGGAATGGGACGTCCCTATTTTCATCAGAGAAGTGTTGGAGGGTGTGGGGGTCCCTTCGAACTCCAGAGTCCTACGATCTATAGACTCAGGCGCTGCACCTAGGCCTTGACAGGAAAGGTCCTTCAAATCCCTTTCTCCCCCCGCCTCTCTTCTTTTCTTAATGCCTGATTGAAATGAGACAAAGACCACAGCGAGTCTGGATATTAAAGGGCTCCTGAACATTTGCGTCAAAGTCAAGGCTACGGGGGCTTCGACGTGCGAGGAAAAACGAAGCGGAAACCCGGGACCTGAGCTGGAATATTAAACCAAGCTATCAAAACGAGCCGTCCATCTCCCACTTGCAGCCATTACGCCTCCAGCAGAGACAATCAGAGGAAATAAAAAGGGTTTTAATCAATGCAAAGACTATTATTACATTGTTATGGCTCACAACGTGTGTGCCGCCAGGAAGGCCGCAAAACAGTCTGTCTCCTCTGAAAGAAAAGCGCTGCAAATCCTGAGCCCCGTCGGATGGCATTCAATGCACCTTTTCTGGCAGGTGTGGATCAATTGCGAAGCCAGACCTGGTCCCAAATCCCACTTCCAGTTACTCTGGAGCTGCGGTTTGAACGCGTGCATTGCTGAAATCTGCCTTCCGGTTCCTCAGAAGTCTTCTCCCCTCTCTATGAAAGAGGCTTCAGTTTTTCTGCCTCTCTGTTAGGACACACAAGGATTTCTTCAGAATGTTATCCTGTGCGGGGATTTGCCCTTGAGTAATTGCTGTGGCGGGGCCAAGAGTGGTCTCTGTGTGTTTTTTTTCTCCTTAATTATATTTCTCTAGCATTTCTGCACCTCCTCCGGTTGCCCACATTGCATGTTCTGAAAAAGGCTCAAGAGAGGAGCTACAGCAACATCGGAGAGCTGAACTGGTTGCTGATTTTCTACTGGGGTTACTATTAGCAGTGCTATTTCCCCCCTGGGAGGACGCAGGGGTACGCATACCCCTAAACATGTTGTGAATCTAAGTTTGGCCTCATTGAGGGGCAGTATTTCAATATGAGTAGGAAAATGGAAGTGATGATATTCCAGCTGAACTATTTAAAATTTTAAAAGATGATGCTGTTAAGGTGCTACACTCAATATGCCAGCAAGTTTGGAAAACTCAGCAATGGCCAGAGGATTGGAGAAGATCAGTCTACATCCCAATTCCAAAGAAGGGCAGTGCCAAAGAATGCTCCAACTACCGCACAATTGCGCTCATTTCACACGCTAGCAAGGTTATGCTTAAAATTCTACAAGGCAGGCTTAGGCAGTATGTGGACCGAGAACTCCCAGAAGTGCAAGCTGGATTTCGAAGGGGCAGAGGAACCAGAGACCAAATAGCAAACATGCGCTGGATTATGGAGAAACCTAGAGAGTTCCAGAAAAACATCTACTTCTGCTTCATTGACTATGCAAACTATGGCAAGTTCTTAAAGAAATGGGAGTGCCTGATCACCTCATCTGTCTCCTGAGAAATCTCTATGTGGGACAAGAAGCTACAGTTAGAACTGGATATGGAACAACTGATTAGTTCAAAATTGGGAAAGGAGCGTGACAAGGTTGTATATTGTCTCCCTGCTTACTTAATTTATATGCAGAAATCATCATGCGAAAGGCTAGACTAGATGAATCCCAAGCCGGAATTAAGAAGAAATATCAACAACCTCAGATATGCAGATGACACAACCTTGATGGCAGAAAGTGAGGAGGAATTAAAGAACCTTTTGATGAGGGTGAAAGAGGAGAGCGCAAAATATGGTCTGAAGCTCAACATCAAAAAAACCCAAGATCATGGCCACTGGTCCCATCACCTCCTGGCAAATAGAAGGGGAAGAAATGGAGGCAGTGAGAGATTTTACTTTCTTGGGCTCCTTGATCACAGCAGATGGTGACAGCAAGTCATGAAATTAAAAGGCGCCTGCTTCTTGGGAGAAAAGCAATGACAAACCTAGACAGCATCTTAAAAAGCAGAGACATCACCTTGCCGACAAAGGTCCATATAGTTAAAGCTATGGTTTTCCCAGTAGTGATGTATGGAAGTGAGAGCTGGACCATAAAGAAGGCTGATCACCGAAAAATGGATGCTTTTGAATTATGGTGCTGGAGGAGTCTCTTGAGAGTCCCATGGACTGCAAGAAGATCAAATCTATCCATTCTGAAGGAAATCAGCCCTGAGTGCTCACTGGAAGGACAAATCGTGAAGCTGAGGCTCCAATACTTTGGCCACCTCATGAGAAGAGAAGACTCCCTGGAAAAGACCCTGATGTTGGAAAAGATGGAGGGCACTAGGAGAAGGGGACGACAGAGGATGAGATGGTTGGACAGTGTTCTCGAAGCTACGAACATGAGTTTGACCAAACTGCGGGAGGCAGTGCAAGACAGGAGTGCCTGGCGTGCTATGGTCCATGGGGTCACGAAGAGTCGGACACGACTAAACAACTAAACAACAACAACAAAGGAAAATGGGAGTACTCTTCAACATTTTTTTAAAGAAAAAAGCACTGATTATTAGTATACTATTTATTTATTAAATTTGAAATCCATCCTTCATCTGAATATCACAGAGCGGTTCACAACATAAGAATACAAAATGGGACCACAAAATATGTCATAAAACAAAAACAAACCAATACCCCCCCTCCCAAGAAACACATTTTAAAGACCATATAAAAAGCCCTTAACAGCTTGGGTCCAGCTTACCTGCAAGATCACCTTACCCTACACATGCCTGCTTGACCACTTCGATTGACACAACTGGCACTGCTACAGGTGCCACCAAATCCCTGTTCCACATTTGTAAGAACTCAGTCGTTTAGTGCGGCAGCACCTGTACATTGGACTCCCTGCTTGTTGCATCCCCTCCAACATTTTTCTGCTGAAAATAGGGAGGTCCCATTCCGTAACGGTGACTTCCCTATACAGGATTGCCTTCATACAGCTCAGGGCTCGGATAGCTCCATACCCTACAACATTTCTTCGATGGAAATAGCGACATCCTAAGGAAAAGTGGGACATTCCGAGATCAAATCAGAAACAGAAATGGCTTCTCTAAATCAGGATCATCCCTGGAAAATAGGGACACTTGGAGGGTCTGTTATTGACACCAGGCAGGCACCTTCAATGAACCTGTTTCTGCAGCTCCTAAAAGCATTTTTGCTTAGAAGAGCCTCTGCAGATGTTTCTGTCTATTTCCATGTCACATTTGAATATGTAGGTATCTTCTTCTTTGGCGATCCCTCATAGCTGAGTAAGATTGTCTTCCATAAACACAGTTTAAACAATGAGTCCATAAGTGACTGTGGAGGCCAGTTCTGGATCCACACGTTGGTTTCTGGGTGGGAGTTGATCATGGTGTGGATTTGCCAAGTGTGCCTTCTTCTTAGCATGTTTCTCCCTTGCATCCTGAGTCTGAGTGTCTTCAAAGCCCATGACACCTTTGGTCAAGGCTGTTCTCCTATCGGAGCGCTCACAGGTCAGTGTTTCCCAGTTGTTGGTATTTATACTACGTTTTTAAAGATGTGCCATGAGAGAGTCTTTAAACCTCTTTTATTGACCACCAGCATTATGCTGTCCATTTTTAAGTTTGGAATAGAGTAGTTGCTTTGGAATATGATAATCAGGCATCCGCACAACATGACCAGTCCACTGAAGTTGATGTTGAAGGTTCATTGCTTCAACACTGATGATCTTTGCTTCTTCTAGTACACTGGTATTAGTTCGCCTGTCTTCCCAAGTGATGTGTAATTTTTTTCAAAGACACCGTTAATGGAATCTTTTGAGGAGTTGGAGACGGCGTTTATAAGTGGTCCATGTTTCACAAGCATACAGTAAAGTTGGTAGTACAATAGCTTTGTAAACAAGCATTTTGGTTTCCCTGTGAATGTCCTGGTCCTCAAACAAAAGTTGGTGGCGATCACTACCAGTTGTGGGAGGGAGTTCCATAGTTTAGAATAGACAGCCGCAGTGTGAAGAAATACTTTCTTTTGTCCATCCTAAATCTTCCAACATTTGGTTTCGTTTCACGCCCCTGGCTTTTAGTATTAAGAGAAGAGAGAGAGAGAGAAAATCTTCTCCCTATTCACTTTATCCTTACCTTGCAGAATTGTATGTCCCACAATCATGTCCCCTCTTTCCTCCAAATTAAAAAGCCTGAAATGTTGTAATCTTTCCCAAAGAGGAGCTGCCCTTGATCATTTCGGGGTGACCTTTCCTGATCCCATTAGCTCATTCTTACCCATTTCCATGTTAAAAAACCCAGCGGAAATTTGCATTTAAATACCTATCTTAAAATGAATTTTTTCCCCCAAAACACATTTAAAACGGAACTTGTTGCATTTTTTGAACCAAGAATTACGCCAATAGGTTTGGGGAATGCCCAAGCTGGTGGATAACTAAAGCTGTGATCCAAATCCCATTTACCTGGGAGTAAGCCCCATTGAATCCATTAGGAATGCGATGATCAGAATTAAGGTCACAATCCTGGTCACACCTACTCAGTTGATAGCAACCTTAATTCTGATCTGTACATTACTCTGCGAGGTACAGATCAAGTCAGTTCACATCAGAATTTTGCAGAGATCAAATTTTTCAAAGATCCAATGCAATATTTAGCTAGACCAACGCAGGCTCTCCAAAAGGTGACCCTTTTAAAGATCCAACGACTTTTTGTGTGATCTAGAAAAATACGTCGGCAAAATCTGTGATGGCAGAAAAATCACCGAGGTGAAGATTTGTGTCACCAAATGTTGGTGAACTAAAGAAAGACTTTGTTCTGATTATAGTGACTTTATTCTGATTATAGTTTATGTTTTGTTTAGATTGCATCATTGTAACAATTAAAACCTCACTGGATATTTACATGTTCATTTACATGCATTTCCATTTCACACTTTCTGGGGTTTGATGCTCAAAAAGGTTTGCATACATATTGCATAAAGTCTGAATTAGCCTCCCCAAAGCTTGGACCAAGGGGGAAAGTGCCCACAAATAAAATAAAATAAAATAAAATAGTTGTTGGGCTCAGCCATAGTATCAACAAAAGTTCCAAGCTGAAATTCAAGCTCAGCATCATATCTCACATTAGGGCTTTTTCCAGAGATGCTCCTCTTTTGAACCCCCAAACCCCTTTTCTTACATCTCCCTGTCATTTTCTTTAGAGTTACTGGCATTGAAAGGAGCCTATTGAAAGAGTCAGAAAGGGGATCCCAAATGAGGCCTCTCAGCAAGCAGAAGTCAAACTCCCAGGGCAACGCAAACCAGCTGCAGGAATGACAGCTGTCATTTACCTTTGATGACTGACAGCCTGATTGTGACACTCTCGTCACTGGGAAGACTCTAACACGCTTCTGTGGGATGGAAGGGAAAATGTTTTCCATAAGCAATGTGAGAGCAATAGAGGGCAACATGTGGGTGGGCGGGGAGGGAGGGTTTTTCTTCTCCCTTCAGTACTAAATCAACATTTGAGAACACTGCCCATTTGCATATTTTAATATTTTAAATAATTACTATGATAGGGTTGCCATATTTCAAAAAGTGAAAAACCAGACAAAAAGGTTGTTCAGCTTTTTTAGTTTTGCCAAACTGAAGCTATTTTTGAGCTATTTTAAAGGAAATTCACCAAATTCTACATGGATTTTCTTGGACATTTCAGTGATTTTGGTAATTTCAATGATTTTCCGCCCAGATGGTTGAATCCCAGCTATGTCCGGGAAATTCAAGACTATGCTGTGATGATTATAATTAATTAATTGCCTTCCACATATGTCTCAAGGCAATGCACAAAAAGTAAAAAGCAGCACAAAACAACAGATTATTAATTGATTGATTGTTTATATTTATACACCATCCATCATCCGAAGATTTCAGGGCAGTTCACAAAGAAAATGACTTTAAAAAACAATACGAACCAGACATCTATAGTAGAGACATTTTCATCCAACTGGGAAAACTCCTTGGAAGAAAAGAAAATTTCTAGAAATTGCAGGTGGTGGGTGCCTGTTGTATTTCAACAGGAATGCTGTTCCACACAGCAGGGGCAGCCACACAGAAGGCCCTGCTCTGAGTTCCTGCGGAGTGAATCATTTAAGTTAATCACTGAAGGGAACAACTTTATTATTTGATTTCTAACCCTTGCTGCTAGATCCTACCCTCAGGGCCGTCTTATGCCCATCCAGCACCCTGGCGCTAGGTCCCTCCAGCGCCCCCCTCCAGAGCCTCTCCAAAGGCCCGGGAGTGCCAAGCGGACCACGGCAGCAGCGGGAGGCCACCTCTGAGGACTCCGCGCTGCACCTCCTTCTTGTTTCCCCAGCACTGGGTTCCGCTCAGTCAAGCTTCGTCACCACCACGCGCACCGCGGGACCA